>NC_085989.1:16221039-16821039 GCF_030014385.1 Trichomycterus rosablanca | reverse complement strand
TCCAAACTTCTTCCGTTTATGAATGATGGTGGCCACTGTGCTCTTTGGGACCTGTAAAGCTGCAGCAATTTTTCTGTACCCTTCTCCGGATCTATGCCTTGACACAATCCTGTTTCTGAGGTCTGCAGATAATTCCTTTGACCCCGTGGCTTGGGAGTTTGCTCTGATATCATCTGTGGGACCTTATATAGGCAGGTGTTGGCAATCCCCAATCATGTCCAATCAGCTGAATTTACCACAGGTGGACTCCAATTAAATTGTAGAAACATCTCAAGCAGTATCAGTGAAAACAAAATGCACCTCAGCTCACTTTTGGGTGTCATCAAAGGGTGTGCACACTTTGATTTTTAATAAATTAGCACAAATGTCTTAAAAACCTGCTTTCACTTTGTCATTGTGGGTTATTTTGTGTAGAATTTTGACAACGAACTCGATCTATTATAGAATGAGTGTGTAATGCAATAAAAAGTGGAGAAGGTGAAAGGGGTGTGCAGACTTTCTGGCTTGATTGTAAGTACATATGTGTGAGTGTGTGTGTGTGAGAGAGAGAAAGACAATGCACTGCAACATATGACTATAGTAAAGCTTGAGGTTGATGTTCAAAATAGATGTTATATTTAAAGAATATTTTTTCAAATGACATTCAGAAATATACAAAGGTGGCACTTGTAAAGAGTATTGCTCATGCATGAAAGTACAGCATGACAGCAGGTTGGGAAAATACGTGTTGCATTGTTCTATGCTTTAAAACACCCATTTTAAGGGGTGACATTTAATATTACTTTATTTCCAGAGAGTTTTCTCTCTCCATTATATCAATGAAATATTTATGGGGTTCTTGGAATGAAAAAAAAGGTGCAATTAAATATGTTTAATCTCAATGTTTAAATAGTTAAACATGAAAACAAAAGACAAAAGTATTCATTCTATAGCTAATGGCTGGGGTTCTTGCTCCTCTGCCAGAACGACTGATCCGTACACTGAAATCTGTAGCGCAGGAATCTCACACGTGGCTTCATGTGAAAGTCAGCAGGTATCTTCCAGTTCCACATTTTCTGCACCTTAGGAAATATGCAATGCAGATATTTTATGCAGATCATTTGGTGAGCTCACTGCTTTCTTGAGGTCTTTACCACAAAATCAGAGTATATTATTGCATATAACAATTTAGTACTTTTTACACAGAAAGAATACACTGATCAACCTCCTTGTTTCTACACTCACTGTCCATTTTATCATCTCCACTTATCATACAGAAGCACTTTGTAGTTCTACAATTACTGACTGAAGTCCATCTGTTTCTGTTCATACCTTTTTAGCCTGCTTTCACCCTGTACTTCAATGGTCAGGACCCCCACAGGACCACTACAGAGCAGGTATTATTTAGGTGGTGGATGATTCTCAGCACTGCAGTGATGTGCTGGTGTGCACATGGTGGTGGTGTGTTAGTGTGTGTTGTGCTGGTATGAGTGGATCAGACACAGCAGCGCTGCTGGAGTTTTTAAATACCGTGTCCACTCACTGTCCACTCTATTAGACACTCCTACCTGGTTGGTCCATCTTGTAGATGTAAAGTCAGAGACGATCGCTCATCTATTGTCATTTTCTAGACCTTCATCAGTGGCCACAGGACGCTGCCCACGGGGCGCTGTTGGCTGGATATATTTTTGGTGGATTAATTAATCTCAGTCCAGCAGTGACATTGAGGTGTATCAGCATTGCTGGGTCTGATCCACTCATACCAGCACAACACACACTAACACACCACCACCATGTCAGTGTCACTGCAGTGCTGAGAATGATCCACCACCCAAATAATACCTGCTCTGTGGTGGTCCTGGGAGAGTCCTGACCATTGAAGAACAGCATGAAAGGAGGCTTACAAAGCATGCAGAGAAATATATGGACTAGTCAGTATTTGAAGAACTACAAAGTGCTCCTATATGGTAAGTGGAGCTGATAAAATGGACAGTGAGTGTAGAAACAAGGAGGTGGTTTTAATGTTATGGCTGATCAGTGTAGGTGATTGTTCTTTTCTACCTCACTTAAGGAAATGAGGGCAGCTGCCAAACACTGTTTACTGTGTTAATTAAATCATGTACATAATCCATGAGTAAAGGTATTGTTTTCTTTTATAAACACTATAGGATATACTATAAGGAATATTCTTGCTGATTGTATAGAAATAACCCCTGGTATTAGGATTTTCCACCCACCTTCAGGACCCTGACCAGATGTGTGGTACTGTTCACCTGCTGGAACTGGACAGAACAAGCAAAACCAGCAAAAGAAAAGAGCTATTGTAGCATCTGTTTATTGACAGGATTTTTAATACCAAAAAACAAAGTAAAATATGTATAATTAATAATTTAATACATATAAATTTTTTTAACCTATTATTGTATTTTTATTGTATTTTTTCTTCTGTTTTATTCATGCATTTTCTCCCTATTTTAGTGTAGTCAATTTGTCTTCCGCTACTGGGGGATCCCTAACTGCAGTCGAGGTGGGTATATTGCTGCTCATGCCCCCTTCGACCCGCTCGCAGCCCTTAGCAGAACCCTTTTTCACCTATGCATTCTGCACAGGCGTCTCTCTATCTGCCAACCAGGGTCCTTACACAGAGTTTGAAGACCCTGCCTACATAGTCCGGTCACCCCGCCCTAGCAGAGACGTGTCTGCTGCAGGCACTGCCAATTATTCCCGCTAGACGGCGCCCGGCTGACAACGAGTTTCAAACCGAGGAGTTCAGAATCTCGGCGCTTGTGTGCTAGTGGAATATCCCGCTGTGCCACCTGGGCGCTTATATGTATTTTTTTACTTTAAAAATATATACAGTGTATCACAAAAGTGAGTACACCCCTCATATTTCTGCAGATATTTAAGTATATCTTTTCATGGGACAACACTGACAAAATGACACTTTGACACAATGAAAAGTAGTCTGTGTGCAGCTTATATAACAGTGTAAATTTATTCTTCCCTCAAAATAACTCAATATACAGCCATTAATGTCTAAACCACTGGCAACAAAAGTGAGTACACCCCTTAGTGAAAGTTCCTGAAGTGTCAATATTTTGTGTGGCCACCATTATTTCCCAGAACTGCCTTAACTCTCCTGGGCATGGAGTTTACCAGAGCGTCACAGGTTGCCACTGGAATGCTTTTCCACTCCTCCATGACGACATCACGGAGCTGGCGGATATTCAAGACTTTGCGCTCCTCCACCTTCCGCTTGAGGATGCCCCAAAGATGTTCTATTGGGTTTAGGTCTGGAGACATGCTTGGCCAGTCCATCACCTTTACCCTCAGCCTCTTCAATAAAGCAGTGGTCGTCTTAGAGGTGTGTTTGGGGTCATTATCATGCTGGAACACTGCCCTGCGACCCAGTTTCCGGAGGGAGGGGATCATGCTCTGCTTCAGTATTTCACAGTACATATTGGAGTTCATGTGTCCCTCAATGAAATGTAACTCCCCAACACCTGCTGCACTCATGCAGCCCCAGACCATGGCATTCCCACCACCATGCTTGACTGTAGGCATGACACACTTATCTTTTTACTCCTCACCTGATTGCCGCCACACATGCTTGAGACCATCTGAACCAAACAAATTAATCTTGGTCTCATCAGACCATAGGACATGGTTCCAGTAATCCATGTCCTTTGTTGACATGTCTTCAGCAAACTGTTTGCGGGCTTTCTTGTGTAGAGACTTCAGAGGAGGCTTCCTTCTGGGGTGACAGCCATGCAGACCAATTTGATGTAGTGTGCGGCGTATGGTCTGAGCACTGACAGGCTGACCCCCCACCTTTTCAATCTCTGCAGCAATGCTGACAGCACTCCTGCGCCTATCTTTCAAAGACAGCAGTTGGATGTGACGCTGAGCACGTGCACTCAGCTTCTTTGGACGACCGACGCGAGGTCTGTTCTGAGTGGACCCTGCTCTTTTAAAACGCTGGATGATCTTGGCCACTGTGCTGCAGCTCAGTTTCAGGGTGTTGGCAATCTTCTTGTAGCCTTGGCCATCTTCATGTAGCGCAACAATTCGTCTTTTAAGATCCTCAGAGAGTTCTTTGCCATGAGGTGCCATGTTGGAACTTTCAGTGACCAGTATGAGAGTGTGAGAGCTGTACTACTAAATTGAACACACCTGCTCCCTATGCACACCTGAGACCTAGTAACACTAACAAATCACATGACATTTTGGAGGGAAAATGACAAGCAGTGCTCAATTTGGACATTTAGGGGTGTAGTCTCTTAGGGGTGTACTCACTTTTGTTGCCGGTGGTTTAGACATTAATGGCTGTATATCGAGTTATTTTGAGGGAAGAATAAATTTACACTGTTATATAAGCTGCACACAGACTACTTTTCATTGTGTCAAAGTGTCATTTTGTCAGTGTTGTCCCATGAAAAGATATACTTAAATATCTGCAGAAATGTGAGGGGTGTACTCACTTTTGTGATACACTGTATATACAGTGTATCACAAAAGTGAGTACACCCCTCACATTTCTGCAGATATTTAAGTATATCTTTTCATGGGACAACACTGACAAAATTACACTTTGACACAATGAAAAGTAGTCTGTGTGCAGCTTATATAACACTGTAAATTTATTCTTCCCTCAAAATAACTCAATATACAGCCATTAATGTCTAAACCACCGGCAACAAAAGTGAGTACACCCCTAAGAGACTACACCCCTAAATGTCCAAATTGAGCACTGCTTGTCATTTTCCCTCCAAAATGTCATGTGATTTGTTAGTGTTACTAGGTCTCAGGTGTGCATAGGGAGCAGGTGTGTTCAATTTAGTAGTACAGCTCTCACACTCTCTCATACTGGTCACTGAAAGTTCCAACATGGCACCTCATGGCAAAGAACTCTCTGAGGATCTTAAAAGACGAATTGTTGTGCTACATGAAGATGGCCAAGGCTACAAGAAGATTGCCAACACCCTGAAACTGAGCTGCAGCACAGTGGCCAAGATCATCCAGCATTTTAAAAGAGCAGGGTCCACTCAGAACAGACCTCGCGTTGGTCGTCCAAAGAAGCTGAGTGCACGTGCTCAGCGTCACATCCAACTGCTGTCTTTGAAAGATAGGCGCAGGAGTGCTGTCAGCATTGCTGCAGAGATTGAAAAGGTGGGGGGTCAGCCTGTCAGTGCTCAGACCATACGCCGCACACTACATCAAATTGGTCTGCATGGCTGTCACCCCAGAAGGAAGCCTCTTCTGAAGTCTCTACACAAGAAAGCCCGCAAACAGTTTGCTGAAGACATGTCAACAAAGGACATGGATTACTGGAACCATGTCCTATGGTCTGATGAGACCAAGATTAATTTGTTTGGTTCAGATGGTCTCAAGCATGTGTGGTGGCAATCAGGTGAGGAGTACAAGATAAGTGTGTCATGCCTACAGTCAAGCATGGTGGTGGGAATGCCATGGTCTGGGGCTGCATGAGTGCAGCAGGTGTTGCGGAGTTACATTTCATTGAGGGACACATGAACTCCAATATGTACTGTGAAATACTGAGCAGAGCATGATCCCCTCCCTCCGGAAACTGGGTCGCAGGGCAGTGTTCCAGCATGATAATGACCCCAAACACACCTCTAAGACGACCACTGCTTTATTGAAGAGGCTGAGGGTAAAGGTGATGGACTGGCCAAGCATGTCTCCAGACCTAAACCCAATAGAACATCTTTGGGGCATCCTCAAGCGGAAGGTGGAGGAGCGCAAAGTCTCGAATATCCGCCAGCTACGTGATGTCGTCATGGAGGAGTGGAAAAGCATTCCAGTGGCAACCTGTGAAGCTCTGGTAAACTCCATGCCCAGGAGAGTTAAGGCAGTTCTGGGAAATAATGGTGGCCACACAAAATATTGACACTTCAGGAACTTTCACTAAGGGGTGTACTCACTTTTGTTGCCGGTGGTTTAGACATTAATGGCTGTATATTGAGTTATTTTGAGGGAAGAATAAATTTACACTGTTATATAAGCTGCACACAGACTACTTTTCATTGTGTCAAAGTGTCATTTTGTCAGTGTTGTCCCATGAAAAGATATACTTAAATATCTGCAGAAATGTGAGGGGTGTACTCACTTTTGTGATACACTGTACATATCATTTTAATAATAAATTTTTAAAATTGGAATCTCTTTAGTTCCATGACATGAATGTAGACTTTCATTGTACAAGGCAGTAGTAGCTCAGCGGACTAATGATCAAAAGGTTGTTGGTTTAATCCCCACTATTGCAAAGTTTACCACTGTTGGCCTCTGAGCAAGGCCCTTAATCCTTGCTTGCATAGTATTCAGTCATAACTGTAAGTCGCTTTGGGGAAAAGTGTCTGCTAAATACCATAAATCTAAGTGTAGATAGTGTAACCTTTCACGTACTGTATAAGCTATGTATGCCTTTTTGAGATTTGAGACAGTTGTACTCTCATGCTTTTTAAATGGTCTAATTTCAATCCTCCAGATCAACAAACGTAACATTTGTGGATGGGTCGTTGGTCTAGGGGTATGATTCTCATTTTGGGTGCTAGAGGTCCCGGGTTCAAATCCCGGACGAGCCCTCGTTTAACCGAGTGCTCCTTCATTGTTCTATTAAAAAAAAAAAACTTATCAGCCGCTCAGGTGGCGCAGCGGTAAAGTACGCTAGCGCACCAGACTTGGGGTTTCGAATACATCGTATCCAATCTCAGCTCTACCTTTCCGACTGGGCTGGGCGGCAGCATGAACGAGTGACTGTTGTTCAGGGTTAGAGGGTAAGAAAGTCGGATCATAGGTCCTCATAACTGGTGCAACTGCGGCCCCTGATGGCGCCTGCACAGGGCTGAGGAATAATGCTGATGGGGGTGTGGCCCTCCATACACAGTGCCCGTCTAGTGTATGAACTCGACTCGTGCAGGTGAAAAATGCAGTCTGTACTGACTGTACGTGCCGGAGGGGTCAGCGTTGAAGGGTCGAATCAGTATAGAGGACACAATCAGGGTAATTGGACATGACTAGATTAGGGGAGAAAAATTGGGGGAAAATGACACATGGTTATACCCTCTTAAGTACTTAAATAATCAATCAATCAATCAATCAAGGGCAGTTGTAGCATAGCGGATAAGGTACTGGATTAGTAATCATAAGGTTGTTGGTTCAAACCTCACCACTGCCAGGTTGCCTCTTTTGGGCCCTTAAGTTATCCACTAACCTAGTTTAATACATTGTCCAACCAAACCCAAGAGCAACATGTACATAACAGTAGTGACTGTTACTATTTTGATATTAACTTTTAATCAAGCTTACCAGCTGGTTGTGTCTGCTCCGTAGCACCATGTTGGCCTGTTGAGGTTAAACAGTTACAGATTGGTAAAATATATGTTTATATATATTTTATGCTTTTTTCCCTCTATTTTTCTTTTTTTCTTTTAGAGCATCCAATTGCCCGATTGCGTCATGCTTCCTCTCCACCAATGCTGATCCCTGCTCTGATTGAGGAGAATGAAGCAAACCCACGCCCCCTCCGACACGTGGGCAGCATGCCGTATGCATCTTATCACCTACACTTTGACGAGTGCAGTGCAGCTCAGCACTGTGTACGGAGAGACACACCCTGAGAGCACTCTTTTCTCATCTCTGTGCAGGCGCCATCAATCAGCCAGCAGAGGTCGTAATTGCATTAGTTATGAGAGAGTCTATATCCGGCTTAATCCCACAGCTATACAAACAACAGGCCAATCGTTGTTCATGGGGCTGCTCAGCCCAGCTGGCAGGCAGAGCTGAGATTCAATACAATGTATTCGAGATCCCAGCTCTGGTGTGCCAGCGTGTGTTTTTACCTCTGCGCCACCTGAGCGGCTAAAATATATTTTGACTACCCACAAGAAAGTAAAAAAATAAACAACTTACTTTGACCCCTGAAAGTCCCTTGAGGTTCAGCTGAAGCTAAAACATTTGATAAAATGTTGTAATAGCAGCTTTACATACATTATATTTATGATTTTTAAACAACATATATTTAGATCAACCTGTGCCCATGGCATGTGTCTGTGATGTGGCTGGAATCGGTTCCCCTGTGACTGAAAATTGATAGTATGAATAAGTATGATGGCTAAATCAGGAACTATTTATCTTTTGATAAAGTTTGTAATTGATCTTCACTTACCTGGGAGCTTTGTCTGAACCATGCTAGTATGTGTCTGTGGGGCATCTGAAATTTTAGAAGTGATACACTTTTGACTCAAATTATTACATAAAAAAAAAAAGAAATACTGTATACTGTATATATACTGTATATATACACTGATCAGTCATAACAATAAAACCACCTCCTTGTTTCTACACACACTGTCCATTTCATCAGCTTCACTTACCATATATAAGCACTTTTTAGTTCTACAATTACTGACTGTAGTCCATCTATTACTCTGCATATCTTTTTAGCCTGCTTTCACCCTGTTCTTCAATGATCAGGAGCCCTACAGAACCATCACAGAGCAGGTATTATTTAGGTGTTGGGTCATTCTCAGCACTGTAGTGACACTGACATGGTGGTGGTGTGTTGTGCTGGTATGAGTGGATCAGACACAGCAGCGCTGCTGGAGTTTTTAAATACCGTGTCCACTCACTGTCCACTCCATTAGACATGCCTACCTAGTTGGTCCACCTTGTAGATGTAAAGTCAGAGACGATCGCTCATCTATTGCTGCTGTTTGAGTTGGTCATCTTCTAGACCTTCATCAGTGGTCACAGGACGCTGCCTACAGGGCGCTGTTGGCTGGATATTTTTGGTTGGTGGACTATTCTCAGTCCAGCAGTAACAGTGAGGTGTTTAAAAACTCCAGCAGCGCTGCTGTGTCTGATCCACTCATACCAGCACAACACACACTAACACACCACCACCATGTCAGTGTCACTGCAGTGCTGAGAATGATCCACCACCTAAATAATGCCTACTTTGTGGTGGTCCTGAAAATTAAAGAACAGCATGAAAGGAGGCTAACAAAGCATGCAGAGAAACATATGGACTACAGTCAATAATTGTAAAACTAAGTGCTTCAATATGGTAAGTGGAGCTGATAAAATGGACAGTGAGTGTAGGAACAAGGTGGTTTTAATGTTATGGCTGATCAGTGTATAAAGGTACAATAAAGATAACTCACCTGTATATCCAGTCCTAATCTCAAGCATAGAATCTGCTTTTGAGAAAGACAAGCTAAATATAAAAGGATTGCATGCGCTGGTAGGTGGATCTATCATTTAACATGCTAAAAGGACCATAATTACCTGTATGATTTGAGATTCCTTCAGTTACACCAGTCCTTTCAGTGCCTGTGTAAAACCAGATTTATAACCCCAAATCAAAACAGTTGTTATATTATGGAAAATGCAAATTCTTTCATTTATGGTGACTTTAATTTCTTCGCAGACAGTACAAACCCAATATACAGATGTTTTGTCTGCTCAACTTTATTTCATTTGTTAATATTCGTCCATTCCTGAATTTCAGGCCTGTCAAATATTGTGCTGGCTGTTAAAAGTCACTGATTGCTTCTATATATTTGGCCACTAGTAGCAAAGTGCTTTATGCATTCTACTTGTACTGCAAGTAAATCTAATCATTCAATGCTAACCTAATGTACTTGGAGAACTTGTACTGTAGACAGCCTCACCCATGGCTGAAACATAATAAAAGATGAAAGTGTTAATGGTAATATTAATTGTGATATTATAAAGCTTGTCATTATGTGTATTATTTTAAGACTGGTTACATGCAATGCTATTTTTAACTTACCTATTACAGCCATTTGACGATGTCCATTGTTCTCTTGATCCCCTGCTAAACCTATTCACAACCATAATTCTGTCATTTTATGCATACTTAACAGCACCCCTTTTTTATACTAATTTACTTATTTGATATGTATGTTATTATTGTTTGGCAAATAAATTATCATGGTGGCACAGTGGCTCGGTGGGTAGCACTGTCATCTCACAGCAAGAAGTTCCTGGGTTGGCCGCGCAATCAGGGTAATTGGACATGACTAGATTAGGGGAGAAAATTGGGGGAACAAAGTGGGCTCCAGCACCAAACCCCCCCACCCCGCGACCCTAATTGGATAAACGGTAAAGAAAGTGAGTATGGAGAGAGAAATAAATTATCAATAAAGAATACCTGTCATGTCTGTTTGTGTTCTCAGATCTGTAACTGCAGCATCCGCTTTGAAGAGCAGATTGAAGAAAATTCATGTTAAAGTTAATTACAATAACCTTTTTTAAAAGTAGTAGTTTTATACGCTCAAAGATTATAGGTCAAACTAGTTTAGCTTTGTGACTAACAATATTATCTCACTTACTGGTGATATTGGTGTATGTTCTCACATCTGTAGATGTAGCACCCACTTTAAAAAGCACATTGCATATGAATAGCATATGAAATGTTATTAAATCAACACTTGGTGGTGAAAGTTTCAAAGTAATAGTTACATGCAGTACAGTATAAGATCACTGGTCAAATTAATCTCAAAAGTATTCACCCACTTACTGGTGATTTTGGTGTAGGGGCTAAAAGTGGGATCCTTTATATCCAAGATTCCAGCTGAAAAACCATGCAAGAGGAAAGTTTAGTTTCATGTACATACATTTACCACTTAGTTGTTACTTTTTGATAGTTGAAAGTTAAAGGGGTTAGAAATTATCTTTATTACTTTAATAGAACTATAGAAAATAAGGTCAAAAGCACAATCATTTTATTAGTACTTAAACTCACTTGAGTCTGTGTGTGTGTCAAGTCCAAGTGGTTCACCTGCATAAGGGTTGGATCAATTCATTAAAAAAGGCAGTTCTTTTTACAGTTAATAAAAAGGAATTGAACCATAACATTTTCTTTAAAAATGTCTGTGTAGCAAATGGGACATGGTTTAACATAGAAGGGAAAGGGGAAACTGATGTACCTGTCAGCTGTTACTATTACTGTATTACTATCTTGCTTTATAGGGGCCAATTTTCATGGCGCTGTAAGCAAACTTAACTTCAGACTCACTAACGGTTGAACAAGTACGTACTTAGAAAGAATGAACACAGAAATGTTTTAGATTTTATATTAGGACTTAG
Source organism: Trichomycterus rosablanca (assembly GCF_030014385.1). Taxonomy (NCBI): domain Eukaryota; kingdom Metazoa; phylum Chordata; class Actinopteri; order Siluriformes; family Trichomycteridae; genus Trichomycterus; species Trichomycterus rosablanca. The sequence continues at coordinate 16,809,927 of NC_085989.1, read as the reverse complement.
ATATCTTAGATATACACTGATATACACTGATCAGCCATGACATTAAAACCACCTCCTTGTTTCTACACTCACTGTCCATTTTATCAGCTCCACTTACCATATAGAAGCACTTTGTAGTTCTACAATTACTGACTGTAGTCCATCTGTTTCTCTGCATGCTTTGTTAGCCCCCTTTTATGCTGTTCTTCAATGGTCAGGACCCCCACAGGACCACTACAGAGCAGGTATTATTTAGGTGGTGGATCATTCTCAGCACTGCAGTGACACTGACATGGTGGTGGTGTGTTAGTGTGTGTTGTGCTGGTATGAGTGGATCAGACACAGCAGCGCTGCTGGAGTTTTTAAATACTGTGTCCACTCACTGTCCACTCTATTAGACACTCCTACCTAGTTGGTCCACCTTGTAAATGTAAAGTCAGAGACGATCGCTCATCTATTGCTGCTGTTTGAGTCGGTCATCTTCTAAACCTTCATCAGTGGACACAGGATGCTGCCCATGGGGCGCTGTTGGCTGGATGTTTTTGGTTGGTGGACTATTCTCAGTCCAGCAGTGACAGTGAGGTGTTTACAAACTCAATCAGCATTGCTGTGTCTGATCCACTCATACCAGCACAACACACACTAACACACCACCACCATGTCAGTGTCACTGCAGTGCTGAGAATGATCCACCACCCAAATAATACCTACTCTGTAGTGGTCCTGGGAGAGTCCTGACCATGAAGAACAGCATTAAAGGGGGCTAACAAAGTATGCAGAGGAACAGATGGACTACTGTCAGTAATTGTAGAACTACAAAGTGCTTCTATATGGTAAGTGGAGCTGATAAAATGGACAGTGAGAGTAGAAACAAGGAGGTGGTTGTAATGTTATAGCTGGTTGTTGTTTATTACTTTTTGAATTCTAAATGCTAAGAACAAGATTTACATTCACACTTACACATACAGAAAGAGTGCATACATTTTTCATTAAATACAACAACTGTATGATGTTCTGTGATTATAAAATTCCTATATTATTGGCAGTTATTTAGTGTGGGTTACATACTTGTATAAAGGTGAACGGTGGTCCCAGAAAGATCACCTGTAAAACACATCATGGATGTACATCTAACTTCTCATTGTATCATGTGCAAATGATTACTATGTACTTGCTTACATGATACTTTGTTCATACCTTTGTGTATGTCCATCACTGGTCTGTGACGTCCATTTCCTGTAAGATAATATTAAATAATAAAAAAATCAATATTTAATCAGTATTTATTTTAATTAATTAATACAAATGAATTTCAGATTTGGTCTTGGTTGCATCCTAGCTTACCATTTATGTCAGGTAAATCAGCACCATTGTCATTAGCACCATCTGAGGAACATTATCAGTGGAATTAGCCATGGGAGAGCAAAGCATGTCTAATGATTAAAACTGTGGTTCTATAAATCCTTATATCAATATCTTTATATGAAATCCACTTGATAAATAATCTGAATTTTAATTTATTTGACAGGCTGTAGCTGCATATTGCGCTTTCTGTTATTTAATCTTAATTAAGGACTAAACTAAATCCTAAAATTTGAATCCCTATTTAGGTTTGATTTCATACCCTACATAAAGTGTACTATTTAGATAATAATATGATTGGCCAAGGTTAAGATAATAACTAATATATTTGCTTTTCAAAACAAGCAAAAATATTTTACACAGTCACAATGCTGTTATACACCCCAGACAGGATGTTAAATTAATCTGTTTTACCCCAAGGTTGAAGCCTGCAAGTCGAGGCTGCTGTGCCAACAATGCTGCTCCTGCTAGATGTGACGGCAACCTGGCTTGTTTGCACCAAAAATGTTAAGAACTCACTACGGACATAATCACAGACAAATAATGAAGAACTCCAATTATTGTTCCTAGTTATTTACTTTTATTTACTTTTAGTTTAATTGAATTTCGTGTGTGTATGATTTGTGTAAATCCTATTTATTCAAATTATTCTCCAGGCCACCCAAGGAGGATGGGGGTCCCTGTAAAGTCTGGTTCCTCTCAAGCTTTCTTTCTGTAATTTTAAGGGAGTTTTTCCTTGTCACTGGTGCCCTTAGCTTGCTCAACAGGGGGTTTTGGTCTGTTGGTCCTGGATTCTGTAAAGTTACTTTAAGACAATGTTTATTGTAAAAAGCGCTATATAAATAAATTTGACTTGACTTGATCTTGCAGCATCTGCCACCCCAACCCCTCATATGGTATCTAATACCAGGACATGCATGACCAGCAGTTCATGTACTATTGATAACATTCCTGGTAAATATTAGATTTTATTTGGTGGCTGAGTTTTTAAGGCTCTGTACTTCCAAACCCTAAACAGTTCAGCTTAAGTGAACGGCAAATGTTAAAATGTTATTGTGGGAAATGTTTCTTGGCATAATTTGGCCATTAAACATACTTTAAATACCAGCACTTATCTGAGTATTCTTGCTGACCATGGGCATCAGTCATTATGGCCATAATGTACCATTTTATAACACCCCATTTCACAAAGCACAGTTTTTCTCTAACAGATTTTAAGAATATGACAAGAGGTTCAATGGCCTACCTAGTCTCCTGATCTAAATCCATTGTTGCATCATTAGGATGTGTTAGAAATGAATGTGCCTGACAAATCTGCAGCAATTTTGTAATGCTTTTATGTCACCATGGTCAAAAATCTTAAAGGAATGTTTCCAACACCTATAGTAAATACTAAACCAAAGATGTTTAAGCCACCTATTGATAAATGCTAATAAATGTATAAAACAAATTATATGCCTCAAACTTTTTTATTCCAGCATAATTGTGGCCTGACTAGCTGTAACTGTATTTTAAGTGTATTAAGGAATTACCTGTCATATCTCCATGTAAGCCAAACAGTGCACCAGTACTATCAGAGGTTACTGAAAACAAATACTTAAATAATTATATTGAGTAAGCAGACTACATGTAAATTCACTATATGTACGTGTTTTATATAGCTGATTAATATGTACACATTTTTACCAGTGGAAAGAACTGAAGTGTCCAGTCCGGTACCCACAGAGAAATGAGGACCTAAATGATCTAGATAAATGAACAGACAGAACTGTTAATGATTAGAGAGTGTTGCTATTTTCATTATCAAATTTTAGGGTAAGCACTAACTAAGATTAATTAAAACTGACAGCTTGCTACATTTATGCTGCCAAACAAAGAGACAAAGCTACCGATACCTGGTGGAGCTGAACTGCTGCTTACTGATGGTCCTGGATCCAGCACAAATCCTGCAAGTAAATCACAAATGAATATATAAAACCCTGCTGCACACCTTTTTTTTTTTCTAAATTACTAACAAAAATCAACCAAACAAAAGCTTCTGGCTTCGTCTTCTCATAAAATGTGTAGCACAATATGACACAGGCAACAATTCTGGAGGTCTAAAAAGCTCATGGCCATAAAAATGAAAGAATATGACATTTGTAAGTGCAGGAAAAGGTTTGTACGCCCTTGGAAATGTGAAGGTTGTTCAAGAAGTTTTCGCACTTTTTAAAAACTATTTATTAAGAATTTCGAAAACGATTTTAAAAATGACATCACTTTTCTAAATAGTTACCTTATTTTAGATGCATTTTTCCCAGCGTCATACCATTTTAATGCCATCAGCAAAAAATGTTTTTGGTTGAGCGTGTAGCCACTGATGCACTGCTGCTTTCACATCATTATCACATGAAAATCTTCTTCCCCTTAAAGCTTTTTTGAGTAGTCCAAAAAGGTGAAAATCAGATGGCGCAGAATCCAGACTATAAGCTCTCTTTCAGTCTCTCAGACACCACCAATTACTACTCCTCCCACCCTCACCGTGTCCAACCCAAATATAAAAGTGCGGAAACTTTTTGAAGATCCCTCATAAGTAAAATCCTGCATTGTTCAGAAAATACTGTGATTTTTAACTTGTTGACTTTGAACCGACCTGTTGACTCTACGTGAAAAGCAAGTCCCATGTGATCTGCTGAGACATCATTAGTTATTATGGGCAAAACAACTGCATAGTATATGAGCATAACAAAGGGCATAACAGACATCATCAATTATATGGACATAAAAGAGGGAGCAGAAGGTATGTCAGAAGGTATACCTATAGTATCAGTGTAGGGATCTGGAGCAAAGCTATCCCCCATGCCTCCTGCATAAAGAGACCGTAAGTGGGTTTGAAAAAGCAAAGACATACAGTAGGTATTGCTCACAGCCATTAGTGGAGGTAAATTTGATGCTCACCCATTAAACCAATGAGGAAGTCATGACTGGTTTGATCTTTTATGCCTGTATAAAGAGTCCTTGGTGAAATACATTAAATATGCATTTTTTTTGGTCAAATACATTGAGAAATACTATTATTTATGTTTATCAGTCAAGTCTCAATTGTCACATGATTCTGTTCACTAGTATTAGGTTTAGGATGCAGTCTAAATCAGTTTGGTTTCTGTTTACTGAGCCACGTGTAAACATTTCACATTAACAGTGTTTGCTAAAACAATCATGTGTTTTGGGCTGCTCAGGTGGCGCAGTGGTAAAACACGCTAGCACACCAGAGCTGACATTTCAAACTCGTCGGTTCGAAAATTAGCTCTGCCATCTGGATAGTCATTATAGTCTGGATAGTTTCTGCATAGTCATTTTTGGCTGGCAGAGAGAACACAGACGCAGATGTCTGATGTGCCAGTTTTTCTTTATTAGCAATCACTTGCACCGCATGAGCATTAATTTGCTCCAGGTGGAAGTACTTATATATGTTATGGTTCTCCCTCTTCATTCTCCTGTCTCCCCGTCTCATAAACTGACCTCAACAAGCTTAAATAAGAGTGTAAATATGTTGTTTTTTAAAGCAGTTGTGCAATGCTAAAGTGGTAGTACATTTTAAGAACACAGTTGCCAACACAAAAAATGCTCGGTTTACCTTCAGTCTGTGGTGGAAAAATATTCTATATTAAAATGCTTATGTATTTTAACAGTTAGATTCATTTAAATGTGGGCTGGTTAGAAACCAAGAGCTGATTGCTTTTACTTACCCGAACTTTCAGGACTAAAACTTGTGCCAAAAGACTCAAAGCCCCCTGGAAAAAAACAAAACTCATAAAACTTTATTTTCATTTCTTTGTTTTTATGATTATTTTAATGTAATGAACGTTTATACCTATTGAGTCTGTTTGTGTTGTGCCCTCCATCACGTTATTAAAGCCTGTGTTAGAACCAGCAAATTAAGGAAACATCAACTTTCAGTGCTTTAATGTATTTATACTTAACCAATAATAATAATACTTATTATTATTATTAAGCTCTGAGAAAAAGATTTGGAGGTATAAATAATACAGTTGCATTCATATATTATTATTATTATTATTATTATATGTAGTATATGTAGTAGTATTAATGATAATAACAATAATAATACTACTACTAATAATAATAAGATAATTTACAAGTGCTGGCTACAACTTTAGTGAATAAACAGTGATTATGAGACTGTAAAAAAGTGAAGGGAACTTCTCCTTCATTGAGTTCAATGGACAGCCAACACCCCCACCTCCCATGTTTTTTAAATGTATTTAAAAAAATGGGAAGAAGGTCAATGCAAGGATTCATCAAGGAGGAGGAAAAAAATATGCAGTGTTTTTACATTTACTTTGACTTTATTTATTTATTTGCAGACAGAATGATCGGCCTGCAACACATTCCAAAAAAGTTGCTAGTAATGAGGTAAAAAAAATAATTATTTGGTACAAAAGCGGAGCAAAGATGGCCAGAGGATCTCCAGCTTGTCAACAAATATGTGAGAAAATTATTGAAATGTTTAAAAAACAATGTCAAAGACAGATTGGAAAGGACTTGCATATTTTTTCCTCTACAGTGCATAATATCATTACATGATTTGAAGAATCTGGAGGAATTTCAGTGCATAAATAGTGTGTGTTCGAAAACCTAGTGAACTCTCTACATAGACAGCATTTTACGTCATCCTACACTCGCTCCAGAGAAGTAGGCTGTTTAAAATCCTAGATGCCTTAATATGCTCACTAGTAAGGTATCTTCAAATTTTAACTATATTTTGACTGTAGAACGAGTGAGCATCCGATGCTGCCTTAGTGGTGGAGGCAATCCCAGCATTCAGTGCGGCACAACTTTTCTCACAGAAAAATAAAAAACATGGCGGACGGTGAGGAGAAACTAGTTATTTTCAAACGTAAATAAATTATTATTGATTTTTAATTTGTATAAAATTGTCATTTATTAGCAAATTCGGTCTTGTCAGCGAATGTAATCGTTTTCTGTACACAAAGGGAGATGTTAGTTGACATGCTAGCACGTTGTGCCACCCCATCCCATTGGTTTGAATGGCATGAGGCTAAATGTGTTAGCATAGTTAGCGAAAACTGATGGAATCGCTGTCTGAGTAGCACATTCGAACAACCTCACTTATAAGTCATTGACTTATTAGAATCCTCTCTACTTAGGCAGCTGCCTATGTAGGCAGTAAGACAGCAAGGCAGCTTACTAGGTTTTTAGAACACACCCATAGTCTTTTTCTTTTTTTTTTGCATTTTCCATAACGTCACAAGTTTTTCTGATGAGGGTTGTATTTGGGAAGAGTTTCACCAGATGCTTATACTCAAGTTTTCTACGTGCAAGTATCATAAAAATTTGTGTAATTTAGGACTATTTTCAAATAGCAGATCTGCATTAAATTATATTTTAGTACAGATTAATTAATGAATAATAATTCCAACCTGTGTGTCCAGTATCTAGTCCATTGTGTTGTTTGTGTCCATTGCCTGCAAAAATGTGAATGGTGCTTTTAGTAATAGTCTTTTTTATTGTAGCATTATATTTAATTCACATTTTTTTCTAAATTCTCAACTTCAAACTTACCATTTGTCTCAATCTCTGGTGTCTCTAAAATAAACATAATATTATTAGTGATGTTTTGTTTCAAAAGACAATTTTGGTCACCTTAATCATTTCCCAATTTTTGGATAAATTGTAATTTTACACTATAAAAATGTAGCAGCGTAAGATCATTTTTGTGTTTATTCGTGGTACCTTTTTGACCCTGACCAGGATCAAACAGTTCATGAAAATAAAAAAAATTTAATAAAATATACAGAGAAGGCCAAAAAATGTATACACTTTATAACAAGAAAATAAAACCCTGTGTAAAAGTTAGTTGTAGTACATTAAGAGGTCTAGTCACCTTTAAACACCATACTACATATTGCTACAACAATTCATTCCAACTTCAAATTAGTCCATATTAAATTGTGCATCCATTTTTGCTGCCCTCTGTATATTTTAATTGACATCTACAGAATATATGCATGTTTAATTTGCATACAGTGGTACCTTGAAACTTGATGTCAGTTGGTTCTGGAAGTGGCGTTGAGTTTTAAAGGCGTTGAGTTTCAAAGTATTTTTCCCATAAGGATGTATGGGAAACTTGTTAATGCATTCCATGGTCCTGTAGAACTGCATATATTTTAGGCTAATGTAAAATAATGGGCTTGTTTTAGACACTTATACACTGAAAATAACACAAATGAAAGAGTTAAAAAAAAAAAACTGTTGCACACAGCTTAATGTGACTTATTGTACTATAAATCAAACGATTGAGGAATTTCGTTAGTGGAGAGAACTTATGAGCAGAAATAAATAAGAGAAGTTTAGTGTTCCTGTGTCATCATTTAAATACACTGTCTCATTAAGCTTTTAACAATAAGTGTTTTAGACTCTAAAAAATGATTCTTACAATTTCTCAGCACCCCGAGCTGTAACACAAGTTTAAAAGTGAAACAGAAGGAAAATCCAGCTAAACACAGATACATGTTGAGCTTTCAGAGTGGATTTGACAGTTATTTCACACAAATGCAGATTTGTCTCATATTCGCACTTTGATGACGTTTTACTGCACCGCTCAAGCGAAGTGCTGAACAAAGCAGCTGTTCATTGTTAATTTGAAATTAAATAAATCTGTTTAAAAAAATGAACACATTGAGTTTAAGGGAAATGTTGAGTTTAAGGGTACAAAGGGCGCTGAGTTTCAAAGATTTTGAGTTAGGGGACGTTGGGTTACAAGGTACCACTGTATATCTAATTTGCAAGGACAAAAAGAAAATGAATAAATTGAATGATGAATTAATAATAAATAGATATATTGGTCATTGTTTGCATTGGGTTACCTGGAGCTTCAATTTGAGATCCAACATCAGATGGTTGACTTTCACCTAAAGCAAAAGCACTACTTTAAAAGATCATTTTTTAAATGCATTTTACCTCCATTTTTTTTATTATGTTTCACCCCTTCTGCTGCAGACCTTCACTCCTAACTGAGTTGGTTTGTAACTAACACACACCCCTCAAACACCTGCAGTAGCTGACCTGTTTCTTTACCTGAACCAACTTGTTTCACATAAAGATCACGCACCGATTTCCATCATCACCTGTCTTTGTGCAAGCCAGCCAGCAGAGGTCGTAATTGCAACAGTTAGAAATCCCTCCTGCCCTTCCACAGCACGGGTGTGCTAGTGTGTTGTTACCTCGACACCACCCAAACGCCCCACCATTGGCATAAAACATTAAAAACCAATCAAAAACATACCATTTTCACCATTTTCAGATGTAGTACCAGTTGTATGTGGAGTGACTGCTTCTGACTCTACACACAGACATAAAAGTTTAGAAAATAATCTTAATAGACTGCATTGAGAGTATTATGCGTAGTTCACAATACACGATTTTTGCCCTGATTTTCGCTTGCCGACTGGTTGGCGCTAGATTTACCGGTTTGGGATCAACTTGGCGTTTGCTTAGCGATCGAAACTCGGCTCGCAATCGCTATGTGTGAACTACTCAACAACTCGATCCGAGCGGCTCGCTGAGCACTGAAGAAATATATCTAGCTTGTCAAATATCTGGATCTGAGTTGCTCGACTGGCAATGAGTGCTTGGAAATTCGTGTAGTGTGAACTGTACAGCGACCTGATGACTTGGAAAGTCGTGTAGTGTGAACTTGGCATTAGATGACTAATGTTGGGTTTGGGCCATAATACCTTCTGGTTGTGACTGGACCTCTAAGGATACGAAATGTGAACCGCTTGTCTGTTCAGATGGTTCCGGAGCTAACACATGGCTTGTTGACACATGGCTCAGTGATGGTTGGCTTAGTGAACCTAAATGAACAACAACAAACCCAAACAAATCACATAAAGGGAATAAAATGTACGTGCAAATGAGTAAGTATTGTTTATGTCAAATATAACTTACAATTAGACACATACCATGAGAAACAGTATCTGAGTGAGTAGTATCAGCTGTACCTGCAAAACATTAAGCATTAAGGAAATGTAGTAGGACTGTTTTAATTGTGCAATATTTATGACAGTGAGAGGAAACTAGTATTTAATTAATTTTATTTTTATTTTTTAGGATACAAGGGCATATGTTCATTGATGTGAGATGACATGTCATTAACGTTCTTGGATAAATTAGGTAAAAGTAAAAAAAGCATTATTATTACGAAATAGAATTAAGTAACATAAACAAATGTGGTTGAATGTTTGGGGTTTACTTCACATAATATGTCCCAAACAATCATTTATAAAATTGTCATTACCAGGGGGGCAGCACGTTGGATATCACTGTCGCCTCACAGCAAGAAGGGTTTGATCCCCAGGCGGGGCGGTCCGGGTCCTTTCTGTGAGGAGTTTGCATGTTCTCCCCGTGTCTGCGTGGGTTCCTCCGGGAGCTCCGGTTTTCTCCCACAGTCCAAAAACATGCAGTCAGATTAATTGGAGACACTGAATTACCCTATAGGTGAATGGGTGTGTGTATGTGTGTATGCCCTGCGATGGACTGGCGCCCCGTCCAGGGTGTTACTGTGTGCCTATTGAAAAGCAGCCCCCCCCCCCCCCCCGAACTACCCCCTCCCCCCCGTGACCCTAATTGGATAAGCGGTTAAGAGAGTGAGTGAGTGAGTGAGTCATTACCAGGGACTTTAGATCCTGAGCTCCCATGTCCAGCTACACTTAGGACTGCACCTTAAATAACAGTAATACTGCATGTGACATTCCGAAATATATTTTATAAAAAGACATAAACATTTACAAAATGTAAACTTACTTTTCTGAATCAATTCATGCTTACAATTAGTCACTTTGTTGCAAACAATTGCAATAAAATGTAAACTTTGTACAGTTACGTTTTAACATAAATTCTCTCTGTTTAAGGGAACCATGCTTAAATCAAAATAAATTTTAGAGGAAGGAAAAGAAGAATTCTATAAGTGCATGAAGCTGCAAATGTGTTAATAAATTCCTGGGTGTTCATCAATACACTATAAGACAAAATGTTGAGAAATTAGGTACACTGTACTCTAACACTGACTTCAAATTACCAACAATAAAACTACACCAATCAGGCATAACATTATACACACCTTCCTAACATTGTGTTGGTCCCCCTTTTGCTGCCAAAACAGCCCTGCAACTGTGATGCACTGTGTATTCTGACACCTTTCTATCAGAACCAGCATTAACTTCTTCAGCAGTTTGAGCTATTGTTGGATCGGACCAAATGGGCCAGCCTTCGCCCATGGCCCTGTTGCCGGTTTACCCCTCTTCAATCCTTGGACCACTTTTGATAGATACTGACCACTGCAGACTGGGAACACCCCACAAGAGCTGCAGTTTTGGAGATGCTCTGACCCAGTCGTCTAGCCATCACAACTTGGCCCTTGTCAAACTCGCTCAAATCCTTACGCTTGCCCATTTTTCCTGCTTCTAACACATCAAATGTTCACTTGCTGCCTGATATATCCCACCCACTAACAGGTGTCGTGATGAAGAGATAATCAGTGTTATTCACTTCACCTGTCAGTGCTCATAATGTTATGCCTCATCAGTGTTTTTTATATACTTATATAATTAATGCAGATATTTTGGTAATTTTAAAAACTTTTTTGCAGCAGTATTTATACCACTGCTAAATCCCAATCAACACAACTGTAGTTATAAATGCTTATATGTGCTAAACTAATTGAATTACCTGGTAACACTGACAGAACATTTACCCTAACATAATTACTCCCTGATGAAACTTATTCTAATGTGGACCAACCTTGTCCAGAGGGACTTGAGCCTGAAATTAGATAAAGGAAGAGATGTATGTTATTGAAGGTCAGTATATAAGGTCTACGAAATCATTGTTTTTATGGATTACCTTGATGCAAACTAGGTGAAGGTAACAAGCTGAAGGGTAAGGCTTGAGAGTCTCCTGTAACCAGAACAATGTGAGACATGGTCTTTATTTGTTTCCCAACTGTTTTTGTACCACGGACCGGTTTCATATAAGATATAATTTCACGGTGAGGTGAGGATGGGAGAATTTAATAATACCGCTCACAAATGATGTAAAATGAGCTTTTTTCGCTGCAATGAGACGCTGCTCCCAGCTAGGGGTGACAATAACACAACAACACCTGAAATAGAAGCAGTGCTGCTTATCTAGCAATCTCTAATTATTCATTTACACTTTCTGTGTGGCCCAGTAATAAATAGCTGGTCCGTGACCCGGTGGTTGAGGACCACTGATATGACCTATAGGTTGTCATTTGTCCTTATTCTTCTTGTTTAACAAGTTGATGTTGATCTTGGTCTTTTAATAATCTAGATAACATTGATAAATCTAGAGGAATAAGGTGTAGCACCTTATTTGTTAGAATAAAAATCTGGCGATCTCAGTGGTAGCGGGCTAGCATACTTTACTCACTGCACCACCCATGCGCTCGAATGGTTAAAACAAGTGTAAACATTAAAAATAATGCATCCATAATGTGACATAACATAAGATTATTTAAATTACCATTAGTAGCAATGCCAGATGATGAAGAACCACTAGATGCTGTAATAAAACACAAAACAATACAACAAAACTTGTTACTATCATTATAAAGCATTAGCAACAAAAAGTATTATTTACCTTCTATTATTTACTGACCATTACTGTGTTTTAGTGCCTTTATATTTGTACGTTATGTAAAATATGTGCCATAAGTACCAGTAAGATAGGATTTCTTAATCAGACATACAGTACAAAATATATACAACATAACAAATATATACAAAACAGTTACAGGTGCAAAAATAAAATAAAATAGAATAAAATAATAATAAAAACAGTGCAAATAATAACAATAAAGAAGGTAACATTACCAGTAATGAGGTAGTAATAAAAATTAGTTGTGTGTGTGCGTGCGCGTGTGTGTGAGACATGGTCACCCACTGTCCCTCACCTGGTGGCACGTGTGTGTGTAGAGTGCTGCCAGTGTCTAGCTCTCTCTGTGCTCCCCCAGTAGGTGGGGCAGTTTGTCAGGGTCTGGGAGGGAGTTGAAGTTGGGGATGATGTTATTAAATTTAGGGAAGAAGTGGGCCCGGATGTGGTGGTACTTGGTACACTGGGTGAGGAAGTGCAGCTCCGTCTCTTTTGTACTGAGAGTGCAGTGCTGGCACAACCTTTCCTCCCGGGGCAGCCAGGACCAGGAGTCTTTGTGTAATTTGGTTTATTCTAATTGGGTTTGCAGATTTCTCCTGTTTCTGAGTCTTTATTCTGTTAGTGTGTGTTATTAGTGTGTCGGTGTGTGTTAGTGGTGTCGGTGTGTGTTAGTGGTGTATCAGTGCAGTGACTCAGGACCAGATGGATGAGGGGACTGGTATCTTTACTCAGCTCTTGGTGTTTCAGGGCTTTATAATGATAGGATTGGGGGTCGCTCTCTTTTAGATGGTGCTCTTTTTTGTATGTTGATAATAAGTGGAAATCTCTCTCTGGGCGGGCACGGTGGCTAAGTGTGTAGCACTGTCGCCTCACAGCGAGAAGGTCCTGGGTTCGATCCCCAGGCGGGGCGGTCCGGGTCCTTTCTGTGTGGAGTTTGCATGTTTTCCCCGTGTCTGCATGGGTTTCCTCCGGGTGATCCGGTTTCCTCCCAGAGTCCAAAGACATGCCGCTAGGCTAATTGGAGACACTGAATTGTCCCATAGTTACCTAGCCGCTGGGATGCACAGACCAGTGCATTGTAGTGCCGGTCCCAAGCACGGATAAATAGGGTTATGTCAGGAAGGGCATCCGGCGTACAACTGTGCCAAATCCCACCGGCGACCCCTAATGGGAAGAAGCCGGAAATGCCGACCCCTTAACCGAAAAACGGGACAAAGGCTGAGGAACAAGAAGTGGAAATCTCTCTCTCTCTAACTCTTTTTCTCAGTACTGTCAACGATTGGACCCAAACATTTCAAACCCTTTATCCCTTCCGTAAAAGTGGTTTCTTTGCTACTACCCTTACAAAAAAACATTTCTGATCTAGTCTCTTCAGACCGAAGAAGTTGCCAGATGCTGAGCCAGATCCTTGTTGGACTTCTTCCAGTCTCTCTAAGACGAAACTCTGAGAAACTTCTCATCAAGATCAAGTTTTCTTGGCCTTTTAGTCCTTTTTTTGTCCTGATTCTTGATTATCCAGTTTGTCTGCTTTGAGTTCCCTTTGAAAGTGGCCTTCATAATGCAAAAGTATGATTTTATGTCTGACAAATTCAGTGATCCTTAGCATTTTTAATGGAATGATGTGATTGAAAGTTGGTCTTATACATATTAGCACAAATCTGGTGTAATAGACCTTTTGCACAGCAGTCATTCTGATAAAATGGTTGGACAAATACTGGCATTATCAATGACATTACCTGGGGTTCCATTTCATTCAAGATGTAAGAGAGCCAGGTTCCTGCTACTACTTAAGTGCAAAGGAAGGCCACTCTAAGTACTTGCTACTTTAGCTTATAGAAGCTGTTTTTTTCTGATTGTTTTATGTTTTTAATACTGCATACAAATGTTCTTTTTTCTGGTTGTATTCTAATAAAGAGAATGCAATTATATGTGGTCATTATACCATCGCTAAAACAAGTGTATGATATACACCAATCAGGCATAACATTAAAACCACCTCCTTGTTTCTACACTCACTGTCCATTTTATCAGCTCCACTTACCATATAGAAGCACTTCTTTAGCCTGCTTTCATGCTGTTCGTCAATGATCAGGACCCCCACAGGACCACTACAGAGCAGGTATTATTTAGGTGGTGGATGATTCTCAGCACTGCAGTGACACTGACATGGTGGTGGTGTGTTAGTGTGTGTTGTGCTGGTATGAGTGGATAAGACACAGCAGCACTGCTGGAGTTTTTAAACACCTCACTGTCACTGCTGGACTGAGAATAGTCCACCAACCAAAAATATATCCAGCCAACAGCGCCCCATGGGCAGTGTCCTGTGACCACTGATGAAGGTCTAGAAGATGATCAGCTCAAACAGCAGCAATATACAGTGTATCACAAAAGTGAGTACACCCCTCACATTTCTGCAAATATTTTATTATATCTTTTCATGGGACAACACTATAGAAATAAAACTTGGATATAACTTAGAGTAGTCAGTGTACAACTTGTATAGCAGTGTAGATTTACTGTCTTCTGAAAATAACTCAACACACAGCCATTAATGTCTAAATGGCTGGCAACATAAGTGAGTACACCCCACAGTGAACATGTCCAAATTGTGCCCAAAGTGTCAATATTTTGTGTGACCACCATTATTATCCAGCACTGCCTTAACCCTCCTGGGCATGGAATTCACCAGAGCTGCACAGGTTGCTACTGGAATCCTCTTCCACTCCTCCATGATGACATCACAGAGCTGGTGCATGTTAGACACCTTGAACTCCTCCACCTTCCACTTGAGGATGTGCCACAGGTGCTCAATTGGGTTTAGTCCATCACCTTTACCTTCAGCTTCCTCAGCAAGGCAGTTGTCATCTTGGAGGTTGTGTTTGGGGTCGTTATCCTGTTGGAAAACGTCAGTTTTCGAAGGGAGGGGATCACGCTCTGTTTCAGAATGTCACAGTACATGTTGGAATTCATGTTTCCCTCAATGAACTGCAGCTTCCCAGTGCCAGCAACACTCATGCAGCCCAAGACCATGATGCTACCACCACCATGCTTGACTGTAGGCAAGATACAGTTGTCTTGGTACTTCTCACCAGGGCGCCGCCACACATGCTGGACACCATCTGAGCCAAACAAGTTTATCTTGGTCTCGTCAGACCACAGGGCATTCCAGTAATCCATGTTCTTGGACTGCTTGTCTTCAGCAAACTGTTTGCGGGCTTTCTTGTGCGTCAGCTTCCTTCTGGGATGACGATCATGCAGACCGAGTTGATGCAGTGTGCGGCGTATGGTCTGAGCACTGACAGGCTGACCTCCCACGTCTTCAACCTCTGCAGCAATGCTGGCAGCACTCATGTGTCTATTTTTTAAAGCCAACCTCTGGATATGACGCCGAACACGTGGACTCAACTTCTTTGGTCGACCCTGGCGAAGCCTGTTCCGAGTGGAACCTGTCCTGGAAAACCGCTGTATGACCTTGGCCACCATGCTGTAGCTCAGTTTCAGGGTGTTAGCAATCTTCTTATAGCCCAGGCCATCTTTGTGGAGAGCAACAATTCTATTTCTCACATCCTCAGAGAGTTCTTTGCCATGAGGTGCCATGTTGAATATCCAGTGGCCAGTATGAGAGAATTGTACCCAAAACACCAAATTTAACAGCCCTGCTCCCCATTTACACCTGGGACCTTGACACATGACACCAGAGAGGGACAACGACACATTTGGGCACAATTTGGACATGTTCACTGTGGGGTGTACTCACTTATGTTGCCAGCCATTTAGACATTAATGGCTGTGTGTTGAGTTATTTTCAGAAGACAGTAAATCTACACTGCTATACAAGTTGTACACTGACTACTCTAAGTTATATCCAAGTTTCATGTCTATAGTGTTGTCCCATGAAAAGATATAATGAAATATTTGCAGAAATGTGAGGGGTGTACTCACTTTTGTGATACACTGTATGAGCGAGCGTCTCTGACTTTACATCTACAAGGTGGACCAACTAAGTAGGAGTGTCTAATAGAGTGGACAGCGAGTGGACAAGGTATTTAAAAACTCCAGCAGCACTGCTGTGTCTCATCCACTCATACCAGCACAACACACACTAACACACCACCACCATGTCAGTGTCACTGCAGTGCTGAGAATCATCCACCACCTAAATAATACTTGCTCTGTGGTGGTCCTGACCATTGAAGAACAGGGTGAAAGCAGGCTAACAAAGCATGCAGAGAAACAGATGGACTACAGTCAGGAACTGTAGAACTACAAAGTGCTTCTATATGGTGGAGCTGATAAGTGACAGTGAGTGTAGAAACAAGGAGGTGGTTTTAATGATATGGCTGATAGGTGTATAATGCTTTCAGCTGATGTCCATTATTATGAGTAATTTAGACAGAAAAATTGGCTTTGTACAGTCAGAGATGACTGTGTCTATTAAATATGTAACCATACTGAACAATGCATTTGTTGTATTATTTTGTGCTGGTTGTTAATGCTGATTTTTGCTGGCAACCAACCAGAATTAGTTGTGATTTGAACACTGACCATTACAAACCAGTAATTTTTAACTGGAGAAACTAGCTTAGACCAGCATCAAGTGATTGCTAATCTATGCTTTTTTCAGCTGGGAATCCACTAGTAATACATGATGTTTCAATAGTTTTAAACATGTAATTAGTTTGTTTTTGATTTGCTTTTGAATAGTTTCTTAGAAAATGTATAGTGTTACCCTTTTTTGACTGCCAGTGTTATCCAATGACTCATGTCCACTAATAAATACAACCCTAAATTTAAAAACAGTTGGAACAGTATGGAAAATGCAAAAAAAAAGTGTTTCTTATGTTTACTTTAACCTTTATATTATTACAGACAGTATGAACCCAAGTTATTTCATATTTTGTCTGGTCAACTTCATTTAATTTGTGACTGTACATTCGTTTCAAGCCTGTAACACATTCCAAAAAAGTTGGAATTGGGGCAATTTAGGGCTAGTAATAAGGTAAACAAACAAACAAAAAATAAATAATTATGTGAATTCAAAAAGATTGGAAGGGATTTGCATAGTTCTCCCTTCACAGTGCATAATATCATTAAATAATTAAACAAGGCTAGGCTGAACACCTCTGATCTCCAGTTCCACAGACAGCACTGCATCAAGAACCGTCATTCATCAATAGCTGATATAATGGCTTATATAACCACATGGGTGAGGGATTACTTTGGCAAACCTTTGTCAAGCACTACAATACGGAGTTAAATTTACAAATGCACAAAGTTCTCTCGGTTTGAGGGCATCTGGGATGGACCATCATACTGTGGAAACGTGTATCATGATCAGATGAATCAGTACACATGCACACATGTCCTGACCTGACCTGTTCCCAATACAGAATTTATGGAGAATTCTGAAAGGAAAATGTGAGAACGACACTAAATCACTTGGTATACTCAGTGTCAAAACGTCTTTTTAGTTTTGTGAGAGGGAATGTAAGTTTTACAAAGTGGTAAATGCTTTACTGTTCCAACTTTTTCTTGAATGTGTTGCAGGCCTGAAATGTAGGGGTGTATGTTTATTAACAGATGAAATGAAGTTTTGTCTGGAGTGAAATAAAAGTAAAAAAAAGCTTTTTCTGATTTAAGCTTGTAGTAGGTTATACATCGTAGTTCACCTGACAACTTCTTTAAATATATTCTGCACTTAGTATTAAAAGTGTTTTGCATTTCCATTGCATATAATAAAATCTAACATTAACTAGCATTTCAATGTATTTGAATAGGATGGAATAGATGGCATAATTTATCTAGACACGTGAACTTGCAAAACCATTTACTGTAAAATACTGTCTTTGATCCCAAGTCTGCCTTTGATCAATTGAAGAGTCACTTACAGCCAAAGTTTGTTTGTGCAGCTCCATTTCCATTCACCTTCTGACCTGGATAATAACAAAATGTGGTCTGTTAGCCTCCATTCTCTTAGAAGCTAAAAGGCATGGCTAGGGGTCACTGAGTTTCTTACACAGGACTCACACAGGACTATTTGGCACAGAATTCATGAGAAAATTGGGCTAATGGGCTTGCTTCTTAAAATAGGTAATAGACTTCTTACCATTTGGAGGTTTGCTGACCAGAGAACTGCCAGGTCGAGCGGTCACACCTTGGAAAGAACAAAATAATTCAGTAGTATTTCTCAGTATACTCAATCATATTTAACTCAAACCACACCAGACTAGTTTCAGTTTCCGGAATCCATGGTATAGTTGTCCACATATCTGGGCCCTAACCAGATTAAAAAATTATTAACTCTGCTCACACATTTTAGTGAAGCTTTAACTAAGCCCAATAAGCTACTACACATAGCTTAGTTACAGCTGAGAGGTTTAGTGTTTCCTGAAAGAGATATTTCACAAAAAAATAGGATTAGCATTATCTTACCTGGGCCCTTGGGAACCAGTGTGGCTTGCTGGGCTCCAACTCCTGTTGAAAAAAAAGCAAGAACCAAACAACCAATCATTCAGGTTTTGGGAGATCAAATTGAGTTTAAGTAGATGGTTCTGGTTTGGTGCCCCATAAGCTGAGAACAATACCACTCTTTCAGAGACACTTCTAAGCCACAAGACCTTGTGCATTCCATGTATTAAAAAAACCCCATTATGTGCTTTAAAATGCATTAAAATCTTCATAATTTAATTATGATGCAGGACAGTTGGGGTTTTAGGTACAATAGTCAAAATGTTACACAACTACATAACTTTTAATATGTGGATTTATGAATTGATATTAAATGATAATAAGTTATAAAATTACAGTGTTCTTTTAATACATAGTAACATAACAGGGTTGGGCATACTATTTAGGTCCTAATGGATAAATACTATATACTATATCTTACATAAATTCATCAAACATTTATTAGTGTTGTGGGAAGACCCACATACAAAAATGCATACAAACTAGCAAACACTTTCATACACTTCATTAATAAACCAAGTATGTGCAAACACTTTACACCTGGCAATCCTCTCTGGAGTGAGGTACAGAAAGCAACCTCTTTGGAGGATTTCCTTACATATTCTAATACACAATACATTATCCACTGCATCAAAACACCCTTTAACCAATATTTAGTGTAACCAACATGCACATGGTTACTTAATCTATGTACTAGGCACTGTTTTTATTTGCCCAACCCTGTTAATGAGCTTGATTATCACATCATCTTGGATAGCCTGCATGTAGCAAGGTGTAAATATGGCCTCTTAAACTATGGGTAAAATTTATTATTTGGTGGTAAGTTGCTAACTTGTCACCCACCCTTAAAAGGCTGACCTTTGGAGTCATCATCATCTGAAAAGAAAGGGGAGATGGAGACAGTTTATAACAACTGTTCACAAGTGATTCTTCCACTTTCTGACGCTTCTTTGTCAGTTCACCCATTCCACACATAGCTTGTCTAATGCAGTCTAAATATATAATTGTGTCTCACAGCATTACAAATAAATGTATTTTTTGTTATAAAATTATTATAATTTTTTAAATCAGAAATGTGAGTCGGAAATTTTTACATGTATTTAAAACTTGTTTTAGTTTTTAAAGTTCTTTTAAGTAGGTTACAGGTTGGGTTCAGTAGTGCTTGACTGAAAGCTGATTGTGGGTGGATGTCAAACAGCTGAACTGTTTGATTGCTAAAAGATAAACGGATGCTGATAGATCTTTATCTCCTACCTTCTTCTTCTTCAGAGAGTTCCTCATCCCCGTCATCTGCTTCAAAATTATTGTCATCCTGATCTTTGTCTAACATAATTTAAAATAGTTTATAGCAATTAGGATATTCAGAAGTCATTGGCCATGACTAATATACTATAACTTGTTATTTGAACAACTCTCTTACCGTCAATTGGAGCAGCTGAGACGTTTGCCAAAAAAACAATTGCTGCTGATGCAATTATAAGATTTCTAACAAATGGAAAAAAACAAAAAGCATCCAGTTTGGATAATGTGCAAGAAAGATACACCTCTCTAATTTAATAAATCTGCTCATGTTTCTGTCCATGCAGTACATTTGGGTTTTACATTAAACACAGTTAAAAAAATCAGCTTGCTCTGTGAAATCATAAAAATCTCTAATATAAATCAATAGCTCTTAATTTGGAAACAGTCTCCCTTGATTTTTACTTAAATT
Organism: Trichomycterus rosablanca; assembly: GCF_030014385.1. Lineage (NCBI taxonomy): Eukaryota > Metazoa > Chordata > Actinopteri > Siluriformes > Trichomycteridae > Trichomycterus > Trichomycterus rosablanca. The sequence goes on along the minus strand of NC_085989.1, from coordinate 16,789,709 downwards.
ATTTGACATTTGACTCTCAGTTACCCCATGTTATATCATCTTAATTTAATTCATGGACAATGACTCAGATGTTTTTCAGTTCTCCTCAGCAATTATATGATTGATCATCACAGCTCAGACAGTGAAATTCAAGTACACATGCATTTTAAATGAATTAGCTTTGATAATAAATAAATATATATCATTTTGACTTACCGTGACAACATTATTAGTTATTGTTTAGGGTGGAAAATCAGGAACTGACATAGAGCAGAAGGCATGCAGTTTTTTGACTTCCCTATGCTTCAGTGGGCACAAATATTTGTTTTATACCCTTACAGCCCTCGTCTTGGTAAGGGGCAGGGCTTTAACTCAGGCCATCAAAAGCTACTCCTACTCTTTGTGCATGAATTGCCCAATAATCTGACCCCAAAATATATTAATATTTGTGATTAAAATTACATAAACTATTTTATCACATAAATTCTACTAAAATACTGTTAATAAGCAGTTGGTACAGTAACCACTATAAAATATACAAAAGACTTAGGTAAGTCTATTTGTCCCATATTCTTCTTTGAGGTTTTTCTAAATCAGAAGTGTTGTTGTCAAGTTGGCAGGGGATTAAGCAAATTAAGCAAAACAACAAACATACATAAAAATAAGATTAGTGTGATCCAAAGCAATAGCCTCCTCAATATATATATTGGCACCCTGGAGGCTTAAAGATGCTTTTATACATGAGGGACATGCATTTACAGTATATACAGTCATGTGAAAAAGTGAGATCTAAAGAGCTCTCTGAGGCCTTCAGAAAGAAGGTTATAGATGCATATGAGTCTGGGAAGGGATTTAAAAAGATCTCAAAACAATTCGAAATCAGCCATTCCACTGTCCAGAAAATAATTTACAAGTGGAGAACATTTAAAACAACTGCCAACATGACCAGGTCAGGCCGTCCTAGCAAGTTCAGCCCAAGAGCAGACCGCAAGATGCGTAAAGAAGTCTCCAATAAGCCTACAATGTCATCATGGGACCTACAGCTAACTCCTGCCACAGTTGATGTCAAGGTACATGCATCTACCATCAGAAAGAGACTGCACACGTTTGATTCTCATGGGAGGTGTGCAAGGAGGAAACCCTTGCTGTAAAAAAAAAAACATCAGGGCAAGACTAAAGTTTACCAGAGAACACCTAGACAAAGAGCAGGACTTCTGGAACAATGTGCTTTGGACAAATGAATTCAAAGTTGAATGATTTGGGCAGAGTAACAGAAGACATGTTTGGCACAAACCAAACACAGCATTTGAGCACCAGAACCTCATACCAACTGTGAAGCATGGAGGTAGAAATGTCATGGTTTGGGGCTGCTTTGCAGTAGCAGGGCCTGGCAAGTTCTCCATTATAGAATCCACGATGAATTATTCACTGTATCAAAGGGTGCTTGAGGAAAATGTAAGACCATCTGTCCAAAAACTGAAGCTGAAGCGGAGGTGGACTATGCAACATGACAACGACCCAAAACATTCCAGTAAATCCACCAAGGAATGGCTCAAAAGATAGAAATGGAGAGTTCTGGAATGGCCAAGTAAAAGCCCGGATCTTACTCCTATTGAGATGCTGTGGGGTGATTTGAAACGGGCGGTGCATGCAAGAAACCCCTCAAACCTCACACAGCTGAAGAAATTATGCATGGAGGAGTGAGAAAAACTTTCTCCTAGTCGATGTCAGAGAGGTAGATGGTTATAGGAAATGTATAATTTCAGCCAAAGGGGGAAATACCAGCTTTTAGGGCATAGGGTATCCTAACTTGTTCCTCCCAATTACAGTGTATCACAAAAGTGAGTACACCCCTCACATTTCTGCAAATATTTCATTATATCTTTTCATGGGACAACACTATAGACATGAAACTTGGATATAACTTAGAGTAGTCAGTGTACAGCTTGTATAGCAGTGTAGATTTACTGTCTTCTGAAAATAACTCAACACACAGCCATTAATGTCTAAATAGCTGGCAACATAAGTGAGTACACCCGACAGTGAACATGTCCAAATTGTGCCCAAATGTGTCGTTGTCCCTCCCTGGTGTCATGTGTCAAGGTCCCAGGTGTAAATGGGGAGCAGGGCTGTTAAATTTGGTGTTTTGGGTACAATTCTCTCATACTGGCCACTGGATATTCAACATGGCACCTCATGGCAAAGAACTCTCTGAGGATGTGAGAAATAGAATTGTTGCTCTCCACAAAGATGGCCTGGACTATAAGAAGATTGCTAACACCCTGAAACTGAGCTACAGCATGGTGGCCAAGGTCATACAGCGGTTTTCCAGGACAGGTTCCACTCGGAACAGGCTTCGCCAGGGTCGACCAAAGAAGTTGAGTCCACGTGTTCGGCGTCATATCCAGAGGTTGGCTTTAAAAAATAGACACATGAGTGCTGCCAGCATTGCTGCAGAGGTTGAAGACGTGGGAGGTCAGCCTGTCAGTGCTCAGACCATACGCCGCACACTGCATCAACTCGGTCTGCATGGTTGTCATCCCAGAAGGAAGCTGACGCACAAGAAAGCCCGCAAACAGTTGGCTGAAGACAAGCAGTCCAAGAACACGGATTACTGGAATGCCCTGTGGTCTGACGAGACCAAGATAAACTTGTTTGGCTCAGATGGTGTCCAGCATGTGTGACGGCGCCCTGGTGAGAAGTACCAAGACAACTGTATCTTGCCTACAGTCAAGCATGGTGGTGGTAGCATCATGGTCTTGGGCTGCATGAGTGTTGCTGGCACTGGGGAGCTGCAGTTCATTGAGGGAAACATGAATTCCAACATGTACTGTGACATTCTGAAACAGAGCATGATCCCCTCCCTTCGAAAAACTGGGCCTCATGGCAGTTTTCCAACAGGATAACGACCCCAAACACAACCTCCAAGATGACAACTGCCTTGCTGAGGAAGCTGAAGGTAAAGGTGATGGACTAAACCCAATTGAGCACCTGTGGCGCATCCTCAAGTGGAAGGTGGAGGAGTTCAAGGTGTCTAACATCCACCAGCTCCGTGATGTCATCATGGAGGAGTGGAAGAGGATTCCAGTAGCAACCTGTGCAGCTCTGGTGAATTCCATGCCCAGGAGGGTTAAGGCAGTGCTGGATAATAATGGTGGTCACACAAAATAATGACACTTCGGGCACAATTTGGACATGTTCACTGTGGGGTGTACTCACTTATGTTGCCAGCCATTTAGACATTAATGGCTGTGTGTTGAGTTATTTTCAGAAGACAGTAAATCTACACTGCTATACAAGTTGTACACTGACTACTCTAAGTTATATCCAAGTTTTATTTCTATAGTGTTGTCCCATAAAAAGATATAATAAAATATTTGCAGAAATGTGAGGGGTGTACTCACTTTTGTGATACACTGTAATTTCCATTTTTGTTCATTACATTTTACAACTTGTGTTTAAACTTGTGTTTTTTTTCAGTTTTATTTGTTTAGTTATATAAGCTCCATCTCTCAGTACTGTTCAAATGAAGCTCAAATGTTCATATGTTTAAATATGTTCAAAAATACAAAGGTTCTCATGGGGTGTCCTAACTTTTTCACATGATTGTACATTAGCAGTATCAGCTTTTGTTAGTTTAAGGAGCTTAATGCATTAATGCAGCTCCTATGTTATTGAATATCTGCTCCAAAGACTGCATTTTCACCCAACTTGCAAGTTATTATCAGTAATGGACAAGCCTTCTGCTTAAGACTGTAATTATTTGAGTTGATTCCTGAATTTCACCTTTAATAAATTCCTCTTGATGAGCCACAGTAGAGGCCTCTTTTAAAAAAGTAATTAACTCAAGTATGAAACAAGCTCTCCTTGTTCCAATCTGAAACTTAATACTTTACTTTTTCCTTGCATCAATGTGCTCTGAGCAGTGTAATATCATTGTACATGCACCTGTAAAGTATTACAATCCTTTTTTTATTTTTACTTTTATTAAAATCCTTTTTATTTATGGATCAAGGTCATAACATGCATTATTTGTGTACACATGTATTTTCTTTAAAATTAAATTTCCCTTTAACAAATGCAACCTCTAGCACATGATTCTATGATATGTTCTATCAATCTACGTAGATAGATTTACAAAAAATTAACATTTAAACTACTTTTGCATGAAAAATTCAAAAATTTCAGTTGATGAAAACGTTCAACCAACCATACACTGATCAGCCATAACATTAAAACCACCTCCTTGTTTCTACACACATTGTCCAGTTTATTGGCTTTACTTACCATATAGAAGCACTTTGTTGTTCTGCAATTACTGACTGTAGTCCATCTGTTTCTGTTTTTTGCTTTGTTAGCCCCCTTTCATGCTGTTCTTCAATGGTCAGGACTCTCCCAGGACAACTACAGAGCAGGTATTATTTGGGTGGTGGATCATTCTCAGCACTGAAGTGACACTGACAGGGTGGTGGTGTGTTAGTGTGTGTTGTGCTGGTATGAGTGAATAAGACACAGCAATGCTTAAGAAGTTTTTAAACACCTCACTGTCACTGCTGGACTGAGAATGGTCCACCAACCAAAAATATATCCAGCCAACAGCGCCCCGTAGGCACCGTCCTGTGACCACTGATGAAAGTCTAGAAGTTGACCAACTCAAACAGCAGCAATAGATGAGCACAACACACACTAACACACCACCACCATGTCAGTGTCACTGCAGTGCTGAGGACAATCCACCACCTAAATAATACCTGCTCTGTGGTGGTCCTGTGGGGTCCTGACCATTGAAGAACAGGGTGAAAGCAAGCTAAAAAAGTATGTAGAGAAATAGATGGACTACAGTCAGTAATTGTAGAACTTCAAAGTGCTCCTATATGGTAAGTGGAGCTGATAAAATGGACAGTGAGTGTAGAAACAAGGAGGTGGTCATAATGTTATGCCTTTTCGGTGTATATGTACCTCTAAACTGTCTATTTAAAACAATTAAAAATAGTAAATAAAATTATTGTTTTTTTCTAATTGTATGACAACTAACAATGAAATAAAAAACAAAAACATCTTCCTATTTTACTTAAACAAAAATGTATGAATAGGTTTGAACTAGAGATGCATGAGTACCAATACTGGTATCGGGTATTTGCCCGATACCGCGCTCATTAACTTGTACTCGTACTCGCAAACGAGGCTCAGATACTAAACATCCGATACCGTGTGCCTAGTGCACGTTGCTGCGTTATGCTTGGTTCACACTACACGATTTTTGCCCTGATTTTCGCTCGGCGACCGGATCGAGTTTTCTAGCACGTGAGATATCTGATCTGAGATGTGCGACTGGGAATGAGTGACATGTCGAACAGCCAATGAGAACGCAGGATACGGTGTGAGTGGAAACGCAGGAGAAGAGTGTAAACAGGTGGGACAGGGGGATAATATAGTTTATATCAGAATACACCGGCACACACACGTTTTACAGTATTTCTGACCTGATCGTTCTCTACAAAACATAACAACAAAACACCAACATTTCAAAAATATTTATTAACCTCCAACTCACTACAGAACAATCCATGCTATTCGTGTTGCCAAATCCACTCAGATTCATTTATTTTTCCTCCTTTATTTCATCACATCAGCGCACAAACACTTAGATCACTCGCTACTTGTTGACGTGCATTTTTGGACGTGGTATCATTAAACTTCTCGTCACTTCTCACGTGTGTTTTTGTTAAAAAAAAACAGTATTCTAAATAGGTATTGGTATCGGTATCGGTATCGGCAAGTACAAAAATGCATGTACTTGTACTTGTACTCGGTTGAGAAAAAATGGTATTGATGCATCCCTAGTATGAACAAAAATAAATGGCACCTTGTCATCCAATTAATTAAACTACAGAAACTTTTTTGGCTGTCTTAAACTAAACATAATGACTAAACATTATGTCATATTAGTTAAAAATTTTATTTGACACATTATGTAAATAAAATACTATATCATACAATAAAATAAAACTTAGTGTGACATTTTTTGCACTTCTAAATTTCAGGTAAAAGCCATCAAATTAAATATCATTTCATACTTTCTTCACAATTAAATTAGTTGCGGTATGTACATTTTTAAATGTTGTTATATTTTTAGAAATTTTTTTGTTAAAAAAAGTAGTGATACCGTGTAACGCAACGTTCCCTAAACTCAACATCTTTGATACTCAACGCCCTTCGTCGAGGAATTTGTACCCTTAAACTCAACGTATCCCTTAAACTCAATGTGTGTAGTATTTTTATTTGTTGTTGTAATTTTTCCCCTTTTTCTCCCCCTTTTAGCGCATCCAATTCTTCAATTTGCATCGTGCTTCCTCTCTATCCATGCTGAACCCTGCCCTGACTGAGGAGATCGAAGCTAACCCATATCCCCTCCGAAACATGGGCAGCAGCCGGATACATTTTTGCCATCCACACATTGATGAGTGTGGCGCCACCTAGCGTTGCATGCGGAGAGACACACCCTAAGGGCACTCTTCCTCATCTCTGTGCAGGCGCCTCTAATCAGCCGACAGAGGTCGTAATCGCATTCTGACCGAGAGAGACCCACATCCGGTTCTTTGTTCCGCCCCCCAACTGAGCAACCGGCCAATCGTTGCTCATACAGCCACTCAGCCTCAAACCGGTAAGGCAGAGCTGGATTCGATACGATGTACTCAGAATCCAGCTCTGGTTGCAGCGTGTCTTTTTACCGCTGCGCCACCTGAGCGGCCCGTATTAAAAAAAAATTTTTTTAATGTCTGCATTTGTGTGAAATAACCATCAAATCTACTTGTGCTCCACATGTATCTGTGTTTATCTGGATTTTTCTCACTGTTTCAATTTTAAACTTGAATTATAGCTCGGGGTTCTGAAAAATTGTAAGAATCGCCTTCACTCACCGTTACAATGTTACCGTTATCGAGACCATGGAATGCATTAACAGGTTTCCCATACATCCTTATAAAAAACTCAACGCCTTTTAAACTCAACGCCACCCCCAGAACCAATTGACGTTGAGTTTTAAGGTGTATGTGTTTCAATTATCCAGTGACAAAAAGAACAGTTGCAGAAACCATACAGAACACAAGACATGACATGCATGTCCATTGTAAACTATCATCTTCAAGTGTATGTATATACAGTTATGTACAGGTAGGTTGTGTATCACTGTCCTGTTTCTTGATTGGCTTTCATATTTGCTTTTAGAATTAGTACTCCATAATAAACAGACAGTGGACTAAACCCTCAGACACACTCTCTCATGACAATCTCTGCAACTTTTCCTAACTTGCACATAACTACTGGTGCTAAAATTTGCATAATAGGGTTATGTTTACATTTTAATATTTATTACATGTATTACACATTGTCTTTATATACAGTATTGTAGTATTACACTCTATTAATCTATGCTGCCAGTATAGTACTGTGTACTGGTCATTGTCACTGTAGCACAGTAATCGTACCATCTGGACTGTTTTTGCCTCGTACTGTTCTGTTCTGACTGCACTGTTGGTTTTGTCCTGCACTGTCCCTGTATTGTCTTGCACACATTTGCACATGTGCACTTTATGTATTATTAGTTAATTTTGTGTTGTCTCTCTAGTTATGCATTGTTGATAATTGTTGCACCTGCAGGTCCTGAAGGGACGTTGTTTAATTTCACTATGTAGTGTACACAATGTATATCATACATAAATGACAACAAAAACCCACTTGACTTGACGTGACCACACTGGGGTGTTCATTTGGGTTAAAGTCAGGGCTCTGTGTAGGCTATTGAAGTTCTTTCTCACATAGTAATCAAGAAATGTATGTTAATACAATTTGTAGATCAGGAAAATGTACGTTCATTACGATAATTTGTATACATAAGCATCACTGGCTTTTGGACATGTTGCTGATAACAGTCTGGATGGTCCTTTTTGTCTTTGGTCTGGAGCACACAGCGTCCATTTTTTTCAAAAAAGACCTGCAATGCTGATTCATCTGACCACAATACACGTTTTCACTGAGTGATGGTCCATCGTAGATGCCTCCGAGCCCAGAGAAGTTGATGCCACTTCTGGACATGATTAACTTAAGTCTTATTTTTTGCACAGTAAAGTTGTAAGTGGCATTTGTGCATGTAACTCTGTATTGTAGTGCTTGACAAAGGTTTGCCAAAGTAATCCCTCACCCATGTGGTTATATCAGCTATTGTTGAGTGGTGGTTTCAGATGCAGTGCTGTCTGAGGGATCGAAGATCACAGGCGTTCAGCTTAAGCTTGCGCCCTTGGCCTTTAACTATATTAACTTACAATAACTATATACATATACAGTATATGTATATATATATATACAGTACAGGCCAAAAGTTTGGACACACCTTCTCATTCCTGTGGTTTTTCTTAATTTTTTTTAAATTTTCTACATTGTAGATTAATACTAAAGACATCCAAACTATGAAGGAACACATATGGAATTATGTAGTAAACAAAAAAGTGTTAAACAAACCAGAATATGTTTTATATTTTAGATTCTTCAAAGTAGCCATCTTTTGCTTTAATGACAGATTTGCACACTCTTTGAAATTTTCTCAACCAGCTTTATTAGGTTTCCACCTGGAATGGTTTTCAATGAATGTTTGTGCCTTGTCTAGAGTGAATTTTTGGAATTTGTTGCTTTTTTAATGTGTTTGAGACCATCAGTTGGGTTGTGCAGAGGTAGAGTTGGTAAAATATAAAACATATTCTGGTTTGTTTAACACTTTTTGGTTCACTACATAATTCTTCATAGTTTGGATGTCTTCAGTATTAATCTACAATGTAGAAAATAAAAATAATCAAGAAAAAACATTGAAGAGAAGGTGTGTCCAAACTTTTGGCTGGTGTGTCCAAACTTTTGGCCTGTACTGTATATACAGTGTATCACAAAAGTGAGTACACCCCTCACATTTCTGCAGATATTTAAGTATATCTTTTCATGGGACAACACTGACAAAATGACACTCTGACACAATGAAAAGTAGTCTGTGTGCAGCTTATATAACAGTGTAAATTTATTCTTCCCTCAAAATAACTCAATATACAGCCATTAATGTCTAAACCACCGGCAACAAAAGTGAGTACACCCCTTAGTGAAAGTTCCTGAAGTGTCAATATTTTGTGTGGCCACCATTATTTCCCAGAACTGCTTTAACTCTCCTGGGCATGGAGTTTACCAGAGCTTCACAGGTTGCCACTGGAATGCTTTTCCACTCCTCCATGACGACATCACGGAGCTGGCGGATATTCAAGACTTTGCGCTCCTCCACCTTCCGCTTGAGGATGCCCCAAAGATGTTCTATTGGGTTTAAGTCTGGAGACATGCTTGGCCAGTCCATCACCTTTACCCTCAGCCTCTTCAATAAAGCAGTGGTCGTCTTAGAGGTGTGTTTGGGGTCATTATCATGCTGGAACACTGCCCTGCGACCCAGTTTCCGGAGGGAGGGGATCATGCTCTGCTTCAGTATTTCACAGTACATATTGGAGTTCATGTGTCCCTCAATGAAATGTAACTCCCCAACACCTGCTGCACTCATGCAGCCCCAGACCATGGCATTCCCACCACCATGCTTGATTGTAGGCATGACACACTTATCTTTGTACTCCTCACCTGATTGCCGCCACACATGCTTGAGACCATCTGAACCAAACAAATTAATCTTGGTCTCATCAGACCATAGGACATGGTTCCAGTAATCCATGTCCTTTGTTGACATGTCTTCAGCAAACTGTTTGCGGGCTTTCTTGTGTAGAGACTTCAGAAGAGGCTTCCTTCTGGGGTGACAGCCATGCAGACCAATTTGATGTAGTGTGCGGCGTATGGTCTGAGCACTGACAGGCTGACCCCCCACCTTTTCAATCTCTGCAGCAATGCTGACAGCACTCCTGCACCTATCTTTCAAAGACAGCAGTTGGATGTGACGCTGAGCACGTGCACTCAGGTTCTTTGGACGACCAACGCGAGGTCTGTTCTGAGTGGAACCTGCTCTTTTAAAACGCTGGATGATCTTGGCCACTGTGCTGCAGCTCAGTTTCAGGGTGTTGGCAATCTTCTTGTAGCCTTTGCCATCTTCATGTAGCGCAACAATTCGTCTTTTAAGATCCTCAGAGAGTTCTTTGCCATGAGGTGCCATGTTGGAACTTTCAGTGACCAGTATGAGAGAGTGTGAGAGCTGTACTACTAAATTGAACACACCTGCTCCCTATGCACACCTGAGACCTAGTAACACTAACAAATCACATGACATTTTGGAGGGAAAATGACAAGCAGTGCTCAATTTGGACATTTAGGGGTGTAGTCTCTTAGGGGTGTACTCACTTTTGTTGCCGGTGGTTTAGACATTAATGGCTGTATATTGAGTTATTTTGAGGGAAGAATAAATTTACACTGTTATATAAGCTGCACACAGACTACTTTTCATTGTGTCAAAGTGTCATTTTGTCAGTGTTGTCCCATGAAAAGATATACTTAAATATCTGCAGAAATGTGAGGGGTGTACTCACTTTTGTGATACACTGTGTATATATATATATATATATATATATATATATATATATATATACAGGTCCTTCTCAAAAAATTAGCATATTGTGATAAAGTTCATTATTTTCCATAATGTAATGATAAAAATTAAACTTTCATATATTTTAGATTCATTGCACACCAACTGAAATATTTCAGGTCTTTTATTGTTTTAATACTGATGATTTTGGCATACAGCTCATGAAAACCCAAAATTCCTATCTCAAAAAATTAGCATATCATGAAAAGGTTCTCTAAACGAGCTATTAACCTAATCATCTGAATCAACGAATTAACTCTAAACACCTGCAAAAGATTCCTGAGGCTTTTAAAAACTCCCAGCCTGGTTCATTACTCAAAACTGCAATCATGGGTAAGACTGCCGACCTGACTGCTGTCCAGAAGGCCATCATTGACACCCTCAAGCAAGAGGGTAAGACACAGAAAGAAATTTCTGAACGAATAGGCTGTTCCCAGAGTGCTGTATCAAGGCACCTCAGTGGGAAGTCTGTGGGAAGGAAAAAGTGTGGCAGAAAACGCTGCACAACGAGAAGAGGTGACCGGACCCTGAGGAAGATTGTGGAGAAGGGCCGATTCCAGACCTTGGGGGACCTGCGGAAGCAGTGGACTGAGTCTGGAGTAGAAACATCCAGAGCCACCGTGCACAGGCGTGTGCAGGAAATGGGCTACAGGTGCCGCATTCCCCAGGTCAAGCCACTTTTGAACCAGAAACAGCGGCAGAAGCGCCTGACCTGGGCTACAGAGAAGCAGCACTGGACTGTTGCTCAGTGGTCCAAAGTACTGTTTTCGGAAATCAAGGTGCCAGAGTCTGGAGGAAGACTGGGGAGAAGGAAATGCCAAAATGCCTGAAGTCCAGTGTCAAGTACCCACAGTCAGTGATGGTCTGGGGTGCCATGTCAGCTGCTGGTGTTGGTCCACTGTGTTTTATCAAGGGCAGGGTCAATGCAGCTAGCTATCAGGAGATTTTGGAGCACTTCATGCTTCCATCTGCTGAAAAGCTTTATGGAGATGAAGATTTCATTTTTCAGCACGACCTGGCACCTGCTCACAGTGCCAAAACCACTGGTGAATGGTTTACTGACCATGGTATTACTGTGCTCAATTGGCCTGCCAACTCTCCTGACCTGAACCCCATAGAGAATCTGTGGGATATTGTGAAGAGAAAGTTGAGAGACACAAGACCCAACACTCTGGATGAGCTTAAGGCCGCTATCGAAGCATCCTGGGCCTCCATAACACCTCAGCAGTGCCACAGGCTGATTGCCTCCATGCCACGCCGCATTGAAGCAGTCATTTCTGCAAAAGGATTCCCGACCAAGTATTGAGTGCATAACTGAACATAATTATTTGAAGGTTGACTTTTTTTGTATTAAAAACACTTTTCTTTTATTGGTCGGATGAAATATGCTAATTTTTTTAGATTTTGGGTTTTCATGAGCTGTATGCCAAAATCATCAGTATTAAAACAATAAAAGACCTGAAATATTTCAGTTGGTGTGCAATGAATCTAAAATATATGAAAGTTTAATTTTTATCATTACATTATGGAAAATAATGAACTTTATCACAATATGCTAATTTTTTGAGAAGGACCTATATATATATATATATATACCAGACCAGTTGGGGGTCTATGCATGGTTGGCTATGTCTAAGAGGGGAATGGCTGAAGACCTGTGATGAATTGTTGCCTGAGTTTGGTAATCCCAGGTGGAACTGGTTCCTCTTCTTTCTTACTTGTAATTTTAAAGAAGCTTTCCTTGCCATTGTTGCCCTTGACTTGCTCAACAGGGTTTTTGGTTTTCAGTCCTGGATTCTGTTGCTTTGAGACAATGTATATTGTAAAAAGTTATATACAAATAAATTTCACTTGACTTGAACTGGGCCCACTGTGACCTTGACCAGAAATTAATTTAAAAAAATGTTTGGTTTCATAACCTGAAACCCAGAAGTAGTTTGATAATACAACACAAAGACTCAATCACAGTAAGTAAATAAAAAATAGAATAATAAAAAACAGCATGTATGCTTTGGGATGGCTAAATGATAGTTCAGAACTCAAAGAAGACAAAAGTTTAAATTAGCAAGCATTTCTTTGTTCTTATGTTACAAATCTGTTTCACGCTCTGTTAGAAGCTGCATTTTACTGGTCAGAAGCCATCACTGCTTGTTCTTAATGGTCTGTTCGGTTTAGAAATGTGATCACCTAGAATTACGGAGCGGCCGGAGTTTGAGGTCCTCAACCACTCTGTAATTAATCACTCTGGGAGGCATCTAATCCACAGTACTGCTGGACCAATGAGGCTAAGTGTAGACAGACTACAGGTGGACATTACAAATAATCAGAGCATTAGCTCAGTTTTCATTTCCTGCCTCACATCTCACATGAACTTGTGCTGCCATTATTAAAGACTTAGTGTTTCTTACAGAATAGAATGCCTTTATTGTCATGTTACATATACACATGTACAGTACAATGACATTCTTTTTTCACATATCCCAGCTTTTCAGGAAGCTTGATTTAGAGCACAAGGCATCTAGGGCCTTGCTAAAGGGCCCAGCAGTGGTTGCTTGGCTTAGCCATGGGTCAAACCCACAACCTTTTGATTGATACTTTTAAGCCCTAAACATGGAGCTACAAGAACATGCAGTGGCTCTGGCTGCATCTTAGAAACATTAAAAAAATGAACCCAAGATATTTCATGTTTTATCTGCTCAACTTCATTTAATTTGTTAATGAACATCCATTCCTGCATTTCAGGCCTGCAACACATTCCAAAAAAAGTTGGGACAGGGGCAATTTAGGGCTAGTAATGAGTTGAAAAAACTAAATAATGATGTGATTCCAAACAGGTGATGTCAACAGGTGATTGTAATCTTGGTTTGGTACAAAAACAGCATCCAGGATTTGATGAGCAAAGATGATCAGAGGATCTCCAGTTTGTCAACAAATGCGTGAGAAAATGATTGAAATGTTTAAAAACAATGTACCTCAAAGAAAGATTAGAAAGGGATTTGCATATTTCTCCCTCTACAGTGCATAATATCATTAAATGATTCAAGGAATCAGGAATTTCAGTGCGTAAAGGCCAAGGGCGCAAGCTTAAGCTGAAAGCCTGTGATCTTTGATCCCTCAGACGGCACTGCATCAAGAACCGCCACTCAACAATTGCTGATATAACCACATGGGTGAAGGATTACTTTGTCAAGCACTACAATACAGAGTTACATGCACAAATGCCACTTAAAACTTTATTGTGCAAAAAAGAAGCCTTATGTTAATCATGTCCAGAAGCAGCGTCAACTTCTCTGGGCTCGGAGGCATCTAGGATGGACCATCACACCGTGGAAACATGTATTTTGGTCAGATGAATCAGGTCTTTCTTGGAAAAAATGGACGCCATGTGCTCTGGACCAAAGACAAAAAGGACCACCCAGACTGTTATCAGCAACATGTCCAAAAGCCAGGGTCTGTCATGGTATGGGACTGTGTCAGTGCTCTTGGCAAAGGTCATTTACACTTCTGTGATGGCAGCATTAATGCAGAAAAGTACACTGAGATCTTAGAGCAACATATGCTGCCTTCAAGATGTCATCTTTTCCAGGGACGTCTATGCAAGCTGCACACATTAGGCATGGCTGCAAAAGAAGAGGGTACCGAAAAGTACACTGAGATCCTGGACTGGACTGGCCTGCTTGCAGTCCTGACCTGTCACCAATAGAGAATGTGTGGAGCATTTTGAAACAAAAAATGCGACAACGACCCTGTACTGTTGCACATGTTGAGACGTGTTTGCATGAAGAATGGGACAAAATAAAAGCTGAAACACTAAATCACTTGGTCTCCTCGGTGCCAAAACGTCTTTTAGGTGTGGTAAAAAGGAATGGCAACATTACAAAGTGGTAAATGCTTTACTGTCCCAACTTTTTTTTTGGAATGTGTTGCAGGTCTGAAATGCAGGAATGGATGTTTATTAATAAATTAAATGAAGTTGAGCAGATAAAGCATGAAATATCTCAGGTTCATCCTGTCTGCAATCAAATAAAAGTCAAAGGAAATGTAAGAAACTCTATGTTTTTTATTATTTGCATTTTCCATGCTGTCCCAACTTTTTCTGATTTGGGGTTGTAGGTGCACTGGTATACAGAGGTTAACTGTCTAATAATAGCTTTAGACATAAGACAAATGCCCAGTCTAGAAGAGATTTGACAGCACTAATATTACACCACATACACAAAACTATTCACTGAATGCTACTAGGGGAAAGTGGGAACCTATTTTGAAGTTAAAGGTAACACTTTTCTCACAGATATCAGCCCTGAGACTGGTGTAGGCATTGAAAACCTTATGCCTTGAATTGTCTTATATTTCGAAACGTTTCACACCCTTCTGGCCCTTCCTGACTGTTTGGGAAAGTACACTGCGAGAAGTTTAGGCTTCACTGGCTATTTACATTTGGAAACCTGCCTCCTTTGTGGCCTCCCTTATTGGGGTAAAATGGCTGTCCACTTGTTCAGGCTGACAACTGATTCATGCTCAAACTGCTGGGGCATGGGTTCTTTGTTTCAGACTTGTTTAGTGCCTTTTGTCCAAGGTTTACCTTCCATTTCCTCCTCCTCTTCCTTCTGCCTCACCTGAAGGCCAAAGTTGGACCACCAAGTTTAGCTGATATGTAACATGAAACCGGGCCTCCTGCTCTGAGAGTTCTTTGGAGGCACACGTGTAGACTTCTTTCTTTGAAAAGGGGTCAAAAGATCTAATCTGCTGAGTGACTTTAAAATAAAATAAAAATAACCCAGTGAAGGAGAGAGTTTTTAGATAATGCTCTTTTTTCTCCTGAAGCCACTGAAACATGATTCAACTATAGGATTATTTCCATGATCTGATAATATTAAGTCTCACCTGAAGACTGGAGTGAGTATTTATTATATGCACTCATGAGTGACCAGTTACAAAAAACGAAGACCAAAAGACAAGATCCAGTCATATTTTAAAGATGTTTTAACTACTTTTGTTTTAACTCCTTTATCTCCTTGTGAGATTTATCCAATGTTGGACCCTCAAATATTAAAATAATTTTTTTGAGATCTTAAATGTAATGTATAATTTTTACAAAATGATGAACCAAAACCATTCCCAATCAGACACTTGACATGATGAATTGAAACCTCGCTATACTTTTCAGCGATCAGGACAGACTCTACACTATGTTTCACTTAGGGCCGTAAGCACTCATTTTTCCATCTCAGGGGGCAGTGAAGTCTACAAATCCTTTAACAAACCATTGGTTTTGCAATGCCAGCCCTACAAAACTCTGTAACTGTTCGAGGTTGGTTGGCATCTCCCACTTAAGCTGGGTTAGCGGCCACTCCTAACCAAACACTCTGCAACAGGTTACACTTTTTGGGGTGCAACTTTAGGCGAGTGGAGCTAATGGCCGCAAATACCTGTTAATGGTGTGCACAGCCTCTTCTGGCCTGTGCACCAGAAGGTTGTTCAGGTACACAACTCACCAGTTACAAGGATAACCCACAAGCACATGCTCCATTTAACTGTGGTGGGGGCATTACATATGGTTGTAGCACATACAGAATAAGGGCTGACATCATCTTGATATATAGAATAATCATGGACTTCTTAGGAAAAGACACCTCCGTGTCAACATATGCAAGTCACCCATGCCATGGGCACTGATGCCCCCCCATACCATAACAGTTGACTTTGGCACCTTTCACAGTCTGTATGGTTCTTTTAATCTTAAGCACAGAAACCAAGTTTCCAAAATTAAGTTAAACCATGGACTCATCTGTCTTTTGGATCATCTAAGATAAACTCAGGGCTAGAGAACTTTCTGCATAGGCGTATCTGCATAGAATTTATGTACAACTTCTTTTTGTCTAATAGCGATTCAGGCTGCATTTTGTGTTAAATGGCAACTGTTTTCTGAAGTACACATGAGCCCCTGTGGCACTGCATGATGATGCAGTGCTCTCTGTGAAATCAAAGGTCACACACATTCAACAGTACTTTTTGGCTTTAAGTCTCTCTAGAAACCATGAATCTTTTCACAATATTATGAACAGTAGATTGGGAAAGACTACACTATTCACAATCCTGCATCTAAAGTGTTCTTTTTAAACTGCTTGGCTGATGTTTTGCACAAAGTGGTAAGCAACCACCCATGACTCCTTGTAAACACTAATCCTTTGGTGGAGAAATACATTTTACCTGTAATGTATGTTATATTTCTATTGTGCCAATTGTCTTTGTAGTGAAATAAGTAACTTATTAGTTACCTGTCCAGCATGAGATGAACAGTTCCTTCTAACACACTAGTAGAAACACACTAATTGCCATCCTGAACCTGCAACAGTAGCGTTACACCAATTTCTACTGTACTGTGTTCTGTGACACCTCTACAACACACACTTTCACTTATTTGAACCTGACATTCACATCACTTATTTTCAGGATTGTAAATGGTTCATTAATAGTTTAATAAAATATTTAAATAATTTGCTGTACAACCCCAAATCAGAAAAAGTTGGGACAGTATGGAAAATGCTAATAAAATAAAAATGCAGTGTTCCTTACATTTACTTTGTCTTTTATTTGATTGCAGACAGGATGAACCTGAGAGATTTCATGTTTTATCTGCTCAACTTCATTTCATTTATTAATAAACCTTCATTACATGCACAAATGCCACTTAAAACTGTACTGTGCAAAAAAAAAGCCTTATGTTAACCATGTCCAGAAGTGGCGTCGACTTCTCTGGGCTCAGAGGCATCTAGGATGGACCATCACACAGTGGAAACGTGTGTTGTGGTCAGATGAATCGGCATTCCAGGTCTTTTTTGGAAAAAAAGGACGCCGTGTGCTCCGGACCAAAGACAAAAAGGACCATCCAGGCTGTCATGGTATGGGGCTGTGTCAGTGCCCTTGGCAAAGGTCATTTACACTTCTGTGATGGCAGCATTAATGCAGAAAAGTACATTAAGATTTTAAAGCAACATATGCTGCCTTCAAGATGTAATCTTTTCCAGGGACGTCCATGCATTTTTCAACAAGACAATGCAAAACCACATGCTGCACACGTTACAAAGGCATGGCTGAGGAAGAAGAGGGTACGGGTACTGGACTGGCCTGCCTGCACTCCTGAACTGTCCCAATAGAGAATTCTGAAAGGAAAAATGCGATAACGACGACCCCGTACTGTTGCACATCTTAAGATGTGTTTGCAGGAAGAATGGGACAAAATAAAAGCTTAAACACTAAATCACTTGGTATCATTGGTGCCAAAACGTCTTTTAAGTGTGGTGAAAAGGAATGGCAACATTACAAAGTGGTAAATGCTTTACTGTCCCAAGTTTTTTTGGAATGTGTTGCAGTCCTGAAATGCAGGAATGGATGTTTATTAATAAATGAAATGAAGTTGAGCAGATACAATATGAAATATCTCAGGTTCATCTTGTCTGCAATCACATAAAAATCAATGTAAATGTAAGAAACTCTGTGTTTTTTTATTATTTGCTTTTTTCCATGCTGTCCCAACTTTTTCTGATTTGGTGTGGGAGGAGCAAATGAACAAGGTAGGACCTGTCATGTTTTCTATGTGGTGTTTTAAATCATTGGTTTGTTTTGGGGATTATTAATTATTTGTTTTTCTTATTTATATTGCATCTGGTTAATGTCAGTGTTAAAAACTTTTTCATAACTGCCAAGCACAAATCATCATACTGTATTCTGGCATCTAATTTGATCATGTGCAACAAGTAAAACAGTATTGGAGTCTTTTTACTAGACAATTATTTACTCTTACTCAAGTAATTATCTGGTTGATGATTTTAACTTGAATTAATTATATTCACCTATACCTTAGGATAGGAACATAATTATCACTTTACCTACCTTTGCATACTGGGTATTCGATCCTGTCTCCCTTTTTCTATGTAACATCTGTTTTTATAGTTACTGTTTTAATTTTTCTCCTTTTAGTGTTAATGTGTGTGTAAAAACAAAGTCTGCATTTTGTCTGACAACTCAGTTTTATTTGATTTTTTTTAACAGTTATGGTATGTATATATCTGTAATTTAATTATTTTTAAAATAATCAGCTGTTAGATCACTATATTAGTTGTTGTCCCCCCAAATACACATATGGTGTTGTTACATAAACCTGTCTATGTTTTTAAGGTAGAAAATATATTGAAAGAAGGAACATAATTTATTTGTCAGAAGCACAAAATGTGTCTTGATCTAAGGGACAAGGTCATCATTCTTCAAAAGCATTGAAAACAGTAGAACATAAACAAGATTGATAACATTAATCATTTATAGTATGTAAAAAGACCAACAAAATGCAATTTTTGCTACTCTAGTTTTCAAAAGTAAAAGGTTTTAATAAAAGACATAAAAACAACCTCTGGAAGAAATATTGCTTTGTTCATTCGTAGAATTAAGGCAGGATTATGGCAAGTTATGAAGAGTAGATTATGCAACAAACAACTGAATCATTTAGTTGAGTCATTTACCTCAAAAATCCCCATCAGTAGGGCCCACAATCAAATTAGGGAGACCAAGAAATAAACTGTTAAAATGATTTTTATGTGTTTTTCCAATTTTTTTCTTGGTAGTTACTGGTCAAATAATGTGTTTATGTGCATCAAAATGACTGGTTAGCATGATGATCACTTCAGTTGCCTCTGTTTTTGTGGTGTTAACAAGATGACCCTACAGGGAAGAAAAAGAATAAGAAAATTAACCACAAACTAATTTTTTTACAAAGCAGGAAATCTCTTCAGTAATTACCTGTTAAACTGTGTAATCTGGTACAAATCTGGATGCTAAGAGCTTGGGGGAGCGTTGCTGCTACCAGTAACATTTTCTGAAGAAAAGAATAGAATAAGTTATAAAAAACATTTGTGTCCTACCTGGTTATTTTCATTTCATTATGCCCAATCAAGTCAATTAATTAATGCAACATATATCAGTTTGTTTTATACGACGGTGTAAAAATATATTTTTTTTAAGTTTTGATTTTGAGAATAAATTTGTATAAGTTTTGATTTCGAGAATAAAGTCGAAATGATTTTGAAATTAAAGTCGAAATGATTAGGAGATTAAAGTCGAAATAATTTCAAGATTAAAATCAAAATGATTTTGAGATTAAAGTCTAAATGATTTTGAGATTAAAGTCGAAATGATTTTGAGATTAAAGTCGAAATGATTTCAAGAATAAAGTCGAAATAATTTTGAGATTAAAGTCGAAATGATTGTGAGATTAAAGTCGAAATGATTGTGAGATTAAAGTCGAAATGATTTTAAGATTAAAGTCAAAATTATTTTGAGATTAAAGTTGAAATGATTTCAAGATTAAAGTCAAAATTATTTTGAGATTAAAGTTGAAATGATTTTGAGATTAAAGTTGAAATGATTTTGAGATTGAAGTCGAAATGATTTTGATATTAAAGTTGAAATTATTTTGAGATTAAAGTCGAAATTATTTTGAGATTAAAGTCAAAATGATTTCGAGATTAAAGTGGAAATATTATGGCCATAGCAACCTCCTCATGTTAAATGATGAATGTTCATGATTTGGTAAAGTTATACTTTGGTATCGCTTAAGTTATTGGATAACCACAGTAACATTGGAGGCTGCCCTCAGCTCTTGCATGCGATCCAGGTACTGAGACCCATGCTTCTCTGAACTGACAAGCCTATGACAGCTGCACACTCTTTGGCCATAATATTTTGACTTTATTCTCATAATATTTTGACTTTAATCTCAATATAATTTCGACTTCATTCTCATAATCATTTCGACTTTAATCTCGATATAATTTCGACTTTATTCTCATAATATTTCGACTTTATTCTCATAATATTTCAACTTTATTCTCATAAAATTTTGACTTTATTCTCATAATATTTTGACTTCATTCTCATAATCATTTCGACTTTAATCTCAATATAATTTTGACTTTATTCTCATAATATTTTGACTTTATTCTCATAATATTTCGACTTTACTCTCATAATCATTTCAACTTTATTCTCATAATATTTCAACTTTATTCTCATAATCATTTAGACTTTAATCTCGATATAATTTTGACTTTATTCTCATAATCATTTTGACTTTAATCTCGATATAATTTCGACTTTATTCTAATAATATTTCGACTTTTATCAAAATCAAAACTTATACGACTTCATTCTCGAAATTAAAACTTAAAAATATTTTTTACGCTGTCAGTTTTATAACTCTATAGCTATTTAACAGTTTTAAACCGTTCTTGATGTAAATGCATTTTCATTGCATTAAAATGAATTTATTCGCTCTAACTTTAGAAAAGGCTCTGATCTGAAAATGTACTTCCTTTTTGATACCTGGCCCCTAAATCATTCCTTAATAAATAACAAATACATGTTTAAGTGGACAGATACATGGTTTTGTTCCTAATGCACAAAATGCAAATGTAATTTTTTGTACTATTGTAATAATATTTAAAGCTGTTAAATTAATTAGGCTTTGTCTTGTTATGTTTATATGACATTGCCATTTTATATTATTTTAAGTGTACAAGAGCAGAGAACAAAGAACCCTGTACAGTGTGCATCCTTATGAATAGTTCCAACATCTTGCCCTTGTTGCTGTACACAACATCACAATAAAACACTATTCCATCAGATACCTTCTGGAGTGTCATCTAGATGATCTGGCTGGTCAGGCACCTCAGTGGTGAGAGCTGTCAGAAAATATGTCATCTTTAAAACTTTGAAGTATCATCCCAATACTAATCTCTAATGGACCAGGAACTTTTATTTAAGATTTTAACTTTTTATGAAAGTGCCAAAGTTAAAGTAGGCAGGGGAACATGGGCTTGACTGTCACAGTATTTGGTTATGACAACACATTAACACCAGTCTTGCTTAAGCTTTCCATAAAGGGTTACTTATTTGAATTTAGCTTTGTGTGTGTTTTGTCACGGTATGCTCTATATTGAAAGATGGTTGTCACAAATCTTAATTACAACTTGGCCTTGTTTATTTGGTTAATGTTTTGTTACTAACATGTTAGCTGTTTTCAGATGCTTCTGTAAATAAGCGTTGTCACAGTGGATCTGATCAGCATACCAGACAGGCACAGTTTTTACACTGGATGCCCTCCTTTTTCTATGCAGGTTTTGGATGGGTCACTGACAAGTGTGCCCCTCAATGGCTAGGCTGTTTCGGCCATTACAACCCCCTGCCCCCCTCCAGACCAAAATTGTAGCTATTCTTTTGGAAAACAGTAATGCTGTTAGTTTACTGTTAGTAAAAAAGTTAGTTTGTTTGGTTATTAGGATTTTAACGCCATGTTTAACACTTTGGTTACATTCATGACAGGACAGGTAGTTACTTATTACACAAGATTCATCAGTTCACATAAGGTTATATCGAACAAGTCGTGGACAATTTTGTATCTCCAATTCACCTAACTTGCATATCTTTGGACTGTGAGAGGAAACCGGAGCTCCTGGAGTAAACCCATGCAGACATGGGGAGAACATGCAAACTCCACACAGAAAGGACCCAGACCTCCCTATCTGGGGATCGAATCCAGGACCTTCTTGCTATGAGGCGACAGTTCTACCCGCTGAGCCACCGTGTCGCTACCCGTGCCTGAAAAGTGTGCCAATCCATTGCAGGGCACCATACACTGTGGCTCTGTGATGCTGTGTGATGACTTTCCATAATATGATGGGTAAAACAACCTGTAATAACATCTTATTATACTAATAAAAACTTAACTTTAAAATGTTTATTATATATCTCTAGGTCTTGGTTGATATTTTTTGTAAATTCAAAGCCAGACTGAAAAGTGTGACAACCAACTCCATGTTTCTCTTTAATTATTAATAATTATAGACATCTTACTCTCAACCACATCTTCATCCACATCTTTCTCATCATCTTCATCTAAAAAGAACAGAAAATAAGAACTATAAAATACAGTATTTTGCTATTTTGTAGACCATATACCCTCAGGCCTCACAGAATCATCTGCACCTCCCCCTTTTTACAGGATCCCTGCTTTGTGTAATTAACATAATTTACGTCCTCCTAGGGTAAACAATATTTACCTGGAAGTTCTGAACCCCACCTGTGTTTTGAGGCCTTACTGTCTGCCATTATATTTAGCTGGAAGCTGTTAAGTCAAGGATCAAGGATCAAGGATCAAGGATCAAGGAGGGTTTATTGTCATTCACATCACATGTGGTACATGAGGTGGAACGAAATTATGACCCAAGGTCCCAGTTACACCCAATAAAATATCTAATATATACAATACAAAAGAATAATCATAGTATGAAAAATATTTACAAATATAAAAAGTAGAAGTAAATGTAGCAATGTAAAAATTAAGTAAATGTAACATGCTTTTAGTCTAAACTACAACCTTAATTTTACATATACGTTGTGTCTGCAGTGTCATAGAGCTTAGTAATGATGTAACAAACAAGATGTTTCAATGCCTAAAATCTTTTTATAACGAGAAATGTTCTGTCGGTGCTATTTAAGACATCATTTAGATTCACATAAAAACACTATACTATACAACTACTATAAGTGTTTGATAAGCAAAAATCTATTAAAGTTAATATAAATAAAAAAGTTAAATATGTAAATATACCTTAATATATTACAACATTTTTGTCTGTTTTCCTGAATAAACATTGCATTTATGTTTAGCACTTGTCATGGTCACTTGTAGACACATCTGTTTCTCCACTCATACCATCGCATTTATCTTTGATCACAAGGCATCTTGCAACTACTAACTCTCTAATTTATTTCTTCTTATCTAGGGGTAATTAAATTAATTAAATAACATCTTGGGATAATAAAATTAATGAAACAATTAAAACTTAATTTAATTACCTACTGACAACAGTGGCTATACCTGAATCTATGGCACAATATACTTATATACACTGATCAGCCATAACATTAAAACCACCTGTTTTTCTACATAACCTGCTTTCATGCTGTTCTTCAATGGTCAGGACCACTACAGAGCAGATATTATTTGGGTGGTGGATCATTATCCGCACTGCAGTGACACTGACATGGTGGTGGTGTGTTAGTGTGTGTTGTGCTGGTATGAGTGGATCAGACACAACAGCGCTGCTGGAGTTTTTAAATACCATGTCCACTCACTGTTCACTCTATTAGACACTCCTACCTAGTTGGTCCACCATGTAGATGTAAAGTCAGAGGCGATCGCTCATTTATTGCTGCTGTTTATGTTGGTCATCTTCTAGGCCTTCATCAGTGGTCACAGGACGCTGCCCACAGGGCGCTGTTGGCTGTATATATTTTTGGTTGGTGGACTATTCTCAGTCCAACAGTGACAATGAGGTGTTTAAAAACTTCAGCAGTGCTGCTGTGTCTTATCCACTCATACCACACCACAACACACACTAACACACCACCACCATGTCAGTGTCACTACAGTGCTGAGAATGATCCACCACCCAAATAATACCTGCTCTGTGGTGGTTCTGTGGGGGTCCTGACCACTGAAGAACAACACGAAAGCATGCAGAAAAATAGATGGACTACAGTCAGTAATTGTAGAACTACAAAGTGCTTCTATATGGTAAGTGGAGATGTTAAAATGGACAGTAAGTGTAAATGTTATGGCTGATCGGTGTATACTCCCATTTAGTTAAGTTAATATACTCTGTTTGTTGTGTCCTCAGTGGCACAGTGGATAGTGGGGATGCTATACAAAACCATGGTTGTGGTGACCTGTATAAAGGTCAATATGTAGCAAAACATATTTACAGGTACAGATTTTTTTTGCATTGAGTGTTAATTAGCATTGAGTGTCAGTTACAAGCTACAGTGTTTTGGCAGTGTGTTTCTGTTTAAAATAAAGTGTCCCGGTCATTGTCATACTTGATTAGCAGCCATGCTAGAAACTGTAGTCATTAATGCTTTACTTACCAGAAAGCACCTTTTCCAAACTATCCTCTTCATCATTATCTGCAACTATAAAACGGAAAAATTACTCCATTATAATCAGGGTCAAGGTGAGAATATACTCTGCATAAGGTGCCAGTTCATTACATTCAGTTGCCCACTTTCTAACCTACACCTAGAAACAATTTAATGTAGCCCATTCACCTACTGGCATGTTTCTGTGAGGTGAATATATTTTATCTTTTTAATTAACTTAACTTTACATTTTTCTGTGACTGCAGTTTTCTATGTAGAGAAAAGGAAGATATTTGAAACTCTGCTTCAACATAGTCCCACTGATGTGTCAAACAGTGTTGCTTATCTTAAGTACAACCTATGCTAACATTTGCTCAATCTATCTAAGCTCATTAATAAACAATTCATGCATGTAGTTATAATAGCTGTTACTCTGACTTAAATATTTAATTGGTAAATTAAGTAAGGATTATTTAACCTTTTTATTTGCTACTCTACTTGCCTTTGGTATTTAGAGCATAACGTTTGATGCATAACGTTAGAGCATAACTGATGAGCCAAAACATTAAAACCTGCTCAAAAATATGCATAGAAATACCTATTTTATAATAACTGTATATGTGACAGCCTACACTAATGCAGGAATCTGAACTGGACATTGGAGTAATTAAGGTGCATTTACTGTGTAAGACATGGCACCAGGATGCACTGTAGGATAACCCAACTCGCAACAAACAGAAGTTAAAGGACCTGCTGGTAATGCCCATATAACGAATACCACAGAACTCCTTCAGATGTTTTGTGTATTCCATGTCTCGGTGGGTCAAAGCTCGTTTTTAAGGCGTAGAGGGTGGTCCTAGCTCATCAGTGTATATATTTCCCACAGTTTTCACTCACTGAAGGACTGCTCTTATGGCTTTATCAATATTAATTTCTAATTTTCACTATATTTTAATAATGCCACAGTAATGCACAGTAAAACAAACAAATATTCCTTAATCCACTGACACATAAAGAATGGTGTAAATAAAAATGCACCTTCTCCATCGTTCTCTGCACTGTCTTTGTCAGTGAGATCGGTGGTGTTTGAGCTGTCTCCATCAGAGGACTCAGTCTTGCTCTCATCTGTGTCCTGGCTGTCTTCCTTACTTAAGGAGCTTTCAGAGTCTTCCTGAGATTTCTTGTCAGTCTCTTCAGACTGGCTTGTCTGATTGTCTGTGTCTTCGTCCTCTTTTCCCTCATTGCTGTCATTGTCATGGCTTTTGTCTTCGCTGGTATCTTCTGTGGTGTCATTTTTACTGGTGTCTTCATTGCTATCTGATTCACTGTCTAATTCCTTCTGTACAGTGCTGCCTTTATCATTGTCTAAATCACCATCTGAATCACTGCCTGAATCATTATCTGCAGTGCTATCTTTATCGCTTTCTACATCACCATTTACATCACTGCCTTTATCACTGTCTAAATCCTTCTCGGCACTGCTGTCTTTATCACTGTCTAAATCCTTCTCTTCAGTGCTGTCTTTATCACTGTCTACATCACCATCTGCATCACTGCCTTTATCACTGTCTAAATCCTTCTCTTCAGTGCTGTCTACATCACTATCTGCATCACTGCCTTTGTCACTTTCTACATCACTATCTGCATCACTGCCTTTATCACTGTCTAAATCCTTCTCTTCAGTGCTGTCTTTATCACTGTCTACATCACTATCTGCATCACTGCCTTTGTCACTTTCTACATCACTATCTGCATCACTGCCTTTATCACTGTCTAAATCCTTCTCTTCAGTGCTGTCTTTATCACTTTCTACATCACTATCTGCATCACTGCCTTTGTCACTTTCTACATCACTATCTGCATCACTGCCTTTATCACTGTCTAAATCCTTCTCTTCAGTGCTGTCTTTATCACTTTCTTCATCACTATCTGTATCACTGCCTTTATCACTTTCTACATCACTATCTGTATCACTGCCTTTATCACTTTCTACATCACTATCTGTATCACTGCCTTTATCACTTTCTACATCACTAGCTGTATCACTGCCTTTATCACTTTCTACATCACTATCTGCATCACTGCCTTTATCACTTTCTACATCACTATCTGCATCACTGTCTTTATCACTCTGACTGTCGCTACCAGTGTCACTATCACTGTCTTTATCACTGTCCTTTTGGCTTTCTTCATTCTTGACTTCATCATTGTCTCCATTACTATCATTGTTTTCGTCAGTGTTCTCAGTACTGTCCTTGGTCTCAGCTTGGTCAGGCTTGTCCTCTTTTTCTTCTGAATCACTTAAGTCTTCATTATCTGGCTTCTCAGCATCTACTGCGTCTTTAATCTCATCGCTGTCACCATTAGTGTTGTCCAGAGCCGATTTAGTGGTGTCCTCATTGTCTTCTTGATGTGCGTCTATTTCTTCCTCTTTGCTGTTGTTGTCTGATTCAGTGCCAGCATCTGATGTTTCCTTCTCAGATTCTAAAAAATATGGTCAATGTAATCATTAAGTAATAATTTGTTTTGTATATTACAGATTTGCTAATAACAGAGATTTGATCATCCAGTCATGGTGAATTCCAACCATGGTGAAAACAATAGAGCTTTTTAAAAAGCTGAGATAGAAGATCATTTTATTGCACCAAAAAGGAATTGGGTTTAAAATTTTCAAGACCTTAATCTGTAATAAGGCGGGGCACTGGCACAGGATGAACTTAATATGCAGAATGATTAATCAAGGCAGGAAAATTCTGTGGCTAAAGAGACAAACAAAAATAATAAAAAATAATACCTGCTCTGTGGTGGTCCTGTGGGGGTCCTGACCATTGAAGAACAGCATGAAAGGGGGCTAACAAAGCATGCAGAGAAACAGATAAACTACTATTACAGTCAGTAATTCTACAACTACATAGTGCTTCTATATGGTAAGTGGAGCTGATAAAATGGACTATGTGTGTAGAAACAAGGAGGTGGTTTTAATGTTATGGCTGATCAGTGTACATACATGAGTGTGTCATACCTTTTGAGTCTGAGGTCTCTGTGACTGATGTCTCTTTGTCTGAAGTGTAGTTTTCTGAACTCTCCTTGTCTGAAGCTTCTTTGTCAGAGGATTCTCTGTCTGAGGTTTCTTGGTCAGGTTTGTCTTCTTTAGACAAAAAATTAAGATGTTAAACAAAATTAATTTTAGGACATTTTAGGACTAAACTAAGCATTCAATTAATTTTATAATGAGGCTTCTTTAGGCAGTTTTTGACAGAAGACATCACACTAGAGTAACACAGTGGACAAAAGTAATCTGATCTGGCCCACGATCTTTCACTTGACACTGCCAATTGTAGATTTAATGTAATACATAGTAATGCAATTACCTTGAGAATCCATGCTTATTTTATCAGCTGATTCCACCTCCGAACTGGAAGATGCATTGTCTGGAAAAAAACAAGGCATAAAGGCATGCTAAAACCAAATATTTAATAACGGGTCTAACTTTCCATTTTTTTTTAATGCATTTTCTCCCCATTTTCCTCCCAATTTAATGCACTCAATTTTGTCTTCCGCTGCTGAGAGATACCCGATTGCATCCGAGGAGAGCACGTCGCTGTACACGCCTCTTCCAATATGTGCACAGGCCTTCTCTTCTTGCCCCTGCATTCTGCACAGGCATCTCTTCCGCCAATCAGGGTCCTTACACAGCGTATGAAGACCCACCCACCCACACATAGTCCAGCCCCCACCCTGCAAATATGTTGGCTGCAGGCACTGCCAATTACGCCTGCTAGATGACGCCCAGCCGACCGTTGGCAACATTGAGTTACAAACCGAGGAGTTCAGAAACTCGGTGCTGGTGTGCTAGCTGAATACGCCTAACTTTCTATTGATTAAATATTATAGTATCTTCAACATTCTACATGAATAAATTAACATATACAGTGGGGGAAATAAGTATTTGATCCCCTGCTGATTTTGTCAATGATCTCAAGGGAGCTGGGAGCACAGTCACCAAGAAAACCATTAGTAACACACTTCGCCGTAATGGATTGAGATCCTGCAGTGCCTGCAAAGTCCCTTTGCTCAAGAAGGCTCATGTACAGGCCCGTCTGAAGTTTGCCAATGAACACCTGAATGATTCAGAGAAAGCCTGGGAGAATGTGATATGGTCAGATGAGACCAAAATTGAGCTCTTTGGCATCAACTCCACTCGCCGTGTTTGGAGGTAAAGAAATGCCCGGTGGGGATGGTGTTCTTGGGGTCATATCCAGCATTTCACTGCTCCCAGCTCCCTTGAGATCATTGACAAGCTCCTCCCGTGTAATTCTGGACTGACCTCACCTTTCTCAGAATCATTCTTACCCCACCAGGTGAGATCTTGCATGGAGCTCCAGAGTGAGGGTGATTGACTGTGATCTTGTATTTCTTCCATTTTTGAATTATCGCACCAACAGTGGTCTCTTTCTCACCAAGCTTCTTGCTGATGGTCTTGTAGCCCATTCCAGCCTTGTGCAGGTCTACAATCTTGTCCCTGACGTCCTTTGATAGCTCTTTGGTCTTGCCCATGGTGGTCGAGTGATTTGAATGGAAGAAACTGATTCTGTGACAGGAGTCTTTTATACAGGGACAGGACTAATTTGTGTGCCTTTTGTGCACATAACCGGTCTGTTGGGGTCAGAATTCTTGCTGGTTGGTAGGGGATCAAATACTTATTTCCCTTAATTAAATACAAATTAATTTATAACTTTTATTTAATGTTTTTTTTTCTGGATTTTTTGTTGATATTCTGTCTCTCTCTGTTAAAATAAACCTTCCATAAAAATTATAGACTGTTCAAGTCTTTGTGAGGGGGTAAACTTACAAAATCAAATAGCAGGGGATCAAATACTTATTTCCCCCACTGTAAATAGTTTAAACAATGTTTGAGTAAAACTATTTAAAATGTTACTTATGGCAGGTAAAAGTGAATTGTTGCATTGTTTATTCATCAGCAACTAAGAAACCACAGTTGTTAATAGTGTAGGTTAAGTATTACAAGAAAAAGATATATATTATATATCTATATATTATACATACCAGTGGCGGCTGCTGGTCTTTCAAAGAGGGGAAGCTCATTGTCGGCTTACATCATAAAATTTGTCAATGTATTTACACATAAATTCTGCCCTCTGTTCCTTTTACAAGAAAATGGCCTGAAATGGGTTGCAGTTTGTCTTTCGACTTCACTTGCAAAATCTGCGATGGGACTGAAGCTCCCAGTGATTAAGTGACTAATGAAGTGTATTGCTTTGGCAATACGAATGTCTCTATTTGTCATGCCAATAAAGCTTCTTTTGAGTTTGAGTTTGAGAAGTGACGGTGTAGCGCTCAAACGAGCTGTCAATCAAAATGGGATTCAGCCTTTCGACTGATCATCCAATCATCTTGCAGAAGCTCAGCGTCCACACCCGCCCACAGCTCCATTCACCCCCAGAGACGCTCAGCGTCCGGGGGCGGGACGAAATCGAGGCATTTATCCAATGACCGGCGAGTTTCGGAGCATAAAAAAAAACCTCAACGCAGTCCCATAGAAGTGAAGAGACGCTCAGCTACTGCGGGCAAATGCATTGACGCTACGGGAATGTATGAGTTAAGTTAAGAAAATCGAGTCGATTTGTGATAATTAGCCGATTCTGAATGAACTCGTCTTCGAGATGAACGTGTTCTAACGCATTTGTAGTCAATGAAATGTTAACACAACTGTACATATTTGACCATTTAATTTTGGACATTTTAGAGGAAGCTGAGCTTCCCTTGCAGTCTTAGAGAAATCGCCACTGATACATATATATATATATATTAAATATATACAGTGTATCACAAAAGTGAGTACACCCCTCACATTTCTGCAGATATTTAAGTATATCTTTTCATGGGACAACACTGACAAAATGACACTTTGACACAATGAAAAGTAGTCTGTGTGCAGCTTATATAACAGTGTAAATTTATTCTTCCCTCAAAAGAACTCAATATACAGCCATTAATGTCTAAACCACCGGCAACAAAAGTGAGTACACCCCTTAGTGAAAGTTCCTGAAGTGTCAATATTTTGTGTGGCCACCATTATTTCCCAGAACTGCCTTAACTCTCCTGGGCATGGAGTTTACCAGAGCTTCACAGGTTGCCACTGGAATGCTTTTCCACTCCTCTATGACGACATCACGGAGCTGGCGGATATTCGAGACTTTGCGCTCCTCCACCTTCCGCTTGAGGATGCCCCAAAGATGTTCTATTGGGTTTAGTCTGGAGACATGCTTGGCCAGTCCATCACCTTTACCCTTAGATTCTTCAATAAAGCAGTGGTCGTCTTAGAGGTGTGTTTGGGGTCATTATCATGCTGGAACACTGCCCTGCGACCCAGTTTCCGGAGGGAGGGGATCATGCTCTGCTTCAGTATTTCACAGTACATATTGGAGTTCATGTGTCCCTCAATGAAATGTAACTCCCCAACACCTGCTGCACTCATGCAGCCCCAGACCATGGCATTCCCACCACCATGCTTGACTGTAGGCATGACACACTTATCTTTGTACTCCTCACCTGATTGCCGCCACACATGCTTGAGACCATCTGAACCAAACAAATTAATCTTGGTCTCATCAGACCATAGGACATGGTTCCAGTAATCCATGTCCTTTGTTGACATGTCTTCAGCAAACTGTTTGCGGGCTTTTTTGTGTAGAGACTTCAGAAGAGGCTTCCTTCTGGGGTGACAGCCATGCAGACCAATTTGATGTAGTGTGCGGCGTATGGTCTGAGCACTGACAGGCTGACCCCCCACCTTTTCAATCTCTGCAGCAATGCTGACAGCACTCCTGCGCCTATCTTTCAAAGACAGCAGTTGGATGTGACGCTGAGCACGTGCACTCAGCTTCTTTGGACGACCAACGCGAGGTCTGTTCTGAGTGGACCCTGCTCTTTTAAAACGCTGGGTGATCTTGGCCACTGTGCTGCAGCTCAGTTTCAGGGTGTTGGCAATCTTCTTGTAGCCTTGGCCATCTTCATGTAGCGCAACAATTCGTCTTTTAAGATCCTCAGAGAGTTCTTTGCCATGAGGTGCCATGTTGGAACTTTCAGTGACCAGTATGAGAGAGTGTGAGAGCTGTACTACTAAATTGAACACACCTGCTCCCTATGCACACCTGAGACCTAGTAACACTAACAAATCACATGACATTTTGGAGGAAAAATGACAAGCAGTGCTCAATTTGGACATTTAGGGGTGTAGTCTCTTAGGGGTGTACTCACTTTTGTTGCCGGTGGTTTAGACATTAATGGCTGTATATTGAGTTCTTTTGAGGGAAGAATAAATTTACACTGTTATATAAGCTGCACACAGACTACTTTTCATTGTGTCAAAGTGTCATTTTGTCAGTGTTGTCCCATGAAAAGATATACTTAAATATCTGCAGAAATGTGAGGGGTGTACTCACTTTTGTGATACACTGTATATACACTGTATATATACTGTATATATACAGTGTATCACAAAAGTGAGTACACCCCTCACATTTCTGCAAATATTTCATTATATCTTTTCATGGGACAACACTATAGACATGAAACTTGGATATAACTTAGAGTAGTCAGTGTACAGCTTGTATAGCAGTGTAGATTTACTGTCTTCTGAAAATAACTCAACACACAGCCATTAATGTCTAAATAGCTGGCAACATAAGTGAGTACACCCCACAGCGAACATGTCCAAATTGTGCCCAAATGTGTCGTTGTCCCTCCCTGGCGTCATGTGTCAAGGTCCCAGGTGTAAATGGGGAGCAGGGCTGTTAAATTTGGTGTTTTGGGTACAATTCTCTCATACTGGCCACTGGATATTCAACATGGCACCTCATGGCAAATAACTCTCTGAGGATGTGAGAAATAGAATTGTTGCTCTCCACAAAGATGGCCTGGGCTATAAGAAGATTGATAACACCCTGAAACTGAGCTACAGCATGGTGGCCAAGGTCATACAGCGGTTTTCCAGGACAGGTTCCACTCGGAACAGGCTTCGCCAGGGTCGACCAAAGAAGTTGAGTCCACGTGTTCGACGTCATATCCAGAGGTTGGCTTTAAAAAATAGACACATGAGTGCTGCCAGCATTGCTGCAGAGGTTGAAGACGTGGGAGGTCAGCCTGTCAGTGCTCAGACCATACGCCGCACACTGCATCAACTCGGTCTGCATGGTCGTCATCCCAGAAGGAAGCTGACGCACAAGAAAGCCCGCAAACAGTTTGCTGAAGACAAGCAGTCCAAGAACATGGATTACTGGAATGCCCTGTGGTCTGACGAGACCAAGATAAACTTGTTTGGCTCAGATGGTGTCCAGCATGTGTGGCGGCGCCCTGGTGAGAAGTACCAAGACAACTGTATCTTGCCTACAGTCAAGCATGGTGGTGGTAGCATCATGGTCTTGGGCTGCATGAGTGTTGCTGGCACTGGGGAGCTGCAGTTCATTGAGGGAAACATGAATTCCAACATGTACTGTGACATTCTGAAACAGAGCATGATCCCCTCCCTTCGAAAACTGGGCTGAAACTGAGTTTTCCAACAGGATAACGACCCCAAACACAACCTCCAAGATGACAACTGAGGAAGCTGAAGGTAAAGGTGATGGACTAAACCCAATTGAGTACCTGTGGCGCATCCTCAAGTGGAAGGTGGAGGAGTTCAAGGTGTCTAACATCCACCAGCTCCGTGATGTCATCATGGAGGAGTGGAAGAGGATTCCAGTAGCAACCTGTGCAGCTCTGGTGAATTCCATGCCCAGGAGGGTTAAGGCAGTGCTGGATAATAATGGTGGTCACACAAAATATTAACACTTTGGGCACAATTTGGACATGTTCACTGTGGGGTGTACTCACTTATGTTGCCAGCCATTTAGACATTAATGGCTGTGTGTCGAGTTATTTTCAGAAGACAGTAAATCTACACTGCTATACAAGTTGTGCACTGGCTACTCTAAGTTATATCCAAGTTTCATGTCTATAGTGTTGTCCCATGAAAAGATATAATAAAATATTTGCAGAAATGTGAGGGGTGTACTCACTTTTGTGATACACTGTATATATATATATATATATATATATATATTCTGGTTACACTAATAAATATTATTTTGTTGTTAACATAATACCTTGAGAGTCCACTCCAGGCTCATCAAGTGATTCCGTCTCTTTATTAGATGGTGTCGTGTCTACAACAAAAACAAGAGTTTATCAAAACTCAACGTTTGAAGGGTCTAACAGTCATAATCTACAACATTCTACAGACACCAGTGAAACTGCATACAAACTGGAAATGACTAGTATTAAGGTTATGTATTTATTCATGTATTGTCTGTTTTACTACTGCTTTATCCTGCTCAGAGTTGCACAGGGTCTGATTCATTGGGCAAAATGCAGGAAACACGTTGAACAGATCAGCGATTCATCACAGAGCAGACAAACAACTGCATGCTGGCTTGGCTGCATGTCTTTGAACTTGAATAAGGAGAACATACAAACTCCTCACAGAAAGGACCCAGGCTGGAGAACCAAGCCTAGGTCCTTGTTGTTGTAAAGCGACAGTATTACCCACTGTGCCACCAGTTTATGTATAGGTATTAATTTTATTTATTTTTATTTAAATGACAATAATAACTACATAAGTTTCAGGGTTGCAGTTGGTTCACCACCACATAGAAACACTGGGCAAAAGGCAGGAATGCACCCTGTACAGGGGGTTTGTCCATTGCAGTGAACTATTGATGCACTTATACCTAGGAGTATTTTAAAGTAGCCAGTTGTGAATACACACTGTATTTATCTGTTGATGCATGCTCAATAATCCAGGTACACAAATCCACAAAGTTGAATCAGTTCATCTGGACACAAGTTTGTTGTATAGATACGTTTCGTCACTCAATCCGAATGACTTCTTCCTTCGAAGTGACAAAACGTATCTCTACAACAAACTTGTGTCCAGATGAACTGATTCAACTTTGTGGACACTGTATTTAGATTTGTAGCTTTTTATCCTTATTCTAAAGGATTAATATTATTTTAATTGAAGTGGTGGCATAACGAAATAATCAACTAACAAATCAACCTTTATTAATATTATGTTACTAGAGACATTTTGTTTAAATCAGTTTCTTTAATGAATTGAATATTTTTTTCAGTCCTGACACCTCAGAAGTGAAATTAACTTTCTCTTGCTGTCCAAGCAGTTAAGTCTCTTGCTAAACTCACACTTACTTGTGTATTAAAAAAAACTCCTAGCATGTTCCTTGTTAATTTAAACCAAATTCTGTTAAACTAAAAATATTTACTCTGGATAAGTGCATCTGTTTACCCACTGTACTGGTGTTATGGATTTTTCCTAAAACATTCATTCATTTATTCACTGTCTATTGTACCATCACTTTATCCTGGTCAGGGTTACAGTGGGTCTGATTTAAAAGGCAGGAAACACCACAAACAAGTCATTAGTCCCTCACAGAACAGACACACACACACGCTACTCACTGCACCACAGTGTCGCCTACTCACTGTTCCACCGTGCCGTGTTTGCTAAAACAACGTGTCCTTAATTACTCAGAATTAGCTTTGCAATACAAATGTTATTTTTAAAAACCGTGAGATCATACCTAGAAGATAGCAAATCAGCAGTCAGTTTTTTACAAACCTCATA
This sequence comes from Trichomycterus rosablanca, assembly GCF_030014385.1. Taxonomy (NCBI): domain Eukaryota; kingdom Metazoa; phylum Chordata; class Actinopteri; order Siluriformes; family Trichomycteridae; genus Trichomycterus; species Trichomycterus rosablanca. Next base: position 16,754,445 of record NC_085989.1, on the reverse strand, counting down.
AGGCCAATTTAAAAGCATATAAACCCAATTTTGATATGAAATCTGACTGAACTCTGAGCAACAGTTTAATTGTAATTTTTATAATATAAAAATCAATAATCAAATACATTTAGTTACTGATTCCACTGCTCTAATTCTCACCCTTTTCAAAACCATACAATTCAAACGCAGTATTTGTGACATTATATAAAAATATCCATACTTTGATTTATATTTATGAATGAACTGGATTTGATTTCCATTATTAATATTATCGTTCTTACCAACAGATTCTTGTTCTGTGTCTGGTAGATTCTCAACATAATGTGTCTCATCTAGATATAATACATTCATCAATTAATAATGCTTTTAATTAGGACGTCTCATCATATGTGACATTTAAGTATTTTTTTTTCTTTTATGTAAGACTTAATATACAAATAATAGTTATTCATATAAATGCATATGTTTATTCATATCCATCAAGTGTTTCAATAACTCTTGATTGACAACCACATTTGTTTTGGAAAAAATGAATCCCCTGTCATACTTAGTCAACTCTCTATTGAATTATTATGATGCATGAGTTGACTCATTTGTTAGGACTCAAGGAAGACGAGCATCAAGGCTGTTTTAGTACTAGCACCCAGACAGTGGAATTAACCTCCACCACAGGTGGTCGAAACACTTAAGTCTCTCACACATATTTATGACAAAAATCAACCTTGCATATTCTAATCTAAATTGTGATGTTGTCTATACTAATAGTGTAAGAAAAAATGTGTATCTTAGTGTATTTGTAAAGGAAAATACAAAAAAAAAAACTTGTGTGAGTTGCTCTAAATAGGGGCACCTGTTATTGTTTTGTATATTTGTATTTTTGCACCTAAAATTGCATATCATTATTTAACTAGAAACTACTTTGGAACTACAACGTTAATGTTTGCTAACTTGGGGTCTATAGTTAAGTAATATTTACAGTAAATCAGCTGTCATTTGATTTACTGTCACCTCACATGGTCAAATAAAAAAAAACATTAACAATAACAAATAAATGTTATGTCTTTTAACTGCCAGCACTAATATGCTGATAATTGCTTAATATATCATACAATGATCAGCCAGGATGATTCTCAGCACTGCAGTGACACTGGCACGATGGTGGTGTGTTAGTATGTGTTGTGCTAGTATGAGTAGATCAGACACAGCAGCGGTGCTGGAGTTTTTAAATACCGTGTCCACTCACTGTCCACTCTATTAGACACTCCTACTTAGTTGGTCCACCTTGTAGACGTAAAGTCAGAGACGATCGCTCATCTATTGCTGCTGTTTGAGTTGGTCATCTTCTAGACCTTCATCAGTGGTCACAGGACGCTGCCCATGGGGCGCTGTTGGCTGGATATATTTTCCGTTGGTGGACTATTCTCAGTCTAGCAGGGACAGTGAAGTGTTTAAAAACTCCATCGGCATAGCTGTGTCTGATCCATTCATACCAGCACAACACACACTAACACACCACCATGCCAGTGTCACTGCAGTGCTGAGAATGATCCATCACCCACATAATACCTACTCTCTAGTGGCCCTAAGAGAGTCCTGACCACTGAAGATAGGGGGCTAACAAAGCACATTACAGTCTGTAATTGTACAACTACACAGTGCTTCTATATGGTAAGTGAAGCCAATAACATGGACAATGTGTGTAGAAACAAGAAGGTGGTTTTAATGCCATGGCTGATTGGTGTAAATTAGTGCTGTATTTATTACTTTTTTCCACACTTAGATGAAAAGAAATTATGAAATGGTTTTTGGTAGCTGTACTGTACACAACACTGTACTTACCTGTATCTGGGTCATTTTTTTCAATCACAGTTTCAGCAGAATCTGAAATTTAAAAAAGGCCCAATAAGCATTTAAAAATTACCCAAAGTTAACCCTACCATTTTTTAAATTGGATCAATTTAAATCCTGCATTTCTTTCTTAAACCTGAGGAATCTGGGGCACTGGGGATTACATCCTGGCTTTGGTCACCTAAAACATAGCAATATTGTATTTTCTAATGCACTTTACACTGGGTATACTTATACTTAATATGAAATGTAATAATAAAAAGTATAGTAATGAGAACTTACTGTGAGTATCTGGAGTATCTGACAAAACTTCAGTTTCACTTTTGACCTCTTACAAAAAAAAGAAAATTAGTTGCTGAGTTGAAAATCAAATATTCCTCTATTTACAATGACACCTACACTAACTTTCTGTCTAAATGATGAAGTCTGATTACATAAAACAAGCACTTGACATTAAAGTGGAATAAATTCGGAAAGATCAGATTGGATTAGTTTTTCCATACACTTAACTAAAGCTGTTTTAATGACTGAAATGTTTAGTTGTTGCTTCTTACTATTGACATTGTGACTATTTACTGTTGCAAAAATAATTGCTATCATATATAATTGCTAAACATGCCATATAAGCTTTATAATAGATATCTAACCAAGATTTTATTGGCTTGTCTCTAAATCCAGTGTTATACATCAAATCCAAGAAAACCTTTCATTTTGACATATATACACTACCATATATAAGCACTTTGTAGTTGTACAATTACTGACTGTAGTCCATCTGTTTCTCACAGATCAGGTTTTATTACAGAGCAGCGATAGATTAATTATTACATAAACAGCAGCAATAGATGAGCGATCGTCTTTGACTTTACATCTACAAAGTGGACCAACTAGGTAGGAGTGTCTAATAGAGTGGACAGTGAGTGGACACAGTATCTGATCCACTCAAACCAGCACAACACACACCAACACACCACCACCATGTCATTGTCACTGCAGTGCTGAGAATCATCCACCACCTAAATAATATCTACTCTGTGGTGGTCCTGACCATTAAAGAACAGCATGAAAGGGGGCTAATAAAGCAGGCAGAGAAACAGATGGACTACAGTCAGTAATTGTCACCATGTCTGGATAACGACCAGTGTTGTCTGACTTTCTTCTGCTATTGCTCCTATATCTTACCTGGCTTTTCTGTTGTATTAGATGATGACTCATTCAGACCTGAAAATAGAATCACAGAGGCATTTATTATAGTAAACCGCTTTGATTTTTTTAATTTGTATTCCTACAGTTATATGTAATCGAACAAACCTTCTGCTTTATCTCCAGAATCTTTTCCATCTATAATTCCTGTTAAAAGAATATTATTTATTGTTAAAGAATGACGTTTGTGTACCTTTAGTATTGTATTGTAGTACTGTATTGTAGTAATGTAGTATTGTCAATGAACTCCATTCTTGAGTACTGAAAATGACTTAAGACAGAACTGCACTAAACATTCCTGTGTCAAACATAAAACATGTTTTAGTAAGACATGTGCAATAGCACTAACCTAAGTCTTCACTCTCAGGTTGATGGGTTGGATAATTTACTTTGCTGTCATCTAAAAGAAAACAAGTGCTTTAACCAAGTGTTGAATGTACAAGATTGCTTACTTTAGGTTAAATAGATACTTAAGCATTGTCTAGCAAGCATGTTGGCCTTCCTAGTCAATCACATTCACTCAATGTAATCAAAAAAGTATAGTACTAATCAAATACCATTTCTATTTAAAACTTATTAACATGTTAAAACCCCATTATAGTTTTATCATTTTAAATTAAGAGTATCACCAACCAAGCATCAAGTCTATAGCTTGTGATTTGTCTAAAAACATAAACAAGAACAAATAATTATAGGCATTCATAATTTATAACACAGCTTTATGTGCAAGAACAATTGCTTAAAAGGGCTTGTATGGTATTATGTATTTTCCTTAACTAGACAATAAGGAAATTTAACACATTATAAGAACAATAAAATGTTTTAAAAACGTGCATAGAAGACAGTTGTGCTCTTACCATTGTTGTCTGCAATATCTGAGGGCCAGAAAGATAAATGAAGCATATCACTTTAATTAACTATATGGAACAGGCTCCTATAGAAGCTCAAACTAATTCTACAGGCTCAGGTGAACAAAACAGCTTTGTACACTGTTGAGGAACCTCAGCTCTGATTACATTCTCTTTGGGGGTAACACCAGGTATCCACTGAAAGGGGAATTGTTGCACATTTCAAATGCTACAGAACTGCATTGTTAGCTGCACGATTGACACTATGAAGATATAAAAAGAATTGATCAGGTGGTGTTTTTGTTTATCCAAGCCCCCTATTGTATTTACTATAAAATGATACAGAATGGAAGATGCATAAATGATTGTTTAAGTGTTCCTTACCACTTATTGGTGCAGACAAGGAGACGGCAACTAGAGATAAGATCAGGTGAACAGCCAGTGTTCTGTTAATATAAAAGGCAGAAGAATCAGCTAAACAATAAATCACATTTACATTAATACTTAATACCTTAAAATGTAAGCAGCAGTGTCCATAAAAGTCAACAACAAATTTAAAGTAAAAAGTATTGTTCAATGTAAAGCATCTAATATTGATTTTGATATATTTTCTGTGGTTTTAAACCATATTTTAATACATTCAGACTATCCAAAAAGCTATGAATACTTATTCATAACAAATGTTTATAGCAAAATATTTTAAAAAGTAAAAATATGTCCTGTTATATTGTATGCAAAAGGGAAACATTCATTAGGGAAAACATTTTATTTAGAAAATGTAATGCAATTCTAATTTTAATAATCTAAAACTCAACATGTCATTATTTACATGTACAGTTTCATCTTTTTTGGGTGCTTGCCAGTAAATAAGTAAAATGACTCAAATATATAATACCAAATTTTACTGGATGGGTAAGTAAAAATGACACAAAAGAAAAGAAACCTGTAAAAATTCACCACAGTCCATTAGCCAGTCCAAAGCAATTAGTTTACTTACCGTCCCCGCATTGTGACTGAGTGGTAGATCAGTGTGAGACAAGCTCAGCAGTCTCTGTGCTCTAACACAAATCTGAAACTAGGTTGGAGTGTGCCATGGATCTTTTATACTCCCAGCCCTCCCCCAGACAGGAAAGGCAGTGCCTGGGAGGTGTCACACGGGAACAGATTGAGCTGCACTTATTAAAATAGGGTTAAAAAACAGAGTTGTGCTTCTATTCTTTATGTTTCCAAACAGGTCTTGTAACTGGGCTAGGATTGGCATTAAGTGGCAGCACCCCAACCTTAGTTCTCCAATATCTATGTGCCAGACCATTTTGTCCCACACCCCCAACATACACACATATTAGTCTGTGGTGCAGTGACACTGCTGAAATTAACTGTGGTGTTTTTCACCTCTTGGTAATAAAAGTGTTTTCCAAGAAACTCCACAAAGAGTTGGGGACATTTATTGTTACAAATAATAGAAAATGTCCTTTTTAGAATGTAGGCCTCAGGTCTGGTGGTATTGTGCAGAGTAATATGTTAGACTTCACATTTCAGACACAGATATGACTTTGTATTTTTACATAAACATGTTTATCTTGAATTTTATGTTTCATTATCTCATAACAACAAAACAGAAAGTTAGCTGAAATGGGGTAAAAGGTGTCTGGCACACTGCAACAGATGAACAACAGTGTATAACTATTTTCCTGCATATGTGCTCAGTGGCATGCCTGGCAGCGTGAATTCTGCACACCAACATAGATCATTTTTGCATGTTAAGCCTGGCACTGCATGGGTTGTCTATGGGTTGTCTGGTTTCCTCTTGCTTCTCTAAAACATGCAGTGTATTGCGCCTTGCAAATGACTCATTGGTGAGAGTAAGTCTGATCAGTACCCACTGTTTCAGGGCAGTACTGAAGACACCATTACCCTGATCAAGATGAAGTTGTTACTGCAATTTAAATAAATACATTATTAATAAAAAAATAGGAACAGAGCATGTTGTTATAACTTAGATGCTTTGTTTGCAATGAAAAGTTAACATTAACATATCTGAACCCATAAGCTCGAGTAATACATTCCTATGCATATCACTAGTAAAATGTGTGTATTCATATGTAAATAAAATTGATAATAAAGACATTGGATGCAAATGAGTGTTTTAAAATGACAAAGGGGGTGAGACGAGTGTGGGGAATAAGTGGTAAGCCATCACCTCTTTCTAAGTTAATGAAGTGCAGGCTGGCGGCAATCAGGGGTGGGGGATGTCCTGATTGCTTTAGAGCTAAGGCTGCCGAACCCTCAAGGACAGGAAAGATCAAACACATAATGCATTTACTGAATAGTATGAGATAGCACGTGGTAAAAAGTATCTGGAAAAGGACTAGGGTGTGTGTGTGTGCGTGTATAAGGAGGGGGGTGGCATTAGAGTTAAGCTTCTTAAACTCACAAGGAAAAGATAGATTAAACCCTTAATGCAAAAAATATATACTATATGGCCAAAAGCATCTGGATACCCTCTTCATTACCAACTCAGGTGTTCTCAACAATTGCAACAAATGTATGTATGTATCTAAGTATGTATGTACACAGATCAGCCATAACATTAAAACCACCTCCTTGTTTCTACACTCACTGACCATTTTTTCAGCTCCACTTACCACATAGAAGTACTTTGAAGTTCTACATATACTGACTGTAGTACATCTGTTTCTCTGCATACCTTTTTTAGCCACCACAGAGAAGGTATTATTTAGGTGGTGGATCATTCTCAGCACTGCAGTGACACTGACACGGTGGTGGTGTGTCTGGTGCCACTTAGAAAAACTGAGCACAGGGTAAGAACACATCATCAAGGGCACCTAACACTAACCTTACACCCAGACCTAATTTGAGGAGGGCAGACCTCCTTCAGCATCATTATGGGAGTTAGTGGAAACTGAAGTACCCAGAAGCTGGCACTTTTTGTTTAACCAGCAACTTGACAACACAGTTATTTAAAATTGTTTACATAAATAAATAAGGATCTTTGTCATGTGCAGGTATCAGCTAATTAATCTTTTAGTCACATCTTTTATATGACACATAAAGGCTACAGTTTAAACTGGAAATCTAATCACAGCTTTAAAGTCTGTTAATCTCTCTCTCTCTCTCTCTCTCTCTCTCTCTCTCTCTCTCTCTCTCTCTCTCACACACACTCACACACACACACACACACACACACACACAACACACAGCAAAAGTCAAATGAAATGTCTCATAACCTTTAGAGTGTTAGCAAGTTTGTGTTCAGGGGATTACCAGCTTCTGTCAATGAACACATTACCAAAATGACTGTTAATTTAAGCATTACAATTAAAGCCTGTGTAAAAAGTGTCACAGTGATAAGGTCATACATTTGTTCATTTAAGCTAGAAGTAAGCACCCAGTTAAAGGTTTACAGTTTTAAATATCAGCTGGAAAAGATCTTCCCCTTCTCTAAATGTATTTATTCCCAGCTTCCCAAAATCTAGTGACAGGTGATCCATAACAAATGTAAGATCAAATGCCTGGGCAAATTTAACTCTTCAAAATCCAGATACTGAGCCATGATTTCTTTTTTATGCATTTTCTGCCCATTTTCCTCCTGATTTAGCACACTCAATTTTGTCTTCCACTGCTGAGAGATACCAGATTGCATCCAAGGAGAGCTCTTCCGAAACGTGTACAGCCCTCCTGTTCTTGCCCATGCATTCTGCACAGGTGTTTCTTCCACCAATCAGGGTCCTTACACAGCATATGAAGACCCACCCACACATAGTCTGACCCCCACCCTGCAAATACGGTGGCCAATTAGTATCTGCTGCAGGCACTGCCAATCGTGCCTGCCAGATGGCGCCCAGCCGACTGGTGACAACACCGAGTTTCGAACCGAGGAGTTCAGAAACTCGGTGCTGGTGTGCTAGCGGAATATCCTGCTGTACCACCTGGGCGCTGATTCATGATTTTTCTGACTGAAATCTTGAGGTTTTCTTAAGCAGAAAATAAAGTAAAAGAAATATTACAGATGGACACAGTGGGGAAATAAACCAAATTAAGATCTTATTTTTCAATGTTTAATGGTAGAAAAAATATAATTGTATCTTAAAATCTAGATTTTGGTAAAGATGAGCCGGTGACTGCTTGTGCTGTGTCACATTTTGTATAGGGCACCGCGTGAGTGGGGCTCTGTTTTGACCCTGCTGTATTTGGAGTTGATCTGTTTGTCTGTGTCTGACTGCACTGGAACATCTTACTGGCAAATTAATAATAATATATAAAACCTTCCTGGCCATGGAAGAACATGTTAGGAATCTGGTCAGGACAACAAAGACATTGCCCCTCTTCCCCAAAGTGTTACTGCAAAAGATTTACAGGATGACCTGATCAAGGCTAGGACAAATGCATTTTAGGACCTCATGGCTGGACTCCACAAAGCACACCACTCTTGACCAAGAAGCACAGGAAGTGTCGACTGAAATATGCCAAAAGAAATTAGGATGGTTCTTAGACACAGTTCTATGGAGTGACAAATCAAACCAGGACTGTTTAGCCATATGGATCAGACGTTTGTCTGGTGCAAGAAAGGCAAGGTTTCTGACCAGAAGAGTACTATCACCATGGTGAATTGTTTGTTTGTTTATTAGGATTTTAACGTCATGTTTTACACCTTGGCTACATTCATGACAGTCACTCATTACACAAGGTTCATCAGTTCATAAGGTTATATCGAACACAGTCATGGATAATTTAGTGTTTCCAGTTCACCTCACTTGCATGTATTTGGACTGTGGCAGGAAACTGGAGCACCCAGAGGAAACCCACACAGACACGGGGAGAACATGCAAACTACACACAGAAAGGACCCGGACCGCCCCACCTGGGGATCAAACCCAGGACCTTCTTGCTGTGAGGCGACAGTGCTACCCACTTAGCCACTGTGCTGCCCCACCATGGTGAATGGAGCTAATTCGATGATGCTTCGGGGATATTTTTCTGCTGCTGGAACTGGCAATTTAGACACTGTGACCGGAATCATGGATTCACATAAATACCAAGGCATTTTGCAGTGAAATAGAACCTCGGTGATAATTGGGCTTTCCAGAAAAACAATGATTCTAAGCACACTTCCAAGTCATTCAAAGTTTGATAATTAGAATTAGGTTTAAGTTCAAAAGGCTTTAATGTCATTTTAGCTATAAATAAGTACTCACTAAAACAAAACAACATTTCTCCAGGACCATGGTGCACCGAAAACAATAAATACAAGGAACATTTTTAGGACCTAAAAATTAAGGGGACTGGGATAAAAGACACTACAGGATCAAAAGACAAGTGTACTGATTGGTCAGTACACAGGACTAACTAAATGTAATGGTGGGTGACAAGCGTGACATCACAGACCACAGAGCTGTAGCAGAAAGACAAGCGGCTGTATCTATGATATAATTAAGCTAAAAACTTAAATAAAACAAGTTAAAAATGTTGGTCTGTTAGCACTGTTAAAACTGTTTGTTTGCCACACTTAATAACACTTACCTCCGTTTGTACAGTGATGATGCTTGTGGGCTCCACTTGGGCGGGCATGGGTTTTGATGGTGTCCCGATTTATATAGCCTTTATTGTGCTGGATGTATTTCATTGTAAGCCCCCCTTCCAGTCTGGCTGCTGGTGGTGGTGCATGTGGGCTCCACCTGTGCAGTCATGTGTTTTAATAATACCCTTGTTTAGGTAGCCTTTGTTGCCCCAGATGTATGTCAATGTAAGCTTCCCCGGTTCCCCAAAAGGTAGTACACACTGATCAGCCATAACATTACGACCACCTTCCTAATATTGTGTTGGTCCTTCTTCTGCTGCCAAAACAGCCTTGACCTGTCTGGGCATGGACTCCACTAAACCCCTGTAGGTGTGCTGTGGTATCTGGCACCAAGATGTCAGCAGCAGATCCTTTAACTGCAGTAAGGAGTGCATCCTGGTGCCATGTGTTCCCCAGGTAAGCGATGCACATGCACCCGGCCATCCACATGATGTAAAAGAAAACATGATTCATCAGACCAGGCCACCTTCTTCCATTGCTCCGTGGTCCAGTTCCAATGCTCACGTGCCCATTGTTGCCGCTTTTGGCGGTGGACAGGGGTCAGCATGGGCACCCTGGCTGGTCTGCAGCTATGCAGCCCCATACTGTGTATTCTGACACCTTTCTATCAGAACCAACATTAACTTCTTCAGCAATCTGAGCTACAGTAGCTCGTCTGTTGGATCAAACCAACAGTCTTTGCTCCTCATGTGCATCAATGAGCCTTGGCCGCCCATGACCCTGTTGTCGGTTTACCACTGTTCTTTCCTTGGACCACTTTTGATAGATACTGACCACTGTAGACTGGGAACACCCCACAAGAGTTGCAGTTTTGGAGATACTCCGACCCAGTCGTCTAAGCATTACAATTTGGCCCTTGTCAAACTCACTCAAATCCTTACGCTTGCCCATTTTTCCTGCTTCTAACACATCAACTTTGAGGATAAAATGTCCACTTGCTGCCTAATATATCCCACCCACTAACAGGTACCATAATTAAGAGATAATCAGTGTTATTTACTTCACCTGTCAGTGGTCATAATGTCATGTCAGGTCGGTGTATTGTCATATGGTCCCCATTTTCATGTTATGTGGGTATAGGTGTGTGTCCATCAGTTCAGACTCTGTGAGTTAAGGAGTCTGATGGCTTGTTTAAAAAATGTTGCATTGTCTAGCATTATTTTGTAAATGTTTGTGAGAAATGAAGGGGAGACCTTAAGGATATCTCCAGCTGTCCTAACCTTTTACTGAAGAATCTTGCAGTGCAAGTTCTTATCTTCTTGTTGACCTTATTTGTTCTGACGGGACATTGCTTAATTGTTATGGCACTATAGTTCTCAATGAAGCCTCGCCTTTACATTTTAATTATTTTACTGTCTCTTAGAAGAGAAAGAAAGGTGATGGTGTGACTTGTTTGTACACAGTTCCTTAAACTGCAGTTAAATTTCTTTTGCAGAATTCTTCACCTTTGAATACCTGGCAGTACAATTTAATTGTGATCATCCTTTTGCTTATCATCTATCAGCCACACAGTAACCATACAAAGTTTCTTGATGATCAAGAATTCACATGGAATATTCCTAGAGGGGGCGCTGCACGAGTAGTGACCAGCAGCAGGTGTGCGCAGGTGTATGTGAATGTGCGTTGTTTGTTTTTAGTTTGTTTTTAAAAAAAATTTAAGTGTTTGTTGTTTTGTTTGTCTATGACAGGATACAAAGAGAAAGAAAATAGACCCATTAGACTTGATGGTTTTAGTAGCGATGGGGAATTGGCTGAGGCTCTAAATAGTTTTTATTTGAGATTTGAAGCCCCTCACTTTCCTGCTGTAGATAGAGTGAGTATGGATCAGACGTTTGTCTGGTGCAAGAAAGGCAAGGTTTCTGACCAGAAGAGTACTATCACCATGGTGAATTGTTTGTTTGTTTATTAGGATTTTAACGTCATGTTTTACACCTTGGCTACATTCATGACAGTCACTCATTACACAAGGTTCATCAGTTCATAAGGTTATATCGAACACAGTCATGGATAATTTAGTGTTTCCAGTTCACCTCACTTGCATGTATTTGGACTGTGACAGAAAACTGGAGCACCCAGAGGAAACCCACACAGACACGGGGAGAACATGCAAACTCCACACAGAAAGGACCCGGACCGCCCCACCTGGGGATCAAACCCAGGACCTTCTTGCTGTGAGGCGACAGTGCTACCCACTTAGCCACTGTGCTGCCCCACCATGGTGAATGGAGCTAATTCGATGATGCTTCGGGGATATTTTTCTGCTGCTGGAACTGGCAATTTAGACACTGTGACCGGAATCATGGATTCACATAAATACCAAGGCATTTTGCAGTGAAATAGAACCTCGGTGATAATTGGGCTTTCCAGAAAAACAATGATTCTAAGCACACTTCCAAGTCATTCAAAGTTTGATAATAAGAATTAGGTTTAAGTTCAAAAGGCTTTAATGTCATTTTAGCTATAAATAAGTACTCACTAAAACAAAACAAAATTTCTCCAGGACCATGGTGCACCGAAAACAATAAATACAAGGAACATTTTTAGGACCTAAAAATTAAGGGGACTGGGATAAAAGACACTACAGGATCAAAAGACAAGTGTACCTCACTTTCCTGCTGTAGATAGAGTGTTGTTAGAAGGAAATGAATCATCATCATCAGCTCATACATTCTTTGATCAATCTAGTGTAAGGACAATGCTTAAAAAAAAGCAAATTAAATAAGTCCTGGACCAGATCATATCTCAGGTAAACTTCTGAATGTATGTGAAGAGCAGTTAAGTTATATATGCTATTATATTTTTAAATTGTCATTGGAGCAGGGAAAAATTCCTGCTTTGTGGAAAAGGTCTATTATTGTTCCTGTGGCTAAATGTAAATCACCTAAACAGTTTAATGACTTTCGTCCTGTAGCTTTAACATCATTAGTGATGAAGGCATTTGAGAAGATCATTAAAAGGGAACTCTTGCATCTAGTGGAGGAGCATCTCGATCCTATGCAGTTTGCATATAGAACTGGCAGAGGGGTAGATGATGCTACTGTTACTTTGTGGAACCTTCTTTATAGACATCTTGATGGTCCAAAGACTCATGCAAGACTCCTGTTTGTGGACTTCTCATCTGCTTTCAATACAATAATACCTCAAACCTTAGTTAATAAACTTATAACTCAATTTAATATTAGCTCTAGCTTAATGGCATGGATCATGGACTTTCTTATGTATAGGCCACAGCAAGTTAAAATCAATGTTTTTTTTATCTCAGTCCCTTCTCTCTTCCACTGGCTCACCACAGGGTTGTGTCTTGTCTCCTCTTTTTTATATTCTTTATACTGATGATTGTAGAAGTCAGCATCAAGACAGGCATATTCTTAAATATGCAGATGACACAGTGATAGTCAGTCTGCTACGTGAGGGAGAGACTGAACATGGCACTGTGGTTGATGATTTTCTCGAGTGGTGTACAAATATGAATTTGAAATTAAACACCTCAAAAACAAAAGACATGAGAATTGATTTTCGTAAAGTACCTCAGTGTCCATCACCTGTGGTGATTAATGTTACAGAAATTGAATGTGTAGAGAGTTATAAGTACCTGGGGATAACTATTGATGAAAAGCTGACTTTTAATGAGAACACTGGCATAATATGTAAAAGGGCAACAGAGACTATATTTATAGATGGATCATGAGTTTATTTTATAAGTCATTTATTGAATCTGTTTTAACATTTTCTATGATTGCTTGGTTTGGGAACCTGAATGTCCAGAATAGAAACTCTCTCAACAACATCATTAAGGTGGCAAGTAAAATAATAGGTGTTGCTCAAGCTCCCCTAAATGATATATATATTTGTCGCTCTATTCAGAAAGCGAGATTGATCTTGAGTTGTTCAGACCACCCACTTAACTGTGAGTTTCAGCTTCTTCCTTCTGGATGTAGATTCAGGTTCCCAACGGTAAAACATAATAGATGGAAAAATTCTTTTATACCTAAAGCAATAGGGTTATTAAATTTGTAATATGAATTTTTTCTTATTTCTCTATTTATATTAGAGTTTTATATATACTTAAGCTGCATTATGTGTTGAAGCTGTGTGTGTTTTTGTCGTGTTTTTACTTTGTGTTATATGCCATGCTGCAAAACAAATTTCCCTTCGGGGACAATAAAACTGAACTGAACTGGATGCGCTATCGTATTGTAGATACTGCTATGGCCTTGATTAATTTCATGCATTTTTTTCACCCCAGCTTACACCCTCTTCAGCTGATATTTAGTAGACACATTCAACTCCAGGCTTATCAAATGTATTGATAGTGCTGCACCAAGAAAAAACAAGGTCATTTCTGGTAAAAACAAAAGCACCCTGGACAAATATGTCATCCATCTCAAAACAAATATAAGACTGCAGGAAAACTGAAAGAAAATGGAGAAACACAAAGCTGCCAGTTGACCTTGCCTTGTATTAAGCACAACTGAGATGATGTTGACCAGGAAAGCTTATTTCTCTGACTTAATTGATAATTGATGCATCTCACCTAAAGTAAGAAGTACACTATATTGCCAAAAGTATTCGCTCGTCTGCCTTCACATGCATGTGAACTTGAGCGACTCCCGTTCTTAATCCATAGGGTTTAATATGATGTCGGCCCTCTCTTTGCAGCTATAACAGCTTCAACTCTTCTGGGAAGGCTTTCCACAAGGTTTAGGAGTGTGTTTAGGGTTTTTTTTTACCATTCTTCCAGAAGCGCATATGTGAGGTCAGACACTGATGTTGGACGAGAAGGCCTGGCTCACAGTCTCTGCTCTAATTCATCCCAAAGGTGTTCTATCGGGTTGAGGTCAGGACTCTGTGCAGGCCAGTCAATTTCATCCACACCAAACTCACTCATCCATGTCTTTATGGACCTTGCTTTGTGTGCTGGTGCGCAGTCATGTTGGAACAGGAAGGGGGCCATCCCCAAACTGTTCCCACAAAGTTGGGAGCATGAAATTGTCTAAAATCTCTTGGTATGCTGAAGCATTAAGAGTTCCTTTCACTGGAACTAAGGGGCCAAGCCCAACTCCTGAAAAACAACCCCACACCATAATCCCCCTCCACCAAACTTTACACTTGGCACAATGCAGTCAGACAAGTAGCGTTCTCCTGGCAACCGCCAAACCCAGACTCGTCCATCGGATTGCCAGATGGAGAAGCGTGATTCATCACTCTAGAGCAGTGGAGACCTGTTCTCTGGAGTCCAGTGGCGGCGTGCTTTACACCACTGCATCGCATTGCACTTGGTGATGTAAGGCTTGGATGCAGCTGCTCGGGCCATGGAAACCCATTCCATGATGCTCTTTACACACTGTTCTTGAGCTAATTTGAAGGCCACATGAAGTCTGGAGGTCTGTAGCGATTGACTGCAGAAAGTTGGTGACCTCTGCGCACTATGTGCCTCAGCATCCGCTGACCCCGCTCTGTCATTTTACGTGGCCTAACACTTCGTAGCTGAGTTGCTGTCATTCCCAATCACTTCCACTTTGTTATAATACCACTGACAGTTGACTGTGGAATATTTAGTAGTGAGGAAATTTCACAACTGGACTTGTTGCACAGGTGGCATCCTATCATGGTACCACGCTGGAATTCACTGAGCTCCTGAGAGTGACCCATTCTTCCACAAATGTTTGTAGAAGCAGTCTGCATGCCAAGGTGCTTGGTTTTATACACCTGTGGCCATGGAAGTGATTGGAACACCTGAATTCAATGATTTGGATGGGTGAGTGAATACTTTTGGCAATACAGTGTATCTAGTAAGAAGATCGCTGATATAAGAAAGAAGATAGTGTTAACACTGTTGGACTGACAATAATGCCAAATAATAGCTTTACTAATAGCAGCATGTCCTGCTTTGCATTCATTGGTCTGAAAACCATGATGTAGTTTCATCACTAAAGCTTTTTACCTGTGCTCTTGATCCCATACCAACTCAGTTTTTCAAACTGGTTTTAAGCTCACTATTCACAGGTGTTTTGCACATAGTAAGTCACTTCAGCAGGGAAATTTTACACAAACCCTTAAGACAGCAGTTGTCAGGCCATTGCTGAAGAACAGAAATTTTGACTCTTCTATACTTAATAAATACAGGTCAAACTCCAATTTTCCATTTCTTGGCAAAATTATTAAAAATGTAGTGTCTTCATCGAATTAAACAACTTTTTCAGCCATAACCACCTGAATGAAAATTTTCTGTCTGTCTTCATAGCCTGTTACAGCATTAAAACTACACTTCTCAAAGTCTTAAATTATTTAAGTAACAACAGAGACATGAGCTGATCATGAAATTGTACTTGATCGGCTGCAAAACTGGGTGGACCTCACAGGCCAAGTCCTAGACAGGTTTTCATTATACACTGATCAACCATAACATTAAAACCACCTCCTTGTTTCTACACTCACTGTCCATTTTATCAGCTCCACTTACCATATAGAAGCATTTTGTAGTTCTACAATTACTGACTGTAGTCCATTTCTCGGCATACTTTTTTAGCCTGCTTTCACCCTGTTCTTCAATGATCAGGACTCTCCCAGGACCACTACAGAGTAGGTATTATTTAGGTGGTGGATGATTCTCAGCACTGCAGTGACACTGACATGGTGGTAGTGTGTTATTGTGTGTTGTGCTGGTATGAATGGATAAGACACAGCAATGCTGATGGAGTTTTTAAACACCTCACTGTCACTGCTGGACTGAGAATAGTCCACCAACGCGCCCCATGGGCAGCGTCCTGTGACCACTGATGAAGGTATAGAAGATGACCAACTCAAACAGCAGCAATAGATGAGCGATCGTCTCTGACTTTACATCTACAAGGTGGACCAACTAGGTAGGAGTGTCTAAATAAGTCGACAGTGAGTGGACACAGTTTTTAAAAACTCCAGCAGCGCTGCTGTGTCTGATCCACTCATACCAGCACAACACACACTAACACACCACCACCAGTACACCACTACAGTAATTGTAGAACTACAAAGTGCTTCTATATGGTAAGTGGAGCTGATAAAATGGGCAGTGAGTGTAGAAACAAGGAGGTGGTTTTAATGTTATGGCTGATCAGTGGATATCCCTTGAACTAAATGCTTACTAAATGCTTCAGCTTACTGTTAAAGTGCATAAATGAAATCAGTTCTTATTACTGTAACAAAGGAAGTTTATTACTGTAACAAAGGAAGTTTATACACACATATCTAGAACCTATAAATTTGGAGGCCAAACAATATGTCAAGAATCATTTTATTTTTGATAATGAGATCAGTTTAGGAAATACATCAGTAATATCTGAAAAACCTTCAGAATATCATCATTTTCACCTTCGGAATATCTCAAAGGTTCAGGACATTCTGCGCCCTGCTGATAGTGAGAAATTTGTGCATGCTGTTGTCACATATAGACTCAACTATTGCAGTGCTCATCTGATCTATCATAAAACTCTATCACATACCTGCAACAAGTTTAAAGAGTCCTGACATGTTACCTGTGCCTTTTAGGAGGGAGTTTAAGATCCTCTTATCGTTTTTTTTATGTATCCATGGACCAGGGCCAATCATTCACCAATCATTTTGCTTTTAATAAGATTGTATTTTGCATTTTTATTCACTTAGCTTAATTATTAGATCAGCATTTTCTGAAACAGGTCTAGGGTTTTAGTCCCAGCAGTTGGTTTTTCTCCAACACGGTAAGAAAACAATGTCTCACAAAGGTATTTTGGGGATGGGGTTATATCCTCCATAATAACACAAATGAAGGAAATGAAACAGTTTAAAGTCCTGCTCCTTATTTTGTAGGCCAGGGTCCCAACCTGAGGAGTACAGACTACTCTTTGCCAACACAGAAACATTTTCCCAAAAACATTAATAGCTTAAAATCCTGGGGCGTCACTGACATGCTGATTTACAGTGTATTCTTTTATTCATTCACAAATTGATTCACTTTTTTTTTGCATTTTTCCCAGTTTTCTTCCCAATCTAGTCGTATCCAATTACCCGATTGCATTACACTTCCTCTCTACTGATGCTGATCCCCACATCTGAGGTGAGCAAGACTGTCACACACCCCCTCCGACACGTGTGCAGTAGCCTACTGCGTCTTTTCACTTGCAAGTTCATATGCGGATCAGCTTTGTATACCGAGAGCCACACCCTGATCAACATATATTCCTCGACTCTGTGCAGGTGCCTTAAACCAGCCAGCAGAGGTCGTAATTGTATCAGTTATGAGATCCTTATCCAGCTCCCCACCCAGTATGAACAACAGCAGCAAGTGAACATTTTGGTTCTGATATATCGGTGTCAGAATACACATTGCATCGCATAGCCGCAGACCAGTCAAGGTGCCCATGCTGACCCCTGTCCACCGCTGAAAGTGCCAACAATGCACTTTGAGCATCGGAACTGGACCACGGAGCAATGAAAGAAGGTGGCCTGGTATGATGAATGACGTTTTTTACATCACGTGGATGGTCGGGTGCGTGTGCGTCGCTTACCTGGGGAACACATGGCACCAGGATGCACTATGGGAAGAAGGCAAGCCGGCGGAGGCAGTGTGATGCTTTGGGCAATGTTCTGCTGAGAAACCTTTGGTCCTGCCATCCATGTGGATGTTACTTTGACACGTACCACCTACCTAAGCATTGTTGCAGACCATGTACATACATGTACACTCTTTCAGCAGGATCATGCACCCTGCCACAAAGCAAAAATGGTTCAGGAATGGTTTGAGGAGCACAACAATGAGTTTGAGGTGTTGACTTGGCCTCCAAATTCCACAGATCTCAATCCATTTGAGCATCTGTGAAACGTGCTGGACCAAAAAGTTCGATCCACTGAGGCCCTACCTCGCAACTTACAAGAGTTTAAGGATCTGCTGCTAACATCTTGGTGCCAGATACCACAGCAAACCTTCAGGGGTCTAGTGGAGTCCACACGTTGACAGGTTAGGGAAGTTTTGGCAGCAAAAGGAGGACCAATACAATATTAGGAAGGTGGTCATAATGTTATGCCTAATTGGTGTCTGTGTCCTTCTTCCTCCCAGATTCAACAACCCGTTAATGCCTGTCACCCACATTTACTCATTTTTCAACTAAAAAGGACCCAAAAGGACACCCACTGACCAGACGTTATTTTGGTGGTGGACAATTTTACTAACATGGTAATAACATGGTATTGTGGGCTCTAGTATTAGTCTCTCAGGTACAGCAATGTTCTTGGGCTCTTTAAATAACTATTTAAACTTAGACTTTATATTTGGATTTATAGGATTAAGATTTATTAGGATTTACAGGACTGAGACAAAATTATGTTCTCTGCTCTGTGTGCAGTCAAGTTTTGGATATTATAAACAATATTTATTTTATGCTCCCCATTCTAATTTGATTTTGATTATTTTGTTGACAATTTATTTACAATCAAGGAGTTAGTTTTAAAAATGCTTTAACAGAATGCCAGTTTACCAGGTAAGATATATTACTGATATCGCTGCTACTCCATGTTTGAGTATTCACCTTCTGTAACAGTAGATAGGATAAAGTTCTTAGTTTTGTTGCTAACTTTGCTGCCAAACAGCAAGTGATTGATTAAGCTGTTTGTTTCAGTCCTTTTCAGTGCCTTCTCCTACTTAAAACACCTTCCCACGCTGCTGTATGGAGGTCCCCTTCAGTTGATAAATGGGGTACAGGGGGATAACAGTGTGTACAGAAAAACAGATGGGTTACAGTTAGTAAGTGTATGCCCACAAAACGTATCTGTATAGTAGGTGTAGCTAAGTAAATAAAAATAAGCGCTGGGTGAGTGAATACATACTTTTTTCTTATTACAAACAACATGATAAAATAGTGTAAGAAACATCAGTTTGTACAAAAATAAGACAAATATTACTTAAAACCTTTTCTTTGCTCTCTTTGATCTTACCTTAAATAAAACCTTACTAGCGTGTTTTAAAAACACAAAGCTATGCAATGTTAATACAACCCCAAATCAGAAAAAGTTGGGACAGTATGAAATAAAATAAAAATGTTGTGTTCCTTACATTTACTTTGACTTTTATTTGATTGCAGACAGTTTGAACCCAAGATATTTCATGTTTTGTCTGCTCTGCTTCATTTTATTTGTTAATGTACCTCCATTCCTGCATTTTAGGCCTGTAACACTTTCCAAAAAAGTTGGAACGGGGCGCTTTAGGGCTAGTAATGAGGTGAAAAAACTAAATAATGATATTATTCCAAACAGGTGATATCAACAGGGGGTTGTAATCATGTTTAGGTACAAAAGCAGCATCCAGGAGAGGCTGAGTCTTTGATGAGCAAAGATGATCAGAGGATCTCCAGTTTGTCAACAAATGTGTCCGTGTTTGCAGGAAGAATGGAACAAAATAAAAACTGAAACCACTAAATCACTTGGTATCCTCGGTGCCAAAACGTATTTTAAGTGTGGTGAAAAGGAATGGCAACATTACAAAGTGGTAAATGCTTTACTGTCCCAACTTTTTTTGGAATGTGTTGTAGACCTAAAATGCAGGAATGGATGTTTATTAATAAATGAAATAAAGTTGATCAGATAAAACATGAAATATCTCAGGTTCATCCTGTCTGCAATCAAATAAAAGTCAAAGTAAATGTAAGAAACGCTGTGTTTTTTATTATTTGCATTTTCCATGCTGTATAACAACAAAGAAAGACATTTGTATACTACAGTATATAACTATATGCATTACACTTGACCCTTACCACTTTTGACAGAATAGGCACAAATTTCCACAGACACACTCCAAAATCTTGTGAAATGCCTTCCCAGCAGAGTAGAAGCTGTTATAGCTGCAATAAAGGGGGCAGCATGTGTATAGTTTGACATGGTGGTGGTGTGTTTGTGTGTGTTGTGCTGGTATGAGTGGATCAGACACAGCAGCGCTGCTGGAGTTTTTAAATACCGTGTCCATTCACTGTCCACTCTATTAGACGCTACTACCTAGTTGGTCCACCTTGTAGATGTAAAGTCAGAGACGATCGCTCATCTATTGCTGCTGTTTGAGTTGGTCTGTGACTAAGCAGCTACAAGTCTGTTCCATTGTGTAAGCCAAAATTTACTTGACATCTTTGTGTGGAAGAAGGGGACACATTTTGGTGAAAGTCAATGCTAGTCTTCAAAAACCCACCCACTGGCTTTAAAATTGTTCTCTATGTTTTTAACACAAACAGGAAAACAGACAAAATGTGTTAACAAATGGAAAAAATATAATATCATTTTGAACCTTTAGACCCTTTAGAATTGTATTTCATTAAATTTAATTTTAATATTCATTTTTTTGTGTTGATACTGTATATAATTAAACCCCCATTATTATTTAATATCATTCAAAATGAAGTACTCCTTCAGTTGGTTATGAATGTCTTTTGCTATTTTGTTCCTTTGTAAGTAAAAAACTTACCATTATATTTTTACAGTAACAACTGTGCAGAAGGTCCTATTATTTTACTGTTTTACAAGCTGAAGTCAATAGTTACCATGCCTGAACTGTAAGAATGCCTCTTGGCTGAGTCCAGGACAAACATTTGTCTTTTTGGGATATATGTCTATTTGCTTTGGACAGGGTTACACAGTTGTAAATATGTTTCCTAGCCAGAGCAGGCTGAAAGGCTGTAGGCTGTAGGCTGAAATAAATAAATTAGGTATAATATTGTGGTTATTTACATCCACTCAAATCATAGTTGTTAATCCATCAACTGCCAGTAGAGGTCAGCGATAAGAAGTAGGTGAGTGAAGTAGGCTTGCCTTGTTATAGAGACTGTGGCTGCTGTTAAATGGACACCTGTGTCATTATGCAGCATGGCAATGACAGGGTAATGATTTGGTAGAGTGGGTTGCACTGGCGTGATGTGCAGCAGTGTTGTTGGGATTTTTAAATACTGCATACCCTGTTAGCTGTTGTTGTAGGCATTAGTGACTAGAGCTGTTTTCTTCAGTAGTAATCCTCTAGTCTTTTAACAGTGAGCTGTGTCTATTTACATGACTTACTGTTAGAGTTGGGTAGATATGAGTAGAGCATCAGATATACTACTAGACTAGATAAACTACACAGTGCAACAACACATTAGATGTAGCTCTACTACAACCAAGCTATGTTAGTGTAACATACACCGAACAGGATTAACATAATGACCACTCATCGAGCCATGGACTCCACTAGACCCCTGAAAGTGTGCTGTGGTATCTGGCACCAAGATGTTAGCCGCAGATCCTTTAACTCCTGTAAGTTGTGAGGTGGGGCCTCCATGGATCGAACTTGTTTGTCCAGCACATCCCACAGTTGCTCGATTGAACTGAGATCTGGGAAATTTGGAGGCCAAGTTAACACCTTAAAGTCATTGTTGTGCTCCTCAAACCATTTCTGAAGCATTTTTGCTTTGTGGCAGGGTGCATTATCCTGCTGAAAGAGGCCACAGACATCAGGGAATACCGTTTCCATGAAAGGGTGAACATGGTCTGCAACAATGCTTAGGTAGGTGGTACGTGTCAAAGTAACATCCACATGGATGGCAGGACCCGAGGTTTCTCAGCAAAACATTGCCCAAAGCATCACACTGCCTCCGCCGGCTTGCCTTCTTCCTATAGTGCATCCTGGTGCCATGTGTTCCCCAGGTAAGTGATCAGACCAGGCCACCTTCTTCTACTGCTCCGTGGTCCAGTTCTGATGCTCACGTGCCCATTGTTGGTGCTTTCGGCGGAGGACAGGGGTCAGCATGGGTACCATGACTGGTCTGTGGCTATGCAGCCTCATACGCAACAAACTGCGATGCACTGTGTATTCTGATACCTTTTTATCAGAACCAGCATTAACTTCTTCAGCAATTTAATCTACAGTAGCTCGTCTGTTGGATCGGACTTCACAAGCCAGCCTTCGCTCCCAACGTGCATCAGTGAGCCTTGGCCGCCCATGACCCTGTTGCCAGTTTACCACTGTTTCTTTCTTGGACCACTTTTGATAGATACTGACCACCATGAACACCCCACAAGAGCTGCAGTTTTGGAGATACTCTGACCCAGTCGTCTAGCCATCACAATTTGACCTTTGTTAAACTCGCTCAAATCCTTACGATTTTTGCTGCTTCTAACACATCAACTTTGAGGATAAAATGTTCACTTGCTGCCTAATATAGCCCACCCACTAACAGGTGCCATGATGAAGAGTGTTATTCACTTCATCTGTCAGTGGTCATAACATTATGCCTAGTCGTTGTAGTATATGATTAAAGTCGTAGGAGGTCATGGAAAAAGCTGAAAGATGACCCCATTCAAAAAACAAACTGTGAGTGTGTTTAGAGATTTCAAACTTCCATTGTTAAAAATGTTTTTCTTTTTCATAATTTTAACTTAAAATTTTTAATAAAAGTGTCTGCTAAATGTGAAAACTTTACATTTAAATAAATAAAGAAATCTGGTTATCATTTACTGTCTGATGTCTGTGAAAGTGTTAGTATTGTTAAAAATAACGATTACAAAATACTTCAAAAAGCTACATTTACAATACATCCCGTGTCCTGTAATAAAGAAAAATAAACATGTGTAAACATGAACTGCAATTGTAACAAATTCAAAGCTAATTTAAATGTTTTAAATAATATTTTCTTGTAGAAATTCCCTTTATGTCCAAATTTTAATTGATAAAAAATAAGAATTGTATTCTGTATTTTTAATAAAAAGATGAATAGTGATAGTTTGTAGTTATGTTGTTGTAAAAAGTGCACCATTTCCATAAAAGTTGGGACACTTTGTAAAATGCAATAAAACAATAATATGTCATTTGTTCATTCTTGTAAACCTTTTTTTAACTGACAAAAGAACAAATAAAAGATTTGCATTGGTTTATTAACCAACTTTACTACTTTTTTAGTTTTTAAGTGTAAAGCAGCTAAAAACACTACACAGGTAATTGAGTTTGGAAAACTCCCAACCAATTCTGTGGATGCAGAGGGTGATGAGTCAAAACAAGAATTTTTTATCTTTGAGACTGTTGCTGGATGTTTTAGGTTTACATTCAACTGTTAAGGTAGACTGTGCTGTGTATTGTAGCTATCATTCACTCACTCACTTTCTTAACCGCTTATACAGTTAGGGTCGCAGGGGGTGCTGGAGCCTATCCCAGCTTTTCAAAGGGTGCAAGGCACACAGTAACACCCTGGACGTGGCGCCAGTCCATCGCAGGGCAGACACACATACACACACTCAAACATTTACCTATATGGCAATTCAGTGTCTCCAATTAATCTTACTGCATGTCTTTGGACTGTGGGAGGAAACCAGGAGCTCCCGGAGGAAACCCACGCAGACACGGGGAAAACATGCAAACTCCTCACAGAAAGGACCCGGCCCGCCCCGCCTGGGGATCGAACCCAGGAGCTTCTTGCTGTGAGGCGACAGTGAGAGTAATTTAATGACTTAGTGCTATGAAATGTGCCACTTTTCAGTGATTCTGAAAAACATGGTACGTGAAATTAAGCACATTTTTTCGTGAATTTCGTAGGACCCTAATTAGTGAGATAAAGCTCAAACAATATTTCAGTAATAATTCATGCAGAAAACAGGAAAATGTTGAAATAGGTTTTACGAATTTCTGTGAATATGAGCTAATCCACACCAGCAGCCGTTGTGTTAAAAAAGCAAAAGACCAATCTGATGTAAAATTAGAAGTAGTGTTTTATGCCTGGCTTTGGCGGCATACATGATGACACACACTCAGGCAATTACAAGTAAGTCAATGCTTTAATAAACTGTAAGGATTTGGGTTTCATCAAATGGACCCACCGCAAACTAGAAGTGTACTCACTACACAATGTGTGGTCTGAACTGCCAAGATGGTCTCACGGGAGTCAAAGGAGAGGTCTGGGGACTATCAGCTTTAGCGTAAGAGAAAGACCTGACCTTTAGCAAACCCAGAGTGGTGATGGCAGTAAGACACTGGCATATATTGTGAGGGAGATTGGTATAGAGTGTTTTACAGTTACAGCTTTTAACAGCCTATGTGGACAACAGAGTACACCAAATGCACTGTAACATAACACTATGTAAAAAGATGCTTTATAACCTACAGAGCCTACATGCAAAGCACCCCCTGCACCTGCTATGCAACACATGTCTGCATGGGTTTCCTTAAAGTACTCCATGTTTTTTTTTGAAAGGTGCAAACTGAATGCTCTGGACTGCTGTGTAAGTAAGTAATAGGTATTGTGATGATCTCTGATGTATGTTTGTTTGTTTATTTGGATTTTAATGTCATGTTTTACATTCTTTGGTTACATTCATGACAGGCACGGTAGTTACTCATTACACAAGATTCATCAATTCACAAGGTTATATCAAACACAGTCATGGACAATTTTGTATCTCCAGTTCACCTCACTTGCATGTCTTTGGACTGGGAGGAAACCGGAGCTCCGGGAGGAAACCCACACAGACACGGGGAGAACATGCAAACTCCACAAAGAAAGGACCCAGGACCTTCTCTCTGATGGATGTACCCTTTTCCACATGTATAATTTGACTCCTTACACACCACAACCCTGATGAGAATAAGGCACATACTCACTATAAATGCAAAAGTAAATAATAGCCCTGTGATGAAGTGCTGACCTGTCCAGGCTGTTCGCCCAGTGCATTGCATCCACCGCAACACTTAACAGGATAAAGTGATGGCAAAACAGACAATGAATAAATGAATGAATACAACTACTACTAATAATAATGGGAAGAAGATGCCAAAACTTACAGTCAGTGACCAGAGGCAATTATTGAACCTAAGTTGTGCTGCCTTTAATTTATTTATTTTATTTTATTAAGTATCACTTGTTTATTAACTGTAAAAAATAAATTAGTAATTTATGTTTAATATCCATTTCATTATGATGTGGTGTGTCTGAAGCCAGTGAATTTACTCTGGAAAGGGCTCAGATCTTTCAGAGCATCCCACGCTTACCAATGACTTACATCTAGTGGCAATTAGTGTTTAATAAACCTGTGGTTATGTTTTGTGTGTTGTTTTAAAGAGTATCCAGAAAACACAGGAAGAACACAAGCTTCTCCCAGACAGTAACTGGAGCTAAAGCTTAAGCTTCCCAGACAGTAGCTGGAGCTGAAGCTTTTTCCTGAGGAAGCTGAAGAGGGCAGGTCTAGATACGGACGTCCTCAGGTCCTTCTACAGGACCTGCCTCACTGTGTGGTATGCTGGCTGTACTGTGGCAGAGAAGTAGGCACTGCAGAGCATGGTAAAGTCTGTACAGAGGACCATCGGATGCAGCTTACCACCCATTAGTGACATTTACACAACCAGATGCAGGGAAAGAGCCACCTGTATCCTCCGTGACCCCACCCACCCTGCACACGGTCTTTTCACCCCCCTTCTCTCTGAAAGGAGGCTGCGCTGCATCCAGGTTAAAACATCTAGACTGAAAAACAGCTTCTATTCGGATGCAGTCAGACTGCTGAATTGTTCCATCCCCCATATACTGACTACTCACCTTTATATAAACATTATACATCTTAACAACTTTATATAAGCATTATACATCTTATATGCCATATATATACACTATACACACTGCCATATATTGAACACAACTGGCACACTGTCACACTGTCACTTTAACCATCTTGTGATTTGTTGCTGCTTAGTTTTGCCACTATACTTTTAGCAATTACACACTTTAGATCAACATAAGCTGTTGCTGCTGCAGTTCTTTGTGCAATACTTTAAAATGTAAATACTTCTTACACTTGCTTTCTTTTAGTTTCTTAGTTTATTCTATTTTATACTTATCTTAGTTTAATCTTATTTTATTCATGTCGCACACACCGAGGCCTGTGTAACTGTATTTCGTTCTTATCATGTATGTGGTTTTGAATGACAATAAAGCTGAGAGTCTGAGTCTCTGAAATATTCGGATCAAAATTAAAGCGGGTCTTCAAACACTGGAGTGAGGTGATAATACTTCTTAAACAGGGAGTTAATTCGTAATAGGGCATCACTCACTAACCACAAGGCAATTCAAAAGCCTTACAGCTCCACTGTTTGTAAGGCAATTCTGTCCTGAGTATCAGTTGCTTTTTCAAGTTTGACATGTTCACTCCATGTCTGTGTGGGTCACCTTCGAATACTCTGTTTTCATCCCACCTCCAAGAGGCATGCTTGTAAGCTTTTCTTTTTATACTAAATGCTTTATCCTGGTCAGTGACCAAAGACAAGGATCAAACCCATTTCCTTCCAATCTATGCTGCTGTGTGGCACAGACACTATATGCTGTATCATTGTGACGTGTATGACATTTTTTGGTGGTGCAGCAGGTAGTTCAGCAAGTAGGTTTGACATGTAGTTTAATACTAAGTTTGCTGGGTTTGAGTTAATTGATTATTAAAATTGTCCCTGAACATGTGTTGGTTTAACCCTTGTGTGGTGTTTGGGTCTATGGGACCCATTGCCAATGTTTACCAAAAGATGCAATTTATTATTATTTTAACCTCAGACTTCTTGCCTTCCCTTTTATATTTATATTACACATTTGGTGTTCAGATCCACTGGACTCGCAGTTATAAAAGTGTGTGCATATACTTTGTCCTACTACAACATGTCCTGCTGTGAGTGTGTGTGTGAGAGAGAGAGAAACAGACAGAGACACAGAGAGAGAAAGACAGACAGACAGATAAATAAAAACAGACAGACAGGCAGAGACAGACAGAGAGAGAAACAGACAGACAGAAAAAACAGACAGACAGGCAGAGACAGACAGGAAGGCAGGCAGGCAGAAAAAGAGAGAGAGACATACAGAGAGACATACTGATACAGACAGACAGACTGACAGAGCATACATGCATCAAATGAATGTATGCAACACACACACCCACACAGTAAAGCTGACTCTTATGTGTTGGACAGATGTGTAGACTGATACAGATACTGTATCTATTCAGGCTGGTGTTTCTTACATTGACAAATGTTTTACATTTCTTAAGGTTGTTTCATTTCGATTTGTTCAAAGTAAACACGTTTTTCCAGCCATATTTTGATAGTGATTTTTCCTTTTTTTATAATGTATCACAACAAACGGATGGCACTGTTATTTATAAATATGATCCAACATAGGTAAATAGTAAATGTTAACCAAATATGCTGTCTTTAATGCTTGTAAACATCTTAAAGTAGACATCTGTTATTTTGTATGTTAAATAAGTTATGGCGGTACTGATTTAAAAAGGGTTAAATGGGTGGCGATAAAACATTTCAGTCCAAATGTAAAGACTAATAAAAATAACAAAGGCTTTGCTTTTTTACTACTTAGGTGGACACTCAAAATCACACATGCACACACACACATACCATGTGTCTGTTACTTTTAGAATGAAAAGAATAAAAGGACAAAAGCAGTAAAAGTCATCTTGTTTGCTTTATTTGCTTTAACAAAACATACAAAGAATAACACTTGTGATTTTGATATGTTAAAAATGATATTTTTAGTGATAAATACTGTTTGTATAAAAATGTGAACAATGACAAAAACACTTTTTAAACACTGATATTGTGTGTACAGAAAGGCTTTTTCTGTAAGTAGCCAGCACCAGATAATTACCTAAGACGTAGGTTTGATGTTTTGCATTTCTTTCAACAGTTAATAGAAATTATGTTATGATTCCCAAATTACAATTAATCCTCAATGCTGAGTTAACACCTAGTGTGACCTGTTTGAATCCCAGAGAGTCATAGAGTCCCGCTATGAATATAAATCGAGCATGGAACTGTGACTATTGGATTTAGGTGGCTGTCTTGTTTGTGAATAAAACACTGACTGACTAAAGTTTTGCACCCACATATTATAAAATTGTAATACATAACTCTTAAGACTAATCTCTGTGCAGAATGCCATGTCCACAACAAACAAACAAAAACAGTACAGTACATCACATCAAAACCTTGGTTATTGAAATAAAACAACACAAAATGCCAAGAATACAGGTTTTAGTTTCTTGTTTTCTTGGTAGAATGCATTTGCATTAGCAGTGCATCTTCCCTGTGTGTTATTCAAAGAAGTCTTTCAAGGGCGACTGGTTCTCGATCTTTTCTTGGAGGCCACGACAGACTTGCTGCGCTTGCGCTGAGTCGCAGATCTGGTTTTAGTAGCACGTTGCACTGGAGCTGCCTTTACCACTTCCTCTGATTCTGGACTCTCATTCTCTGAAAAGATCACAACACTTATCGAAAGGCTACTCATAAAATTCATGTTAATTGGTAAAATGTTTACTTTTAGTTCCCTGTTCTGGAAAAACTACATTGGCTGCCAATTTCCATGCGTATTAAATATAAAATATAAAAAAGTTTTTAAGGTGTCTCTAAAGACCCATCTCTTCTCACAACATTTTCATTCTACTTCTTAAACCTATATTTCTAACCTATCCTCACACACTTTTGTTTGTTTTTGTTTTGTTTCCACTCTCTATTACTGTACAGCGACCTTGAGCTTGGTTAAAGGCGCTATATAAGTTGAACTTATTATTATTATTTTAGCCCCCAATATTTTGGCCTTTTGGTTTAGGAAAATGGCATTTTATTTATTGTTTATGTTATTTTCCGTAATGTGAATGCCAATTTACCATCTTGTTCTTCAGTGCTGACCTTGGAGCCATCTACAAAAAAGCAATGCTTATATTATTTTCAGGTAAAGTATAAACAGACACTTGTTACAACAATAATTTCGTGTAATATAACAAAAAAAGAAAATTAATAGGTTTGTTTCAGGCCAGCATAATAACCTAGTCATTTAAGCTACCTGAAATTCAAGGGTTTTGTGAGTGGAGTTCTAATCAGTCTAAATTGGAATTGTATGTAACACAACATAAATAATGCCCTATATGGCATCTAAGGCCTTTACATGTTTACTCGGAAATGTAACTGTGTAAAACCTGAATTCAACTTACCAGCTGGTGTCACATCATTAACTTGGGATCCTTAAAAAACACAATGAGAAATTGATAGTAAACGTTTTTATTATTATTATTATTTTAGACCCAGATATTAATTTTACAGCACTTTGTTGGTCATTCACTAGCAGGTTTGTGAATGTTTTATAAAGTATTTGTTACTCACCAGTTGCCTGACCTGCTTCTGCACTTGTGCTGCTTGCATCTACATTAAAACAACAAATTGATTTTAAATTTAATTAACATTTTAAAACTTAATGTGTGGTGTTTGGCTTTTTTATTTATTTGTTTGGTTTGAAATGAGTCAGAAACTTTGTCTATCTAGCATTTTTCTTTACCTGCAGTAGCTCCATAATGCTGCAGTTCCCCTGTAAATCAAAAACCAGTTTGTAAGACACTGGGAGTTCTTTTTTATTTATTTATTTTTTACCCTTGGTAAACCAATCAGCTATAAGCAGTATAAGAAGCTTGCACACGGCAAGGCTAAATTTTGCTAAATATAGGTTATACAAATATACATACAACACACAAGTTTGATGTAAAATTACTTAATAATAATAACAATGATAATAATAATAATATAATGAAAGAAGAAGAAGAACAACAAACAACAATAATAATATCAATACACATTATGAGCGGTGATATGATGCTGATCTCCAACATCCTAACTTCACTACCTAACCCTGACATGCTTGCTACCCTTCCACTCAACTCCGCAACTAATACTCTACTCTCTTCTCTTTCAACATCCCTCGATCAGCTCTGTCCTCTTACCCTCAAACGAGGAAAACCTTCTCACCCTGCTCCTTGGCTTTCAGATGCATTGCGCAGCAGCAGAAGAGAATTAAGGGCAGCTGAGAGAAAGTGGAGGAAATCTAAGCTCGGTGTTGATCTCCACTCTTACCACGATCTGCTGTCCAGGTTCTCATCCGGCGTGACTGCTGCAAAAACATATTTTTACAAAGCCAAGCTTGAACAATCTGCTGCTGACCCACGTAAGCTTCATGCTATCTTTTCCTCTCTTCTGAACCCTCCTTTTAACCAGACCAAACACTGCCACATCACCCCACTGCTGCGTTCTCTTCACTGGCTTCCTGTAGCTGCACGCTTTCAGTTTAAAACACTGATGCTCGCCTACAAAGCCAAAAATGGACCAGCCCCAAGCTACCTTCATGGTCTAATCAAACCCCGCTCTGTACCACGCAACCTCCGAGCCTCTAGTCTCGCTCGACTTGAGCCTCCACCCAGGACTAAAGGAAGACAAGCATCAAGGCTCTTCTCTGTTCTAGCACCCAAGTGGTGGAATGAACTTCCTCTGTCTGTCCGAACATCTGAGTCTCTTGCTGTCTTTAAAAAACGATTAAAAACCCACCTTTTTACTAAACACTTAAGCTGACCTATACCTATATACTAAAAAAATTTTTCCATTTCATTAAAAAAAAACAAAAAAAACCACTTTGGTTCTAACAGGTTTCAGCAGATTCGTGTTCTTTGACTGTTGTTTACTAAAACTTGAGAAATGAAATGTTTACTATGGAAGCACTTCTGTAAGTCGCTCTGGATAAGAGCGTCTGCTAAATGCAGAAAATGTAAATGTAAATATTACAAAAAACAGGAAAAATGTAACATGCAAATACAATCATACCCCCACATTACCTAAAATATCTTTCAAAATGCAATTCTCCTTTTTTTAAAGGTTCTTAATAGAGCTCAGATAAAATAAATGTTTGCTAATCCATTACAGTATATCATACCAAATGCAATTAAGAGCAAGTTGTAAATCTGAGCACTTTAATATGTACCATTATGCAGAAAATGTAGTTTTGAAGTGCAGCACAAAGTGGAGAATATTTAATAAGTGATAGCTGAAGCAAGTATACCACTAGATGTCAGCCTACAATTACAGTTCTTCGCTGCTCTTTAATGTAAAACCCTTAGTTTTTTGTCATATCACATAATATGTCATATAATAAGCAGTTTTAAAACGGACAAACAGCTTTATTACAGCAGCTTAGTATAAAAACTCACCATTGGGTTGATCAGGTGAGACATAGTTCATGCTTTCTGAAAAGAAAATCATAAAGGACATAACTGAGATTTACTAGGATAAACATGTTGTAGTCTGGGACATGCCAACAAAGCACCTAGTGGGTTCATAGACTCACCAGTAGGAGCCTCATTAGAAGTGGATTCCTGATCTGTGGGAAGGTGTAGAGATGTGTTTCAGTTTCTACTTTTAGTTAAACTAAAAAATATATATATAAATAAAAAAGTATATTACAGACATACCTGTAGACATGGCTTGTAGACCCATATTAACTGAAACAAAAAAGCAAATTATTACATGCATAACAAACTTTATGTGTTACATGTACATTGTTACATACATGCATTTTAATATATTACTGTAAATTTTGCCTTTTCAGTAAATGTAATCAAATTTACAAACAACAATATACATAATTAAACAAAGCTCTTGTGGCAGGATGAACAGGGTTCAGATGGTATAACTGAAAAAGCTTTCATGAACACTTACCTGCAAAAGTCAGCATACATTTAAAACTCAATTCATTGTCAATTTCTAACAAACATCAATACCAAAAAGATTTTGTTTGTTAGGCACTATAAACTGATTTGGCATTTTCACAAGCTCAGTGTGTGTTAAGATGTTACTAATGAAATAAAAACATTATCACAACAGTAATAAATCAGCATCTTCCTTTTTGAATATCTGGTTATTCTCTCTTAACTTAGAAGGCCACACTTTGCCTCAACAACTATATACAGTGTATCACAAAAGTGAGTACACCCCTCACATTTCTGCAGATATTTAAGTATATCTTTTCATGGGACAACACTGACAAAATGACACTTTGACACAATGAAAAGTAGTCTGTGTGCAGCTTGTATAACAGTGTAAATTTATTCTTTCCTCAAAATAACTCAATATACAGCCATTAATGTCTAAACCACCGGCAACAAAAGTGAGTACACCCCTAAGAGACTACACCCCTAAATGTCCAAATTGAGCACTGCTTGTCATTTTCCCTCCAAAATGTCATGTGATTTGTTAGTGTTACTAGGTCTCAGGTGTGCATAGGGAGCAGGTGTGTTCAATTTAGTAGTACAGCTCTCACACTCTCTCATACTGGTCACTGAAAGTTAAAACATGGCACCTCATGGCAAAGAACTCTCTGAGGATCTTAAAAGACGAATTGTTGCGCTACATGAAGATGGCCAAGGCTACAAGAAGATTGCCAACACCCTGAAACTGAGCTGCAGCACAGTGGCCAAGATCATCCAGCGTTTTAAAAGAGCAGGGTCCACTCAGAACAGACCTCGCGTTGGTCGTCCAAAGAAGCTGAGTGCACGTGCTCAGCGTCACATCCAACTGCTGTCTTTGAAAGATAGGCGCAGGAGTGCTGTCAGCATTGCTGCAGAGATTGAAAAGGTGGGGGGTCAGCCTGTCAGTGCTCAGACCATACGCCGCACACTACATCAAATTGGTCTGCATGGCTGTCACCCCAGAAGGAAGCCTCTTCTGAAGTCTCTACACAAGAAAGCCTGCAAACAGTTTGCTGAAGACATGTCAACAAAGGACATGGATTACTGGAACCATGTCCTATGGTCTGATGAGACCAAGATTAATTTGTTTGGTTCAGATGGTCTCAAGCATGTGTGGCGGCAATCAGGTGAGGAGTACAAAGATAAGTGTGTCATACCTACAGTCAAGCATGGTGGTGGGAATGCCATGGTCTGGGGCTGCATGAGTGCAGCAGGTGTTGGGGAGTTACATTTCATTGAGGGACACATGAACTCCAATATGTACTGTGAAATACTGAAGCAGAGCATGATCCCCTCCCTCCGGAAACTGGGTCGCAGGGCAGTGTTCCAGCATGATAATGACCCCAAACACACCTCTAAGACGACCACTGCTTTATTGAAGAGGCTGAGGGTAAAGGTGATGGACTGGCCAAGCATGTCTCCAGACCTAAACCCAATAGAACATCTTTGGGGCATCCTCAAGCGGAAGGTGGAGGAGCGCAAAGTCTCGAATATCCCCCAGCTCCGTGATGTCGTCATGGAGGAGTGGAAAAGCATTCCAGTGGCAACCTGTGAAGCTCTGGTAAACTCCATGCCCAGGAGAGTTAAGGCAGTTCTGGGAAATAATGGTGGCCACACAAAATATTGACACTTCAGGAACTTTTACTAAGGGGTGTACTCACTTTTGTTGCCGGTGGTTTAGACATTAATGGCTGTATATTGAGTTATTTTGAGGGAAGAATAAATTGACACTGTTATATAAGCTGCACACAGACTACTTTTCATTGTGTCAAAGTGTCATTTTGTCAGTGTTGTCCCATGAAAAGATATACTTAAATATCTGCAGAAATGTGAGGGGTGTACTCACTTTTGTGATACACTGTATGTTTCCATAATACACGTTTTAACCTATGTGTGTATCTTTATTCCTTACATATCTGTTCAATAGCTGACAGATGTATTTGGCCAATAAAGGCTGATTTACTTTGACTCATGTATAATTCTGCTAGTATTCATACCATTCCATTTGTACATCTGGACAACAATTCTTAATATAAGCTTTAAAATAACAATAAGGCTCTTGATTGTTGTTGTTTTGCATGATGCACTCACTTCTTGGAATTATATTTTAACATTAAATATTACGTTTGAAAACTGTAGGGTTTAATATACAGTTATGGTAATACAGAGGGTTGGTTACACTGATGTAAGCCCACATTTTGAAAAGTAAAATTAAGCATTGACTTTTTGTAAGCACTCACCTGCATCAAGGTCGGCTTTAGCCAGCAGCACTGCTAGCGTACAGAAGATGATCATGTTCCTGGATTATTGAAATAAAACATAGTTAGCATAATCTTAATAGTCTTTCTAAGATTTATATTTGTGTCATTATTGCCATTGTCATTGCAATTGATATTCTGTTTGCCTTAAATAACCAGAGAGCCACGTATTTGCTAAACTAATTTTTATTGTTGACATGTTTTGTACTGTATAATTTGCAGAGTTGTTTGATAGACAGTGTACCAGCCTTACTACAAAACATACTATGTATTAATTTAATTTCTTAAACATCATCAAAACCAGTAAAAGAGTCACCTATCAAAACAAAATATGGTTTTTGAATGGCAGCTCTGTGAATAAACTTTCATGGCATTTTTGAATAAAGCATAAAGCTTCATGTTTACTCAAATTATGAAAATCCCAATAGCAGGTAAATAATTCAAACTAAAATGCACAAAACATGATTAGGGCACAATAAATATAAGATAACATAAATCACAGTTATTTAAGGATGTCTTCTTACCTGGTCAACATGTTTGGAGGTCGGGGTCTGGATAGTGTGGCACAATGTACAGTACAAGGCTAAATATTGCACTTTCACTGCTTCTGAGGAATCACCAGATATCCATGCTTATATAAGCATCCAAAGGCCACTGGGAATGTTGAAGGTGTGGGGGTGGGCCCCCCGGTGCCCCCCCCCCCCCCCCCCCCCCCCCCCGTGAAAGAAGGAAAAGGGGAAAATAGACTCATATTAAGTTACATTAATTGCATGGCTTAATGTAAGGATTCCTATATCACTTTCTGTCCTACATTTTAACAATGATATTCTCCATTACCTCTTCCTAAAGGTAAATCTTTACCTCACAGTAAACCTTTTGTTATTTGCTGCGTACTTAACATTAACTGTTGCGTCACTTGCTTCGCAGAGTAAGCGATTAAAGAAAGCCTTATTGTAACCGTTTTAGGCTGCAGGGGGTGGCTGTGGAAAGTTTATTCTCTACTGAGGTAAGAGCTGGTGCCAGGTATCAAGGTCATGGCTGTGCTCTGAGCTGACTGTTGGGGTTGATGATGGCAACCTTTGAACAGTGTGCGTGAACCTGCTGGACAATGTGATTGTGTGATTGTGTCTTCTGAGAGACCAGTGCACTTTTCATGCTGAAGAAAAATGCACTTAATGGGGGGGATTCCCTGGGTCACAGAGGGCAGCTTTTTTGGAAAGAAATGCTATCCTAATTAACCTGTAAAGCAATAGCAACCTGGCAGCAGATAAGTAAAAGTTTTAATCCTCAACAAGGTTTGTGTTGAAAGATTTTGACTTGTTTTTGATGCGTTTTGACAAATTGCCAGAGATAAGGTTTAATGCCACCATTCTAGGCAATGTGGATAACGACTTCGGAAAAAGTTGTAATTTTAACAGGGCTGTTGACTCATGACAAGCTTAAAGTACGTAGTATTATTTAGTGGACAACAATAAGCTATTATTCTATTTGTGCTATTAAAGACAGGAATAGAAGCACTTTGAAGTTCTGCAATTACTGGCTGTAGTCCATCTATTTCTCTATACCTTTTTAGCCTGCTTTCACGCTGTTCTTTAATGGTCAGGACCCCCACATGACCACTACAGAGCAGGTATTATTTAGGTAGTGGATAATTCTCATCACCTTCAGTGACACTGACATGGTGGTGGTGTGTTAGTGTGTGTTGTGCTGGTATAAGTGGATGAGACACAGCAGTGCTGCTGGAGTAATTTTAGAATGTAAGTATTTCTATGTTCTATGTTTTATTGTTGTAGTACAATGTTTTTAAGGCAATATTATCACTTGTCTAAATATACCACTATCTTATTTTGCATTAATGTGATAGGGCACATGGAATGATTCTCTGATTTACATGATGACATTACACAAATTTAAACAAAAAATCATGGCATGTACTACATTTTAGCTGCAACTATAAAGAAATGAGCTGGCAACCAGAAACAATGTCACATAAGGCCAACCAATAAACACCTGTCACAGGAATTGGTTGGAACCCTGGCTCTTTTCACGCACTTATGCTTTTAAGACTAATACCCTTGTATATTTGTGTCGGGGCTGCATCCGTTGTGGTCATATGATCTGTTAGGTCTTTTGCCATTTATCAGACCAAGCAAATGCCAGAAGACGTGAATGGGCTGTCTCCAGACAGGACAGGAAGTCTACCCATCTGGGTTTTACATTTCCTGTATTTGCATGGGTGCTTGTGGCAAAATGGAAAAGGCCCCTCTTGAGCTTAACAGAGGTTAAAGTGGTGATAATGGGAGAAAACAGTCCTCTGTATTAAGGTTACATCTCACACATCCTTCGCTCTGGTATTTAGGACTGGTCTGCTCTCAAAGGAGTTCTCTGTCTGCACACTAAAAGGATTTCTTTAAGTGTAAAAGGATAATTAACCTCACTGTTGTGGATTATGGATTCACAAAATACTATTGAGTAAATGCATTGAAAGTTGGTAAGGTCAGGTTTATAGGTGTATGCATGGAAGCACTTGGACACATTTCAGTCTAGTGCATTTTTCATGAAAGGTCATGATTGAATACCCAAATTACAGCACTCAGAGCACCCACCATACTGTAGAGCAAGGTTTTTCAAACACTGGATCGGGTACCACCAGTGGCCTGCTGTAGTGGTCTGCTGACCTACACTAAGATGAAATCAGTTGCCCAGTGGTGGCACCTTATGTGATAATTATAGTTTTTAATAAACAAGATCAAAATTACAAACCCAAATCTGAAAAAGTTGGGACAGTATGGAAAATGCAAATAAAATAAAAACACAGTTTCTTACATTTACTTTGACTTTTATTTCATTGCAGACTGTATGAACCTGAGTTATTTCATGTTTTGTCTGCTCAACTTTATTTCATTTATTAATAAACATCCATTCCTGCATTTCAGGCTTGCAACAAATTCCAAAAAAAGTTTGGACGGGGGCAATTTAGGGCTAGTAATGAGGTGAAAAAACAATGTGATTCCAAACAGGTGATGTCAACAGGTGATTGTAATCATGGTTTGGTACAAAAGCAGCATCCAGGAAAGGCTGCGTCTTTGATGAGCAAAGATGATCAGAGGATCTCCAGTTTGTCAACAAATGTGTGAGAAAATGATTGAAATGTTTAAAAACAATGTACCTCAAAGAAATATTGGAAGGGATTTGCATATTTCTCCCTCTACAGTGCATAATATCATTAAAAGATTCAAGGAATCGGGAGGAATTTCAGTGCGTAAAGGCCAAGGGTGCAAGCTTAAGCTGAACGTCTGTGATCTTTGATCCCTCAGACAGCACTGCATCAAGAACCACCACTCAACAATAGCTGATATAACCACATGGGTGAGGGATTACTTTGGCAAACCTTTGTCAAGCACTACAATACGGAGTTACATGCACAAATGCCACTTAAAACTTTACTGTGAAAAAAAGAAGCCTTATGTTAACCATGTCCAGAAGCAGCGTCCACTTCTCTGGGCTCGGAGGCATCTAGGATGGACCATCACACAGTGGAAACATGTATTGTGGTCAGATGAATCAGCATTTTAGGTCTTCTTTGGAAGCATTTGATGGCAGCATTAATGCAGAAAAGTACATTGAGATCTTAGAGCAACACGTCTGCCTTCAAGACGTCATCTTTTCCAGGAAAACTTTCTGTTGTGTTGCAGGCCTGGAATGCAGGAATGGATGTTCATTAATAAATGAAATTAAGTTGAACAGACAAAACATGAAATATCTCAGGTTCATCCTGTCTGCAATGAAATAAAAGTCAACGTAAATGTAAGAAACTCTGTGTTTTTTTATTATTAGCATTTTCCATGCTGTCCCAAATTTTTCTGATTTGGGGTTGTAATCACCCCACACACACACTCCTCTACCAACAGACACTGGCCTTGGAGCATTCGACCGATCAACAGGTAGGGTTCGAAAACCCTGCTGCTGAGTATACATTAATGAAATGTGCATCAGGTCTGTGTGGAATCCTTTATCCTTTTGGAACAGTCACAGCCTCGTACTGACTAAGCCAGCTTAGTAAATTGAGTATCATAATTTGGAGCCAATCTTCACTGCCTTTCAACATTATGAAAAATTAACAGCACATTCCAGACAGGATTTATAAACAGACTGGTACTAAATGACTAAATAGTGCGTCACGAGGCATACTACTGCTTGCAATGTGGGGAAATTATCTGTAGAAATTTAACATCCTACTAAGATACATTGGCAGTGGACTTAGCATTCAGATATGGCACACATTCAAAGCTAGATTGCAGTTGGGTAACTACTTATATGGAGAGTTATAGATATACAGTCAGCATTTTGTTTACGTTGTTAACAAGTCTTGCCATACAATGCTTGATGAGACTGAAGAACCCAAAGCAAAAAATCTGAGAGCACTCCCTAACACAGAATTTGTTCAGAACCCCAGGCCCTAGGTCATCCAGTTCACACTCTCCTCCTCATTTATCCCCACTAGTCTGTAATAGGTGTTTAGATCAGGGCACTTTTCTCCCCTTTTTCTCCCTTTTAGCGTGTCCAATTGCCCGATTGCGTCATGCTTTCTCTCCACCAATGCCGATCCCTGCTCTGATTAAGGAGAACGAAGCTAACCCATGCCCCTCCGATACGTGGGCATCAGCCATATGCATCTTATCACCTACACTTTAACAAGTGCAGTGCAGTTCAGCGCTGTGTACGGAGAGACACACCCTGACAGCACTCTTTTCTCATCTCTATGCAGGCACCATCAATCAGCCAGCAGAGGTCGTAACCGAACCAGTCATGAGAGAGAGACCCTATCCTGCTTAATCCCACCCATATCTGAACAACAGGCCAATCACTGTTCATGTGGGTGCTCAGCCTAGCCGGCAGGCAGAGCTGAGATTCGATATGATGTATTTGAGATCCCAGCTCTGGTTCCAGCGTGTGTTTTTATCGCTGCGCCACCTGAGCAGCCTCAGTTTGCATTTTTGACAGATTATTAACAATCTCCTGGTACTTCATTGAGTGCATTAAGCCATTTATCAAAATAACGTTACAAAGGACTTTATTGGCAAAATAGCCCCAACACATTAAAAATATTCTAATATACTTAGGTCCATTTCTGTGCAACCTTCCTTATTTTATGGCGTAGAGGTGACGTCTAATTGAAGATTCTGACAAAACTACAAAACAGTTTTCTGCAAATATTTGGCCATGATACTTGTAGAAATATAACTAAAGGTCATGAAGAATGCCCAAAATTTCATTATTTTGTGATGGCAGAAGTGATTGTAAAGGGTGAGTGTCTGGAGTGTTTGTTGGTCTGTAATTTATTGCTGTTATATGTGTTTCTTTCTTGCCTTTTTGCAAGTTTTGGCTTGCACCAGGCTGAACACGGCTGTGATGAGAATAAAGCATTAAGTTTAATTTATTTTGTATTTTATTTTCATCAACCACTTTATTCTGTTCACAGATAGCTCAGCTTCCCTGGAAAAGACTGGGCACAACGCACGAACACCCTAGACAGGGCGCCAATCAATGGCAAGTCATCCCCGCTCAGACATATCCAATCATTTTTGTGTCTTCGAACCCAGATTGTTTAGGTGGTGGGTTACTGTAATTGACCCTCTGGCATTTACATTTTTGGCATTTAGCAGACGCTTTTTCCCAAAGCAACTTACAGTACTGTGACAGTGTGCTGTCTAAGCAATAAAGGAGATAAGGGCCTTGCTCAGGGGCCCAACAATAACAACCTGGCAGTGGTAGAAAGCAAAAAAAAATTTCACATCTTGGCATTTTACAGCCAAACAGAAAACTCATACTTAAATATAACTGCATGTCAATAAGGGACGGGGACAAAACATGATAAGGTATAAGGTATAGTATTCCATGTTCATGAGATGCTTACATGGTTTGCAAAGCAGTTTTCAGGCATCATGACATACCTGCCTTTGATGCCATACATCATTTAAACATAATGATATGTACTGGTGCCATAATTTTAACATAATGATCATGTGACCATGACCTACACTCTGTCACAGACTTTTTCTGTTCTACAACCCCAAATCAGAAAAAGTGGAAAATGCAAATAAAATAAAAATGCAGTGTTCCTTACATTTACTTTAACTTTTATTCGATTGCAGACAGTTTGAACCCAAGATATTTCATGTTTTGTCTGCTCCACTTCATTTCATTTGTTAATATACCTCCATCCCTGCATTTCAGACCTGCAACACATTCCAAAAAAAGTTGGGACGGGGGCAATTTAGGGCTAGTAATGAGGTGAAAAACTAAATAATGATGTGATTCCAAACAGGTGATGTCAACAGGTGATTGTAGAAGGAAATAATAGAGAAATATGAGAGTTATTGTTGTCTCTGGTAGATACAATGTACAGTATTATGGTGTATGGTACAGCACACATACTGTAGAATAGAATAGAATAGAATAGAATCTTTATTGTCACTATACACAAGTACAATGAAATTTCGAGTGGCATCTCTCCAATAGAGTAGCAGCAGTAGAAGAAAGGAAGACAGTAGTAGTATTAATATAAGTAATTAAAATTATTTACACTCTAAAAGATAAAAAATAAAAAATAAAATCTTTGCTCTCTTGTAAAGTGAATTTACATTTTTGCTTTAAATATTAAATATTAACTGTGTGTGTGCAGATGCTGCATAGTTTGTGTGTGACCCGTAGTCCTGTGTTTGTGTGTGCTCAGTCTTTTCCAGTTCTGTGGTGTGTGATGGAGGCCACAGCTCTAGGAAAAAAGCTGTTCCTTAGTCTATTCGTGCGTGCTTTTATTGTCCTGAATCGTTTCCCTGGTCAAAATATCCTATAGGATTTTCAGTTTTTCCAATACAGTCCTATAGGATTCCAAAAATTCTATAGGACTTTTTGTTTTTTCCTATAAGAATTCAATTGGATTCTAAATGTTCAACTGTCTCCCTGTTGTAAATATGAAATAATTATATTTAACCTTGTAGTTATCATTAAAGAATGTATACACACATAGGGAAATTGACAGTAATACAATATCTTCAGAATAATTATTAAATTACTTATAATTACATGTTTATTTGCAGGTATACAACAATAATACATGGATACATATAAATACACACACACACACACATATATATATATATATGTAGTTATATATAGTTATATATATATATATATATATATATATATATATATATATATATATATATATATATATAGTTATATATATATATATAGTTATATTTCACAATATTTTAAAAATCTACATTTCCATCATTGTTGTCTGGCCCATTTAAGCAGTTAAGTTATGAAAAACAAAAATAGAAGCTATAAGAATTAACAAATAAATTGTTCAAAAATAAGAATACATCTAAACAAAGTTATTTAGTAACTCATTCAGACATTTGGCTAATTTCTCTGTTTTTTTCTTCTAAATTTCTCCATATTTGATCTCACCAACTTTGAACATGTCAAGTGTATATCTTTAATTTCCATGCATTGCATATGCTGTGTTTAATCTACTCTCACAAATATAGACTTAGTCTATTTCTATACTGTTTGGCTGTAATGACACATACATATTTTTGTGAATTTTCCCAATGAAAACTACCTTGCGGACCACATCACTTGGTTTCACAGCTATTCTTGTTGTTGTAAGTCTAACAATTTTTAAATGTGCCACTGCCTCTGAGCCAAACCGTGCTGTTTCCGTTTGGAAAAGCTGTACCAAAAACACTGGATTGTTATTATTTTCTTTTGGGATATTTATTATTGACTTTATTACCCCAATGCTACCATTTTTCAGCTCAGTAGTATAGCTATTGTGTTTATGCCCTTGTCCATATGCCTCTGTTGTGAACACCTTTCCCCTTAAAACAGCCCGGTCATAAAATTCAGCAGTCATATTGGTCTTCTGAATGCTACAAAATGGAAGTAGCAATGAGCATTCTGTTTCTTCCAGTGACTTCAGACAGGGACAACCCAGAAAAACAATGTCATTAATTTTCTTTGCTTTTGATGTCAGAGGATAGCCAGCTATCCAATCATTAACAATTTTGTCAACTCTGTGTGAGACACTACCAACAGTGTGAGATTTCCTGAGTAACTTAGGTAAAGACTGAAAGATGGTAAAACGCAGAGCTATTTGCCTTGGTATAGATTGTGTCCCATGGCATAACTGCAAAAGTTTTTGATTATGGCTTTCGAATGGAAATGTAGATGTTGACCATAATGGTCCATGCATTTTCACAGAGAATGGCAAGTGAGTCAGTAGGTGCACATTGAAAGACATGTGACACAAGCCATATGTTTCTGGCATCTGACAGACAAATTTGTTCAGTTTTCTAGAGGCGTCTGCAAAGTCACACTCTGAAATTTTCTCCTTGAGAAGACAGAAGACTGCACTGACCAAAAGTAACCAGTGTTTCAAGTATTTGGCTGGCAGGATCATTTGCAGCACTGGTAAGCTATAAAAAAGTAACCAGCTTCGGCATTCTGCAGCCTTCCACTTGTGTGCCACATGCACAGTACGTGGAACTCTGGGTACATCAGAGGGTGGTGAGATGGAGAGCAACCTTTGATCAACAGTGTCTTTTGAGGTTCCAATATACCATGGGCAGTCATGATATTTGCTGTTGAACCAGAGATCTAAATACTGTTTTGTCACTCCAAGCAGTACACAGTGCATATAATCTACAGGGAAACTCTTCACTATATCAAAACCAGTTGAGCTGCTCAGAAGAATCAATGGTGACAGTGACTTAATGCCTAGGATATGATCAACACCCTCTTCAATGGTCTTCTGTCCACATTCCACAACATGTTCATGGCTTCTCATTTCAGCCTGTACAGCAGGATACACCCTTGTGTAGCCTCTTCCCTTTGCCACAACCATTCCTTCACTGAGACAGAAACCACAACCATATGCACCATTAAACTGGTGAACACCCTGAAGCATGCACCTGGCCACTGCATCACATGTACAAGCTACAGGGAACACTCTTGAAACTCTTGTAATGCCTGTTTTTGGATGCACCCATTTGACACCATGTGTGTTAATCTCTTTAATATCTTCTACAAACTGTTTCAAAAATGTGAACATTTCTGGCTTTCCACGTCCAAACCAGACACCTGCCAGCAGCACATTTTTATAACGCACTTCAGCTGGAAGTTCATTTATTACACAGCGAATTGGCCACAGAGAGTATGATGAAGAATTGAAAACAGAAATACCATCACAATTCCAAAGCAAGGACACATCACCACAACTAAAGTTTGTGATTCCTTTAAGCATTTCACTGTGATGTACGTCTGTATGCTCTACAATGGGGCAGTCCTCCCTTTGTAGGATGTCTCTGATCTGACTGTCAAGTGATACACTAATAAAAAAGTTACCTTCCCTAAGATTTTTATCAGTGTCACTTTTATCACCACAGGCCATACAATGTGTATTTTGCTTGGGTAGACACATTCCACAGCCTTCACAAAAATAATGTATGGTAATAGAATCTGCTGGGTTTTTAAACAGTGTTTTGAATATATGGAGAGAATGTGGCAAAATGTTATTTGCTGGTAAGAGGAGGCTTAGTAGTTTTAAATTATCTTCTACAGCTCTAGCGCTTAAGTTGTGTCTAAGAGAATAAGCTAGAATGAGCACTACACATTGTGCAAGTGTTATGTCTGACCCTGGGTAAAGTGGAGCCCCCATAAACTCTGATTCAGAGTTTGGAAATTCATGAACACCTTCTGTGTTACCAGAATCTGGCAAAACTTCAGAAATTGTGTCACTTAATGATACGGTGTCCTCCTCATGTTCACATTGTAGTGAACTAGAGAGGTCAATGTCCATTTCCAGAACAGAACAGTATTCTTGACCAGTGCAGGGGGATGAATCTTCAGTGATGTTTCCATTATGAGTCTGGGGAAAATCACAATGGTGGTTTCCCTTTCTCCATTTTGTGGTCTTTGGGAGTGGTTCCATCAAATCAGCATCCAAAAATCTAACAAAAGAACAACGAACTTAAAACTACAATA
The DNA here is from genome assembly GCF_030014385.1 of Trichomycterus rosablanca. Lineage (NCBI taxonomy): Eukaryota > Metazoa > Chordata > Actinopteri > Siluriformes > Trichomycteridae > Trichomycterus > Trichomycterus rosablanca. The sequence continues at coordinate 16,710,097 of NC_085989.1, read as the reverse complement.
GGAAATGTGTAAACCTTTTCTGGTTTCGAACCAGATGCAAGGATGGAAAATACATAGAGGTGCCATAAGGACTTTAAAAATACCTTTTATACAGGCCTTTTCTACATGTATTAATTGTATCTGTGTCCATTATTCCATTAATTTGTACAGATTGTATTAGTACAATTAGGGGTCCTGGAACAGCTGACAAGGGATCTGTGGGTCAAGTATGGTATAATAAGTGAATTAAAACATACAGTATATACAGTGTGTGTGACTATATATATATATACAGTGTATCACAAAAGTAAGTACACCCCTCACATTTCTGCAGATTTTTAAGTATATCTTTTCATGGGACAACACTGACAAAATGACACTTTGACACAATGAAAAGTAGTCTGTGTGCAGCTTATATAACAGTGTAAATTTATTCTTCCCTCAAAATAACTCAATATACAGCCATTAATGTCTAAACCACCGGCAACAAAAGTGAGTACACCCCTTAGTGAAAGTTCCTGAAGTGTCAATATTTTGTGTGGCCACCATTATTTCCCAGAACTGCCTTAACTCTCCTGTGCATGGAGTTTACCAGAGCTTCACAGGTTGCCACTGGAATGCTTTTCCACTCCTCCATGACGACATCACGGAGCTGGCGGATATTCGAGACTTTGCACTCCTCCACCTTCCGCTTGAGGATGCCCCAAAGATGTTCTATTGGGTTTAGGTCTGGAGACATGCTTGGCCAGTCCATCACCTTTACCCTCAGCCTCTTCAATAAAGCAGTGGTCGTCTTAGAGGTGTGTTTGGGGTCATTATCATGCTGGAACACTGCCCTGCGACCCATTTTCCGGAGGGAGGGGATCATGCTCTGCTTCAGTATTTCACAGTACTTATTGGAGTTCATGTGTCCCTCAATGAAATGTAACTCCCCAACACCTGCTGCACTCATGCAGCCCCAGACCATGGCATTCCCACCACCATGCTTGACTGTAGGCATGACACACTTATCTTTGTACTCCTCACCTGATTGCCGCCACACATGCTTGAGACCATCTGAACCAAACAAATTAATCTTGGTCTCATCAGACCATAGGACATGGTTCCAGTAATCCATGTCCTTTGTTGACATGTCTTCAGCAAACTGTTTGCGGGCTTTCTTGTGTAGAGACTTCAGAAGAGGCTTCCTTCTGGGGTGACAGCCATGCAGACCAATTTGATGTAGTGTGCGGCGTATGGTCTGAGCACTGACAGGCTGACCCCCCACCTTTTCAATCTCTGCAGCAATGCTGACAGCACTCCTGCGCCTATCTTTCAAAGACAGCAGTTGGATGTGACGCTGAGCACGTGCACTCAGCTTCTTTGGACGACCAACGCGAGGTCTGTTCTGAGTGGACCCTGCTCTTTTAAAACGCTGGATGATCTTGGCCACTGTGCTGCAGCTCAGTTTCAGGGTGTTGGCAATCTTCTTGTAGCCTTGGCCATCTTCATGTAGCGCAACAATTCGTCTTTTAAGATCCTCAGAGAGTTCTTTGCCATGAGGTGCCATGTTGGAACTTTCAGTGACCAGTATGAGAGAGTGTGAGAGCTGTACTACTAAATTGAACACACCTGCTCCCTATGCACACCTGAGACCTAGTAACACTAACAAATCACATGACATTTTGGAGGGAAAATGACAAGCAGTGCTCAATTTGGACATTTAGGGGTGTAGTCTCTTAGGGGTGTACTCACTTTTGTTGCCGGTGGTTTAGACATTAATGGCTGTATATTGAGTTATTTTGAGGGAAGAATAAATTTACACTGTTATATAAGCTGCACACAGACTACTTTTCATTGTGTCAAAGTGTCATTTTGTCAGTGTTGTCCCATGAAAAGATATACTTAAATATCTGCAGAAATGTGAGGGGTGTACTCACTTTTGTGATACACTGTATATATATATATATATATACAGTATATATATATATATATATATATATATATATATATATTAGAGAGAAAGAGAGAGATTCAGCTAACACAGGAAAGCTTCTACAGTGGCTGCAGTGCAGTACTGACCTGCGCGTGCGGAATCACAATTTGAATTACACCTGGTCCGTTAAAGACGTTGGATCCGACCAGGAGTCTACCAGCTACTGAGAAGGTACAAACATGTATGCACACTTTCATTTAAGCTTATTTTCGTTAAAATGCGATATAGAAATATTATATTTTATTAAGTACATATAAATAAATCCATTAAGTAAGTTTTTATAGTTTAAGTTCGTAGTGTTTTTTAACGGTTGTTAACTTACGCGGACGCCGGCATTAGGGTTCATTGCGTTTAACATTGCATTTACATCATATATTTTGATTAAAAAATTAGTAAGACATGTCCGATAGTTTTCTTGATTTTTTTAAAGTTATATTAATTAGATATTAATAACGTTATAGCCAGACAGCTAACTTGCTGTGCTGGAGTACCGTTATTTAAAGTTACCATGACAACCATGACACTGTTTGCAGGCGCGAGACTCTGACGGGATTTTTTTAGAGGAAAACATTCTGAAAAACAAAATCTGAACTACATCCATATCTAAACACGCTGTGCATGTCGTTCATACTGTATGAGCAGTGATGGGTGAGAACTGAGGGGGGAGTGGAGCTGCGGAACAGGGTGCAGTTTATACCCCCATTTAGCACCAGAAGCGGCGCGCTGCGCTTTATACGCTCCTATAATCAACACACAGGCTGCGCACGCAGCACCGCGGCGGTAATTTATACGCTTCGGGTCTAAGAGATTGAAATTAGAGTCTACGCGTTTTTCCTTTTTTTTTAACTGCAACATTAGAAACGACTGTGCATTTGTTTTTAATTGTCATCAAAGAAGACGTTTAAACGTGTATGTATGTACAGTATATATATACTGTAGCTATATATATATATATATATATATATATATATATATATATATTTCATATATATATATACAGGGCAGCCCCGGTTCTGGACTGCTTTGCTTGGGGGGGCAGTAAAACCTAATGAGGGGGCATGTTGATAGTCATGTTTTTGAAGCCAGAAATATATTCAAGGCTTGATTTGTGCATGAATGATGACAGCCAAGCTATTGATACTGGCTTAAAGTGATGTATGAGGTAAAGAAATAAAAATGCATGTTTTCGAACTTAAACTTAAAACCCAATGATTAAAAAATACATGTTGATTATGTAAATGGAGAAAAAAGATTATCTAATTGTATTTCATTTTAATACGCCCCCTTAATTAAATTGCCATTACTAATAGAACAACTCTATTTCTTGAAAGGCTTTAATACAAATTTAAGTCAAAGCTGACAAATGTACCTACACACAGACTGAGAATATTCAAACGTGGAAATAGGAATGAGTGAGAATATTTATATTATTGGGAAATTAAAATATAAAGAAAACAAAAGAATACTAATTCTGTAAAAAAAAAGTGTTTACCAGTATACCTGCCTCTCGCTCACACTAACAGAACATATACTGCCGAACTGAACTGTTTGGGGCAGTCTGCCGATTTTTATATGACTCAAAGAGCCAATCAGGAATAAGCAAGGAAATATCTTCACACTGTAAAACAAAATGCATTTTTGTGATTGGTTCAGAGATAATTTTAAAAATAGCCGTTGCTTGCATTGTGCTTGGGGGGGCAAAGACACAATTTGGGGGGGCAATGCCCCCCTCAGCCCCCCCCTAGCGCCGGCCCTGATACAGGGGTTGGACAATGAAACTGAAACACCTGTCATTTTAGTGTGGGAGGTTTCATGGCTAAATTGGACCAGTCTGGTGGCCAATCTTCATTAATTGCACATCGCACCAGTAAGAGCAGAGTGTGAAGGTTCAATTAGCAGGGTAAGAGCACAGTTTTGCTCAAAATATTGCAATGTACACAACATTATGGGTGACATACCAGAGCTCAAAAGAGGACAAATTGTTGGTGCACGTCTTGCTGGCGCATCTGTGACCAAGACAGCAAGTCTTTGTGATGTATCAAGAGCCACGGTATCCAGGGTAATGTCAGCATACCACCAAGAAGGACAAACCACATCCAACAGGATTAACTGTGGACGCAAGAGGAAGCTGTCTGAAAGGGATGTTCGGGTGCTAACCCGGATTGTATCCAAAAAACATAAAACCACGGCTGCCCAAATCACGGCAGAATTAAATGTGCACCTCAACTCTCCTGTTTCCACCAGAACTGTCCGTCGGGAGCTCCACAGGGTCAATATACACGGCCGGGCTGCTATAGCCAAACCTTTGGTCACTCGTGCCAATGCCAAACGTCGGTTTCAATGGTGCAAGGAGCGCAAATCTTGGGCTGTGGACAATGTGAAACATGTATTGTTCTCTGATGAGTCCACCTTTACTGTTTTCCCCACATCCGGGAGAGTTACGGTGTGGAGTGAAGCATGGGGGTGGATCAGTGATGGTTTGGGCTGCCATGGCATTCTGGAGGACCATGTGCATCCAATGGTTCAAACATTGTATCCTGAAGGCGGTGCCGTGTATCAGGATGACAATGCACCAATACACACAGCAAGACTGGTGAAAGATTGGTTTGATGAACATGAAAGTGAAGTTGAACATCTCCCATGGCCTGCACAGTCACCAGATCTAAATATTATTGAGCCACTTTGGGGTGTTTTGGAGAAGCGAGTCAGGAAACGTTTTCCTCCACCAGCATCACGTAGTGACCTGGCCACTATCCTGCAAGAAGAATGGCTTAAAATCCCTCTGACCACTGTGCAGGACTTGTATATGTCATTTCCAAGACGAATTGACGCTGTATTGGCCGCAAAAGGAGGCCCTACACCATACTAATAAATTATTGTGGTCTAAAACCAGGTGTTTCAGTTTCATTGTCCAACCACTGTATATATATATACATACACACACACTGACTGGCCACTTCATTAATATCAATTTATAGTTTATACACATACATTTAAGAAAAAGTTATTGTTAATTAGTAAACACCTGTATAAAAATATTTTTACTATTCTACTTTTATTTCATAAGTCTCACTGAGTGCTCACAAGCATGTGCATGTGTGTGTTTGTGTGTCCCTCTCTCTTATTCCAGAGCCTATATGCCTATATGGCCTATATGCTAATACAGTGGATAGAAGATCCACCTACGTGGGATGTTTTGCCTATAAAAAAAATCGCAAATGGAATTTGTTCAGTGGGTTCAATATGTGATGTATTTTATGGCGATGAAACAAGCCCAGCAAAAATTCTACAAAAAGGTTAGTGAATTTCATCAGTACATCAGTACACTCACCCAAAGTAAGAACTGAAGTAGGCACACTACACCAAGTTCCAAATTATTATGCAATTGATATTTTTCTCTGATTTTCCTAAATGATCGTACAGTCAGTATAATTTTCAAGTCATCAACCGTTAGAGTATAAATCGAATTTTATTGAACAAACCTCCCAATGATAACAGTATTTTTTTTTTCAAAAATAAAAAAACTCAAAATGCACTGTTCCAAATTATTATGCACAACAGAGTTTCCAACTTTTTATAGGTTGTAAAGAACTGAAAATAGTCATTTGTTGAATTGGCAGCATTAAGAGGTCACATTCACTGAAATTAAAAGATATTTCAATCAAAAACATCTTAACAGGCCAAGTTGCATGTTAACATAGGACCCCTTTCATATCACCTTCACAATTCTTGCATCCATTGAACTTGTGAGTTTTTGGAGAGTTTCTGCTTGAATTTCTTTGCAGGATGTCAGAATAGCCTCCCAGAGCTGCTGTTTTGATGTGAACTGCCTCCCACCATAATAGATCTTTTGCTTGAGGATACTCCAAAGGTTCTCAATAGGGTTAAGGTCAGGGAGGATGGTGGCCACACCACGAGTTTCTTTCATTTTATGCCCATAGCAGCCAATGACACAGAGGTATTCTTTGCAGCACGAGATTTGTCATGCATGAAGATGATTTTGCTGCAGAAGGCACGGTTCTTCTTTTTGTACCATGGTACAAAGTGGTCAGTCAGAAACTCTATATACTTTGCCAAGGTAATTTTCACACCTTCAGGGACCCTAAAGGCCCAAAACATGACTCCTTCACCCCCTTGCTGACATCGCAGCCTTGTTGGGACATGGTGACCATCCACTATTCCATCCATATGAACCATCCAGGGTTGCACGGCACTCATAATGATGTTTGAAAATTAGTCTCCATATATGTTTGGGCCCACTGCAACCGTTTCTGCTTGTGAGCACTTGTTAGGGGTGGCCGAATAGTAGGTTTATGCACAACTGCAAGCCTCTGGAGGATCCTACACCTTGAGGTTCGTGGGACTCCTGATTCACCAACAGCTTTAAATACCTGTTTGCTGGTTTGTAATGGCATTTTAGTAGCTGCTCTCTTAATCTGATGAATTTGTCTGACAGAAACCTTCCTCATTCTGCCTTTATCTGCAGGAACCTGTTTATGCTCTGCATTAGCCACAAATCTCTTCAGAGTATGATGATCAGGCTTAAGTTTTCGTGAAATATCAAATGTTTTCATACCTTGTCCAAGGCATTGCACTATTTGATGCTTTTCGGCAGCAGAGAGATCCTTTTTCTTTCCTATATTGCTTGAAAGCTGAGGCCTCTTTAATAATGTGGAACATCTTTCTTAAGCAGTTTTCCTTTAATTGGGCTCACCTGGCTGAAATTGATTTTAGTGATCCAAAGAGCCCCGAGACACAATACCATCTATGAGTTTAATTGAAAAATTCAATCTTAATGACACTTAAATTCAATTTGCATAATAATTTGGAAAGTGGTGTAGAATTATATATACACAATTGCATAAGTTTGTAGACACTCCTTCTGGATTCAGCTACTTTAATTTGGACCCATTATGGACACAGATAAACACATACAGCTAGTCCCTGTAGAGAAGTATTACCAATAGTATAGGACTCCCTGGAACAGAGAAACCATGAACCTATTTGCACTATGCATAAAATCTGGTGTGGGGTAGAGAGGTAAAATGTCCCCTTGAAACTGTGTTCTCTGGAATGATTGAGCTCTAGCAAATACTATAGGGATGTGTTTGGGAGTTGAGGATGAGGTGGGATGGTGATCATCCAACATCCTGATCTCACAAACGCTCTTGTTGCTGAATGCAATCAAATCCTCACAGCAGTGCTCAAAAATCTAGTAGAACGCCATTCCTGGACAGTAGAGACAGTTACTTTAAAAAAAACCTTTTTTATTTCCCTAAATTCAGAAGAAACAGTGACATGGTATGTTTTGTTTCTCAAGGAAGTAGATCCGCCCTACTGAAAATTTTAGAGACTCTGGAAAAGAGGGAAAATTCTGCGAAGGATACTGAAATTTGTGGCCGTGGTCAGAGGCAAAAATGGCCACCTATCCGCCTCTCGCCAGCTACAACCTCTGAGGATGAGGCAAGAACTGACATGGATTACCACCTAACTCTGCTTTACAATTCACTTTCAGGATGGCAGAGAAAAAGTAATGTAGTTATCTATTTGTTGTACAGGAAGAATTCCTCCCAACAAATACAGTAAGGAAGGAAAAAAAAAAAGAAATGGCCAGAACAATGTCAAAGTCCATCCTAATGGATTATAAAGTAAATCAAAAGGTAGGAAATACCTGCAACAGCAACAAACGATATATTAGTCTAATGATTTTGCCACTGCTACTGATTGCTTATTCACACACTCTTTGCTATATTTTGAGAGTTTATAATCTCTCTCTCTCACTCTAGAGTTCTTCTTGTGTATCTGATTCTGCTGGCCCTTGTTCTCCTAGTGCCTTTGGTGATTCAGGATCTCAGGTTAGCTAACACACCTAACCTCATGTCAATATTTAATTTTTTTCCTTTGTGTTTTGCGGCATGCATATATCTTTACATTAAATAATCACAATGGTGACAGTTTATAATTGTTTTCTACTATTTTACAATTTATGATCACTAACTTTTATCAATCTGTCTGTCTTTCTGTCTGTCCCAGGCACACAATACCAAAGTAGTGATAAAACAACTCTCAGAATTAAAAGAAATACTAATGGGGATGAAGGAGAAAATTGAAAATATAGAGAAAAGGATCATTAGAGTGGAAAGCAAAGGTAATATATATATATATATATATATATATATATATATATACATATATATATATATATATTATTTTGAGGTAAAATGTTTTTGATACAGTTTTTCTCAGTCGCTTGGACATATTCTCAACATTTTCATGATTATTTTCATAATTCCGTCATTTTAATTATGTTTAATATTTTAAATTATACATAATATTTTGTTGCAAACATTTTCTAACAAAAGTCATAATCACTCAAAAACTGTTAATCGTTAAAATTATACAGTCTGGTAACATTGTTTTTATCCCCTTAGTACTCCCACATGAGACAGAGAAAGTGTTGCCACCGCCAGATAATAATAAAAAAATGCAAACACATGAGACTGTAACTACCTTACCCACACAGGTAAAAACAAACAAATCATTGTATGTCTGTGTTTATACAGTAATTCTGAACATGATGAAAATTACATGCTTTACATACATTTTCTGAGAATAAAATGCATTGTTGCATGACTTTAGTGGTTGATGAAAGGAAGAATATGATAGCATAATTTTTACTACAACCACAAATCAGAAAAGTTGGGACAGTATGGAAAATGCAAATAAAATTAAAATGCAGTGTTTCTTACATTTACTTTGGCATGAACCCAAGATATTTTATGTTTTATCTGCTCAACTTTATTTTATTTAATAATAAACATCAATTCCTGCATTTCAGACCTGCTACACATTTCAAAAACAGTTGGGACGGGGCAACAAAAGACTAGTAAAGTTGTGTAATGCTACAAAAACATATTAGTTTAATTGATAAGGGGCAGTAAGATTGGGTTTAAAAAGAGCATGCCAGAGTGACTGAGTCTTTCAGAATTAAATGGGGAGGGGTTCAGCACTCTGTGAAAGACTGTGTGGACAAAAAGTTGAAGAGTAACATTTCCCAACATAAAATACTTGTCTGTTTCATCATCTACAGTACATAATATCATTAAAAGATTCAGAGAATCTGGAGAAATATCTATATGTAAGACAGAAGACTGAAAACCAGTATTGTCTGACTGATATTTGGGTCCTCAGGCAGCACTGCATTAAAAACAGACCCGATTCTGTAGTGAAAATCACTGAATGGACTCAAGAACACTTTCCAAAACCTGTGAACCATTGTCTGTGAGCTTGTCACTGTATCCACAAATACAAGTTAAAACTTTACCATGCAAAAGATAAAAACAGATATTAGCAAGATACAGAAACACCACCACGTTCTCTGGGCTTGAGTTCATTTAAGACACTTTTCCACTTTGCCTCCGTGCATCTTAAATGATCTCAGGCCAAGAGAAGGTGGTAGTGTTTCTGGATCTTGCTAATATCTGTTTTCATCTTTTGCATGTTAAAGTTTTAACTTGCATTTGTGGATACAGTGCCAAGCTTACAGATAATGATTTAGAAAGGGTTTATAAAGTTTATAAGTTTTATAAAGTGTTCTTTTTATTATGTACTGTAGTTGATGAAATACACAAGTTTTTTACTATTTTAATTAAGAAATGTTTTTCTTGAATTGTTGCACTATTTGCCTGTCCAGTCTTTTACAGAGTGGTGACCCCCTCCCCATCTTTAATTCTGAATGACTCAGTCGCTCTGGGATGCTCTTTTTATACAAAATCATCTTACTGCCCTGTTATTAATTAAACTAATATGTTTTTTGTAGCATTACACAACTTTACTAGTCTTTTGTTGCCCGGTTCTAACTTTTTTGAAATGTGTTGCAGGTGTAAAATGCAGGAATGGAGGTACATTAACAAGTTGATTAGACAAAACATAAAATATATCTTGGGTTCCTACTGTCTGCAATAAAATAAAAGTCAAGGTAAATGTAAAAAACACTGCGTTTTTATTGTATTTGCATTTTCCATACTGTCACAACTTTTCTTCTGATTTTGGGATGTAAAAGTATGTTTAGGACAGAAGTGGGTACTATGGTCTTAGAGGGCAGATTATGTCAGTTTGGTGATTTTCCTGCCCAAGCACACCTGGGTCAGTTGAGCAGGTAATGAACACGTTATTTATGGTGTCAGAGCAGAAGAATCAGCAAACTGTGCTGGACTCTGGCCCTTGTTTCCCCACCCCAGCCATAGGATTTGTTTCACCCAGTCCTGATAAGAATCATGTACATAAGTACTATTGTACGTATGGTCTGTCTGACCAATATCTAGTTCTTAGGGTAACATATTTGTACATATTTCCCATCATGCACAGAAAGTGTTTGATATTTACTTCTCTGGATTATATGGTATGCAACATTTTTGGTTTGTACTTTTTCACTGCCTTAAGATGTGTAAAGGCAACATAAAAATGGCATTTTAAATTAGTTGAATGTCTAAACATTGTCATTTTTGTTAGGTTAAAATTGGACCCAACACAGCAATCACTTCTGAGCAGTATGCAAATGTAAAATGGACAGACCCAAAGAAATCAACAAAAGATCTATTACTGGCTGTTTTTGGGAGAAGAAAGTTGGCGACACACACCTACACAGGGAAGTGCTCAAACGCCTTTAGGGGAAGAGAGGCCAAACCTCAGCTGGATCCAGACAAAGTGTGTGACATAATAAGTGAGTTAATTATTTTCTGGAAACACTATAGTGGAAATATTTGTTTTATATAATGCTGACAGTAACATTACAGTATATAGCTTAAACCACAGTCTTTAGAGCATCACATGCTAAATAATCTCAGATTTCAATGCATGTAAACTGATCTTTTCATGGTGTAGAAAAACTGAATTTACCACATCATGGCCCCTTAGGAGTTACAAATGCTCTGTGTTTCTTTGTTAAAATGTCTTTCTGTAGACATTATGAAGGCTGAATATACAATACTGTGGTAGAGAGTGCAGTGACAGTCTGTTCCATCCCTGCTTTTATACAGGGTTTGTAAATTGTTTGCATCAATTTTCAAATATTAATTTACTTTCATTGCTACAGACCAGCTGTAAATTGTTAACCAATGACTTGTAATGCTCTGAAAAATTGGATGAGTGTATCATTGCGTGATGTTGATGGTAGAAACCACAATCATCATTCCTTCTAACATACAGTACATTAGCACTTTTAAAAATGAGGTGTTTAAAATGAATATAAAAATTATTTGTTGTTTTTTGTTGTTTCTTTGTTTTACAGACTACATCAGGAAAAAATTTGGCACAGATATTAGACTAATCAAACAAGCCATTTCCCAAAAGTGTGCAGATGAATGTAAAATGGCGACGAGAAAGATGTAGGATTTTGTTGTCTAGCCTTTGTTGCCTTTTTGTCTGTCAATTTATTTATTTGCTTGCATCATTGTTTGTCTGTTTGTTACTTAATTATAATAAAATTGTTTAAATTACCAATTAATAAGTGTTTATTTATTTAAGCAGGGAAATTTTAATGTAGAATACTCTTAAACAAAAGGTATAATAAGACATACAGGAATTTTTATATGCATTTCTCAAATGTTTATCTGTAAATCAAATAAAATTCCTAGATAAAATCATATTAGAATATTAGGATTCCTATTTAGAGGCCAAAACATTTCTTATAGAATATCCAACAGAATATCTATAGGATGTCCAATAGGATTCCTACAAGATGTTTAATAGGATTCCTATAGAATGTTTAATAGGATTCCTATAGGATGTCCAATAGGATTCCTATAAGATGTCCAATAAGATTCCTATAGGATGTTTAATAGAATTCCTATAAGATGTCCAATAGGATTCCTATAGGATGTTTAATAGGATTTCTATAAGATGTCCAATAGGATTCCTATAGGATTGGTTCCAAAATATGATAGAAAACCAATAAGATTCCTATAGGATTTTTTCTATTGGAATCCTATAGGATATTTTGACTAGGGTTGCCTGATGGTAGTAGCTGGAACAGTGTGTGTCCGGGGTGTGTGGTGTCTTTGATGATGCTGCTAGCCTTCTTCCTGAGTCGGCCAGCATACAACACGTCCAGGTGTGAAAGTTCTGTGCCAATAATTCGTTGAGCTGTTTTCACTATGCGATGCAGATCCTTACGCTCGGCGGCAGTGCAGCTTGAATACCACACTGTGAAATTGCTGGTCAGAATACTTTCTATTGTGCTCTTATAGAAGTTTACTAGTAGTTTCTGTGGTAGCTTGGCCTTTTTCAGCTTCCTGAGAAAGAAGAGTCTTTGTTGAGCTTTCTTAATCAGGTGTGAGGTGTTAACGGTCCATGTCAGTTGGTCAGACATGTAGACTCCGAGGAATTTCAGGCTTTCCACCATCTCCACCATCTGTACTGAAGTGTGATGTGTTTATGTACAGTACTACTATGTATTGTTGTTCATTATTATTTATTACAGTTTTATCTATTCTATAATGTAAGATTAAGGGAAAATATACTTGTATTCATAACAAAAAAGACCATCTAAGACATTAGAAAGGTGGGGGGGTTTGGGAGGTCTGGCACGGATTAATTCTATTTACATTATTTCTTATGGGAAAAATAGGTTTAACTAACGAACATTTTGACTTAAGAACAGCCCTTCAGAACCAATTAAATTAGTAAGTCAAGGGTCCACTGTATTGTTTTAGTTTATTCGCTTATTAGTTTACCCCACGCATTTGTTCACTAAGTAATTAGTGTTAGCGCCCCCACACGACGGGAGGACTTCTGCCCTCTGTTCTCCAGCTAAACCTGTTAGCCAAAGTCTTCTGTCTGCAAGAGCCGCCATACTTGTCAGCTCCAAAGATCCAGGAGGTAAGGTCTGCTGCCTGTTTAAAATATGTATCTGGTGTTTGATGCGAAATTGTAAATTCACGATAATAAGAAAATTCACGTGTTAGCAAAGTAGAACTGGTTTGTGTTGTTCCACTAGTTTTCTGCTCATTTTGCTCAATACATGATCATATAGCTGGCTAGGCTAGCAAGCTAACAAGCATTAAAGCTGTGAATTTAGTCTTTCTTCAGACCGGGAATTGTGCGGGTCTGCCAGTGGTAACGTACAAGCAGCAGCAGCAGGCAGTTGAGGCTTTTGTCGGTGGGTTCGGGTATTTTTTCTGTTGGGATCTGGTTATACTAATGGTGTGGAAGAATGTGTTTAAACAGTCTGGCTGGGCTGTGCTGTGCTGTGCTTTACTTGGTTAAGCAGACTTAGCTGCTCACTTGTTGGTAGTATTAGCCAGGTACGACCATGCAAGCTAAACGCGGTGCTATTTGGGGCATAAGGCTAAACTGTGGCTTAATGTTTAATAACTACATCGATCTAATTCCGATTTATGTTTGATGAATGACTAACCGCTGGACTGTGTCTCCAGCTGCCGTTTTTGTGTTTATTACAGCCACTGTCCTCATTCATGAGTATGAGAGTAGCTACTTAACTTCCTTTAGGAAACAAAGCCTATTTACTTCAACCATGACCAGGATAAAGCAGTTGTCTAGGAAATGTCTAAACAAATGTTAATATCTGTATTCAGACATTTAGATACAGAACGTTTTTGCAAGCTGAATAAGAAAATACGTGCTTTGCAAAATGAACTGACAGTGCAGTAAGATAATGTTACGCTTAATAATCAAAAGAATCAGAATCCAACTTTATTGGCCAAGTATGCTCACACATACAAGGAATTTGACTTTGGTTATACACATGCTAGCAGTGCACGAAAAATACAGTAAGGACAGTCTTATATACCAGAGATGTTCACAAGTCACAAAATACGAGTCCGAGTCGAGTCACGAGTCATTAGGCTAGAGTCCGAGTCGAGTCAGGAGTCTTAAGGCTAGAGTCCGAGTCAAGTCACGAGTCTTTAGACTAGAGTTCGAGTCAAGTCACGAGCCAATATAATATACACAAAACATTTATTGGAAATGTAGCCTAGAAATAAACAAATAATATGTAAGTTCAGATAAAAAACAACAGATTAGCAACTGTATTTTGCCGTTTTACTTCGTGTCTTTACTTTCCTAGGTACCAGTTAAAAGCTTAAACTGACGTTTTCTTTTCATTGCAAAATACAGCATGGCGGCCAAAATCCAAAACACAGCAAAATATCCACAACCACTGCTTACCTTAGCTTATGTTGTTCCATATACTATTACATTTATAACCGTGTGTCCCATTAGGAATATAATCTGTTATTTTGTAAATGTGTAAATTTAAAACCTCCAAACTTTTCCCGGGTTGTGAAGTAAAACACGAACTCATTAGAAAGCCAAGCAAGCGTTTCATTGACACATCATTTGTGTGGTGCTGCAATACATGCAAATAACAGCATTTCTTACTAAAAATTAAAATCAGAAGGTCTGATTGGTTCAGAAAGCGTTTTTTTTTTCAATCATTAGCGCCAATTCTGTAGGAGCATTTCATTCACATTATCTGTTACTGTGAAGTGCATTACGTATTCCACCATTTTAAGTGAGATTCATATTCAAAGGAGGGAGTAGGGAGCGACTCTTCATCACTACGCCGGAAGCTGGCTGGAACATTTAGCCATTGTGTGCGTTGCAGGTTAAGACGGCCGGAACGTTATTAGAAAGCAGAAAATGACACGATCAGAATGATGTCGGATCATAAGAAATGAATATGAAAGACTAGTGTTGTGAGTCATTACATAAGTTAAATAGGTAATTTGTAGATGTACAAGTGTCCCGAGGATTAACAGTTCTGTAGTGTTCAGTTGTTCATGAGCAAAATGGAGTGTGGAAAAAAGCTTCTCTGTAGCCTGGTCGTTCTGGTCTTTATGTGGCTGAAGCGTCGGCCTGATGGAAGGCGCCGAAACAGGTTATGGCCAGGGTGAGATGGGTCAGTGATAAAGATGGGTCATTGATTGTATGTTAAATCGACGACTGCCACACCTCCCATATTAACATACTTTAGGTAGTGAATTGCTAAAAACATGGCAATTTGGCAGTAGTAGCACAACAATTAAGGTACTGGACTAGTAATCAGAAGGTTTCTGGTTCAAGCTCAACCTCGGTCAAGCTGCCACTACTGGGAGCTTGAGCAAGGCCCTTGACCCTCAGTGGCTTAGACTGTATTTCTCACAGTTGTAAGTCAATTTGGATAAAAGTGTCTGCTAAATAATGTGAAATTTCTTAAAGGAGGAGTCATAGGCACTTATCCTTGTTTTTGTCAACATATTAAAATGTAAAATGTACACACTAAAGTTGATGGACAGGAGTCAGAATTTTGTCTTTAAAAGCCTCTGAAATACTACAGTAACCACTAAACCCTTGCTAAAGTGAGGGAGACGATAAAATGTTTAAACCCTGAAGGCCATATGCACCATGAAATATGAATATTATTTTTAGTGAGTTACATTACTTTACAGAGATACATCACATCTTTTTCATAAAACCAAATGTAATTAGTAATGGTAATGTGTTACATATTGTGGTGATTTTAACACTACTGTGACTACTAGTTTTTCTGCAGTCTGGTTGCTGTGTCCTATTTATAGCAATATATTTACCAGTTTTGTTAATAAGCTTACAATTTTGTTATTGCATGAGAATTCTGTCCATCAATTAGGTAATTTTATGTACTCATTACTCTCATGAGATATATTCTATGATAACCAATTTAAAACAGTTTAATGATAGATAGATATAGATACTTTATTTATCCCGAAGGAAATTATTGGTCTCCAGTAGCTGAACAAAAGTAAAAAGAAGAACTAATACAAATGTACAATGTGCATGTAAACAATATACAAAGTACAAGAAAGTGCAAAAAGATGTGCAATTGTGTGTTCGATTCTTTGACTTGAAATATA
Source organism: Trichomycterus rosablanca (assembly GCF_030014385.1). NCBI lineage: Eukaryota > Metazoa > Chordata > Actinopteri > Siluriformes > Trichomycteridae > Trichomycterus > Trichomycterus rosablanca. The sequence continues at coordinate 16,694,251 of NC_085989.1, read as the reverse complement.
ACTAAAAATAGCAGCAGTAGGCTATATATTCTTATTGTTATGTATTACACATACACATTATGATAATCAATATATATATATAGGTATGAATGAATATGTATGTAGTTGAAGCAGTAGTATGGATTTAACCAATATATACATGTAATTATAAATATAAGAGAGAAGGAATTATATGTAGGTATGCAATGCATATCAGTAGTGTTTAAAAGATATTTAGTAGGCTATTAAAGCTTGTGCTTTCGGTGCACTTGGTCACATAATTATCATCAATTTCTACTGTGATTAATAGATGGCAGTGGTACTAACCTACTGATTGAAAGGTTGTTTGTTAAAGCCATTGTTGAAAATTTTTTGGTAGTGGTAAGGCCCTTAACTCTCAATTGCTTGAATTCTATTAAAATTGCGATCTCTTACTCACAAAAGTAACCAGACCCTTTGTTGTGCTTTGCTTTATTTGTTCTGGAGATATATTTGAAACGTAAGTGGAGTCCACCTGTTGCAATCTGAATTGATTGGATATAGTTTGGAAAGGCACATGCCTGGATCTATAAGGCCTGCAATTTACACTGCACGCAAACTAAATATAGGATGACCGTTCATCTTGAGCTGCTCAAGCTTAAAAGGATCTGCCATGAAGGATGGGTTAAACTGGCGAAATCTAGGTGTTCAAATCTTGTAGATACACCAATCAGCCATAACATTAAAACCACCTCCTTGTTTCTACACTCACTGTCCATTTTATCAGCTCGACTTACCATATAGAAGCACTTTGTAGTTCTACAATTACTGACTGTAGTCCATCTATTTCTCTACAGAGTAGGTATTATTTGGGTGGTGGATCATTCTCAGCACTGCAGTGACACTGACATGGTGATGGTGTGTTAGTGTGTGTTGTGCTGGTATGAGTGGATAAGACACACTCATACCAACACAACACGCACTAACACACCACCACCATCATGTCACTGTCACTGCATTGTTGAGAATGATCCACCACCTAAATAATACCTGCTTTGTGGTGGTCCCGTGGGGTTCCTGACCATTGAAGAACAGAGTGAAAGCAGGGTTAAAAGGCATGCAGAGTAACAGATGGATTACAGTCAGTAAATGTAGAACCTCAAAGTGCTCCTATATGGTAAGTGGAGCTGATTAAATGGACAGTGAGTGTAGTTTTAATGTTTAATGTTTTAATGTTATGGCTGATCAGTGTATACATGACAAATAAAGGCGTTCTTCTTTTTCTATTAATCATATTGTTTATCTTGTTCTACATAACTGCTAGTTTCACTAATAAGCGTTTGGGTATTGGTAAAAAGAAATTGAGAAATTTTGCATTTCTAGTTGAAATGGAATTTATATCAATCAAACCCACTACACAAAGTTTGTAAAATGTCAAGGGGTCTGAATACTTACTTATACTACTCTATGTACTATTTAATTAATTGATTAGTTAATTAAATTTGCTGGATGCAAATATCACAAGGGCACAAAGTCAAATAACTAAGGTTTTAATAATCTGATTTCTTTTTAGTAGCACAGTAATTCTTCATATTGTATGATTAATGTGTAGAATAAATTTTGATTGATTATTCCCAGTTATTTATTCATTGTTCGTACCCTGTAAGATCAGCTGGCACCGTTCCTCTGGCTTTTTGGACACAACATGTGATATCAAGTTTTGTTGCGATACTGAATGAGACTGTTTATTCTCCAGGGTGGTTGGAAGTCAAGGTCCAGGAATTTCAGGAATTATGCTTCTGACCAGCATGTGTAGCAAAAGACAACTGTCCCTTGTGTCTGGTATTAAACTGTGTGGGATGCCCTAAAACATGATCTGTTTTTATTAATTAATTTATTTTGATGGGTTGATTTTATACACTGATCAGCCATAACATTAAAACCACCTCCTTGTTTCTACACTCACTGTCCATTTGATCAGCTCCACTTACCATATAGAAGCACGTTGTAGTTCTACAATTACTGACTGTAGTCCATCTGTTTCTCTACATACCTTTTTTAGCCTGCTTTCACCCTGTTCTTCAATGGTCAGGACCCCCCACAGCATGTACAGTGTATCACAAAAGTGAGTACACCCCTCACATTTCTGCAAATATTTCATTATATCTTTTCATGGGACAACACTATAGACATGAAACTTGGATATAACTTAGAGTAGTCAGTGTACAGCTTGTATAGGAGTGTAGATTTACTGTCTTCTGAAAATAACTCAACACACAGCCATTAATGTCTAAATAGCTGGCAACATAAGTGAGTACACCCCACAGTGAACATGTCCAAATTGTGCCCAAAGTGTCAATATTTTGTGTGACCACCATTATTATCCAGCACTGCCTTAACCCTCCTGGGCATGGAATTCACCAGAGCTGCACAGGTTGCTACTGGAATCCTCTTCCACTCCTCCATGATGACATCACGGAGCTGGTGGATGTTAGACACCTTGAACTCCTCCACCTTCCACTTGAGGATGCGCCACAGGTGCTCAATTTCAAATGTATTTGTATAGCGCTTTTTACAACAGACATCGTCTCAAAGCAGCTTTACAGAATCCAGGACCAACAGACCAAAAAAACGCTGTTGGGTTTAGTCCATCACCTTTACCTTCAGCTTCCTCAGCAAGGCAGTTGTCATCTTGGAGGTTGTGTTTGGGGTCGTTATCCTGTTGGAAAACTGCCATGAGGCCCAGTTTTTGAAGGGAGGGGATCATGCTCTGTTTCAGAATGTCACAGTACATGTTGGAATTCATGTTTCCCTCAATGAACTGCAGCTCCCCAGTGCCAGCAACACTCATGCAGCCCAAGACCATGATGCTACCACCACCATGCTTGACTGTAGGCAAGATACAGTTGTCTTGGTACTTCTCACCAGGGCGCCGCCACACATGCTGGACACCATCTGAGCCAAACAAGTTTATCTTGGTCTCGTCAGACCACAGGGCATTCCAGTAATCCATGTTCTTGGACTGCTTGTCTTCAGCAAACTGTTTGCGGGCTTTCTTGTGCGTCAGCTTCCTTCTGGGATGACGACCATGCAGACCGAGTTGATGCAGTGTGCGGCGTATGGTCTGAGCACTGACAGGCTGACCTCCCACGTCTTCAACCTCTGCAGCAATGCTGGCAGCACTCATGTGTCTATTTTTTAAAGCCAACCTCTGGATATGACGCCGAACACGTGGACTCAACTTCTTTGGTCGACCCTGGTGAAGCCTCTTCCGAGTGGAACCTGTCCTGGAAAACCGCTGTATGACCTTGGCCACCATGCTGCAGCTCAGTTTCAGGGTGTTAGCAATCTTCTTATAGCCCAGGCCATCTTTGTGGAGAGCAACAATTCTATTTCTCACATCCTCAGAGAGTTCTTTGCCATGAGGTGCCATGTTGAATATCCAGTGGCCAGTATGAGAGAATTGTACCCAAAACACCAAATTTAACAGCCCTGCTCCCCATTTACACCTGGGACCTTGACACATGACACCAGGGAGGGACAACGACACATTTGGGCACAATTTGGACATGTTCACTGTGGGGTGTACTCACTTATGTTGCCAGCTATTTAGACATTAATGGCTGTGTGTTGAGTTATTTTCAGAAGACAGTAAATCTACACTGCTATACAAGCTGTACACTGACTACTCTAAGTTATATCCAAGTTTCATGTCTATAGTGTTGTCCCATGAAAAGATATAATGAAATATTTGCAGAAATGTGAGGGGTGTACTCACTTTTGTGATACACTGTATTATTCGGGTGGTGGATCATTCTCAGCACTGCAGTGACACTGACATGGTGATGGTGTGTTAGTGTGTGGTGTGCTGGTATGAGTGGATAAGACACAGCAATGCTGATGGAGTTTTTTAAACACCTCACTGTCACGGCTGGATGTTTTTGCCTAACCAGTCAAAATGATTATTCTCTTTACCTAAATTGTTCTGTATTAGGCTCAGTGACAAACTTCGTCAGTTGCATTGACTTAGCTTAGGTACATGTACTTACCCTCTTTGTAAGTTCCACCAGCTTAAGTGTTTGTTACACTGACTATTCAGCATTTTTAGACAGTTGGGTAACAAAAAAAATCTGTCCCCTAGAAATGGCACTTTTCACACAAATGGCGGGACATCACTAATGACTTATTACCTAATGTCATTTGGCAAAGGCAACCGCTGTGCAAAATAGCTTATGACTATTCCATAAAATCTTTATATCATTCTAAAAAAATAAGATAAAAAATTAAAACCAGATGATCTAATGTATATTTCATAATTCAGTGATTATTAAAGTTGACTGTTGGATTGAATTTGAAATGTGATGCAAACTGTTGATTTTGGGGTCTAAGTCTTTTTGCAAATTTTTTTTTTTTTTTTACAGAGGACTGACAAAGGCAACACCACATCTTGATTATGTCTGGCCCAGTCTCAAGCCGATCTCGGGTTTACACAGATGTGAACACACAGAGACCCAGGGAGTACTGGGATTACGAGTCCCATGTTGTGGAGTGGGGGTAAGTTTACTTGTTCTTATTTGCAAGGCTAATGTATAGTGGGTGAAATTGCTAAGCTAGCTTTTTTTTCTTCTCAGATATACAAGATTTTTCTAGTTAATTTCACCACTTGCTGCATTTGGAACAATAACTGATTGTCTTTATTTAGGAACCAAGATGACTACCAGTTGGTCAGGAAGCTGGGTCGTGGCAAATACAGTGAAGTATTTGAAGCTATCAACATCACAAACAATGAGAAAGTAGTTGTTAAAATACTTAAAGTAAGTACCTAAGCTGTTCCTTTATCTGTTTTTGGCGTTTTCTTTTGTAGAATATTTTTTTACAAGATTGATAAACAGATACACTGATCAGTCATAACATTAAAACCACCTTTTTGTTTCTTCACTTACTGTCCATTTTATCAGCTCCACTTACCATATAGAAGCACTTTGTAGTTCTACAATTACTGACTGTAGTCTATCTGTTTCTCTACATACTTTTTTAACCTGCTTTCACCCCGTTCTTCAATGGTCCACCACAGAGCAGGTATTATTTAGGTGGTGGGTCATTCTCAGCACTGCAGTGACACTGACATGGTGGTGGTGTGTTAGTGTGTGTTGTGCTGGTGTGAGTGGATCAGACTCAGCAGCACTGATGGAGTTTTTAAACACCTCACTGTCACTGCTGGACTGAGAATAGTCCACCAACTAAAAATATATCCAGTCAACAGTGCCCTGTGGGCAGCATCCTGTGACCACTGATGAAGGTCTAGAAGATGACCAACTCAAACAGCAGCAACAGATGAGCGATCATCTCTTTCTTTACATCTACAAGGTGGACCAACGAGGTAGGAGTGTCTAATAGAGTGGACAGTGAGTGGACACGGTATTTAAAAACTCCAGCAGCGCTGCTGTGTCTGATCCACTTACACCAGCACAACACACACCAACACACCACCACCATGTCAGTGTCACTGCAGTGCTGAGAATTATCCACCACCTAAGTAAAACCTGCTCTGTAGTGGTCCTCACCATTGAAGAACAGGGTGAAAGCAGGCTTAAAAGGTATGTAGAGAAACAAATGGACTACAGTCAGTAATTGTAGAACTACAACGTGCTTATATATGGTAAGTGGAGCTGATAAAATGGACAGTGAGTGTAGAAACAAGGTGGTGGTTTTAATGTTATGGTTGATCAGTGTATATTGTTAGCATGGTATAAAAAGACATGTTCAATGATGGTCAACTTTGGCTATATTGCCCATGCTTAGTGAAATAGATTGATATTAATGAATCTTAAAATATTAAATACACATTGCTTAGGGCTTTGCCAAGAAGAGATTGCTTCGGTGTTTAATTTCAGATTACTTTAGTACTGTCTACCTCAATACCAGTGGAGACACTCTAACGTTCCATGCTTCATGAGCACTTTTGTCAAGTAAGCCTATTTGTATTGTGGGCCAAAACACTGAAAAGTAACCCAATCCTGTTGATAAGAGCCTAAATTAAAAAGGGAAGACTGATGAATTCTCTTTTTTCTTTAGCTTAACACTGTTCCAGATTAGTTCGATAACATTCTTCAAGTTGAGAGGTTTCCTTCATGCTATGTGATAAATACCTGTGAAGATTAGCCACATTCTCTTTTAATGTAGCCAGGATTTTATGTTGAGCTTCCTTTTACTGAAGACAGGATGGGGTAATAACAACACCGACGGCACCAAGATGTAATCGGTGTCTGGAATTGAAATTGCTCCTGGACTCACTCTGCATTTTCTCTCTCACTCTTTTTCTCTGTTTACAGCCTGTAAAGAAGAAGAAAATCAAGCGAGAAATAAAAATATTAGAGAACCTGCGAGGGGGCCCAAACATTATCACACTTTCAGACATAGTCAAGGATCCAGTGGTTAGTAACATAACACTCTAACAAGAACATAATACATGGGATAATGTTAAGAATGTTTTTTTTTTTCTATAAAGGCTTTGCATTTATGTGTACATTTTTTATTTTGTATTTACCCAATGATGGTCAACTTTGGCTATATTGCCCATGCTTAGTGAAATAGATTGATATTAATGAATCTTAAAATATTAAATACACATTGCATAGGGCTTTGCCAAGAAGAGATTGCTTCAGTGTTTAATTTCTTTAATACTTTAGTACTAAGCATGGGTTTTTAAATACAGCCGTTCAAATAATTCTGTGTTTGGATTTTTTTATGAAAAGATGTGGAAAGTTGCTAAAATTTTTTGCTGGCATTCGGCAACCAATGCCAAGTTTTTCGGGGCCTAGTGCAAGCACTGGCAAGGAATCTCTGCAAGAACTCCAGCTAGCTAGTAATGCCTAGTTCACACCACACGATTTTTGCCCTGCCACGATTTCGCTCGCCGACTGGTCGGCGCTAGATTTGCCGGCTCGGGAGCAACTCGGCGTTCGCTCAGCGATCGAAACTCGACTCTCAATCGCTATGTGTGAACTGCTCACCAACTCGATCTGAGAGATATCTAGCATGTCAAATATCTGGATCTGAGTCACCCAACTGGCAATGAGTGCTATGTCGAATAGCCAATGAGAACACAAGATACAGTGTGAGGGGAAACGCAGGGGAGGAGTTGTAAAAAGGTGGGACAGGGGCATAATATAGTTTATATCAGAATACATCGGTACACACACAAGCTTTACAGAATTTCTGACCTTATCATTATCTACAAAACATAACACCAACGTTGCATTACAAAAAATATTTATTAATCTCCAACTCACTATAGAACAATACATGCTGGTCGCGTTGCCAAATCCACTCAGATTCATTAATTTTTTCTCTTTGATTTTATGCTGCACATCAGCATACAAACTTCGATCGCTCGCTACTTGTTGACGTGCATTTTTGGTATCATTAAACCCCTCGTCACTTCTCGCGTTTGTTTTCGTGACAAAACGTAGTTCGGGAGACCAGAAAAGCTTGTCTGCAATTCCAGTTGGTGATAGATCATGTAGTGTGAAACCCCCTATCACTGATCAGTCGTGTAGTGTGAAAGCCACACCGACTTAAAAGACTCCCGATTACAAGAGGTCCAGTTTTGTAGTGTGAACTGTACAGCAACCTGACGACTTGGAAAGTTGTGTAGTGTGAACTTGGCATAAGCTGAGCAGCCAAACTAGTCAGTGAATAAATCAGTGACGAGTTAAAGATGACAATTCTTTGAAAAGAAAAAAAAAAATATATATATATTTATTTATTTATTTGGCCACTACTATATACATTTAGAGAATTTCATGATGTAACTTGAGACTATGTTAAAGTGTTTGTACTTGTTAAGTAGCTAAGCACAATGAAAATTCAAATTTCATATTTCATACTGCTTAATGAGTTAGTTAGCTACTAACACAGTAACTGATGTACTTCTACGTACTATTTAGCACAGTTGTAAGTGGTTTAGGACAATGTCAGAAATAAAAGGTGTCACTTCAAGCACTTGGGCTAGCATGATGTTATAGAAAAAGGATATTGGTTGTTTTTTCAACTTGTGTAATTATCAATGTATATATTCTGGAATGTTCATGATGGTACATATGGTGAAAGGTTGTAAGACCAATTTATCTTTTTAAACATAAAAAACTAAGCTACTAAACTAGGTATTACATTTTATGGTTTATAATAACCAGTTTGGAGACTGGTGTTTCAGTTTGTAAAATGAACATGTAAATGTGTATGGATTGCTGTATTTCTTAAAACTGACCTTTTTCTCTTTTCTCTCTCAAGTCTCGAACACCTGCTCTGGTTTTTGAACACATTAACAACACAGACTTTAAGGTAAAATTAAGCCGTGTTTTCTAATATGCAATTTAACTCTAATAACATTAACCTGAATTTAGCTTTTTCTTTCCTTTTTGTACAGCAATTATATCAGACACTATCAGATTATGACATCCGATTTTACATGTTTGAGATCTTAAAGGTACGTATGTTTGTACTTGCACATGTAACTGCTGTGATTAAAAAACTGTCTTATAATTACAAACCCCATTTCCAGAAAAGTTGTGGCATTTAAAAAAAAAAAAAATCTTTATTTAACTTATAAAAGTAGAAAGACAAGATTTACAATGTTTTCACTGATCAACTTCATTGTAGTTTGTAAATAAAAACACATTTAGTATTTGATGACTGCAACACGGTTTTTAAATTACATCGGTTAACAAGCAGCTGGTGAATTGCTAACAGGTGAGGAAATCATGACTGAGTGTAAAAGAAGGATCTAGGAGGATCGGTCTTTTTTCAAGCAGTGATGGGTCGTGGCTCACCAAACTTCATATAAGAATTGCCAGTCAGTTCAAAAAGAACAAACCACTGTTGAATGTCTGTGACCTTGGAGCTCTTAGACACACCACTGCTTAAGAAACGGTTATGCTACTGTGGGAAATGCAGCCACATGGGCTCTGGAGTACTTAACACAGTCCACCTGGGCAGCACAGTGGCTCGGTGGGTAGCACTGTCGCCTCACAACAAGAAGGTCCTGGGTTAGATTCCCAGGTGGAGCGGTCCGGGTCCCCTCTGCATGGAGTTTGCATGTTTGTGTGGGTTTCCTCCGGGTGCTCTGGTTTCCTTTCGTAGTCCAAAGACATGCAAGTGAAGTGAATTGGAGATATTAAATTGTTCATGAATGTGTTTGACATTAAAAACTTGAACTGATGATCTTGTGTAACTACCTGTCCTGTCATGAATGTAACCAAAGTGTGTAAAACATGACGTTAAAATTCTAATGAATAATAACGTAATAATAACACAGTACACCACTGCATCAAGATATATAAGCCCAAACTATTACACATAGAGAAAAGACATTAGTTTTATTCAGAAACACTTCTGAGTTCTCTGGGTCTGAGCTTATATCAGATGGTCTGAAAGACATTGGAAATGTGTGCTGTGGTCAGATGAGTTCACAGTTCAGTTTGTTTTTGGGAAGAACGAACGCCAAAGATGGAAAGAACCGTCCAGACTTATCAGTGTAAGGTGCAAAAGCCAACTTCTGTCATGGTATGGCAGTGCATCACTGCTCATGGCATGGGTGACTTGCATATGTGTGAAGGTACTGTTGATATTGAGGCATATAGTGGGATTTTAGAGAGACATATGATGCTATCAAAGCGACATCTTTTCCTGAGAAGTCCATAATTTTTTTAGCAAGACTGTGCCATGCCTCATTTTGTTTTACAGCGGTGTGGCTTGACTGGCCTCCCTGACCCTTATTGAAAACGTATAGTGCAGCACGAGGACGAGAGTAGGACAAGAGTGACCACGGGCTGTTCAGTAGCTTGAGTAGTAGTCTCGTATCAAGCATAAATACACAAAAATTCGCTATACTGCAAATAGTGTCCTTAGTTCCCAAACTATTAAAAAGTCTCAGTAAGTCACTGAGTAAACACGCTTCTGCCCCAGCTTTTTCGGAGTGTATTTCATGCATCAAATTCTACGTGTTTATATTAACAAAATACAATGAAGATGATCTGTAAAAATATTGATAATTTCTTTTTTATTATTTTTTAAGTAAATTACCTCTTCTAACTGCATTTACAAAATGTCTTAACTTTTCTGGAAATGGGGTTTGTAAATACCTCTGTCATTAGTAGGGATATAACGATGCACCACAAGACAGTTAAAAATTGGTGTACATGTGCCACGATTTGAATTGGTTATTCATTTGAGATGAATCGTTATTCACTTCAAACAGCAGTGGGTGCTGGTGCTTTTTATTTATTTATTTTTTTTCCTTTTATTTATTTATTTTTTTTAAACACAAAAAGTGAAAGAGTGAAAAGAGTTGCATAGTTTGCACCTACCTCAGAAATAAAAGGGCATTCGTTATTTAGATAAATAACAGATAAGCACAAATACAGTAATTTATTTTATTTTAAAAAGAAATAATAAAAGGAAACTTTGTCATAATTTGTCTTCAATTTCATTTTGTTTATAAAATCGGAAATAAATCGTATTGTGAACCCAGTATTGTTAATCGTATCGCATCGTGGGTAGAGTGTATCGTTACATCCCTAGTCATTAGCATGCACAATTGCACACATACAACATCATCACCATTTGCATTTATGGTGATTGTTAAAAGGGCTGTACTTTTAAACTTTACCTTTATGACTTGTGTATTTGTCTGTATTTTTCTTAGGCCTTGGACTACTGCCACAGTATGGGAATCATGCACAGAGATGTCAAGCCTCACAACGTCATGATTGATCATGAGCACAGAAAGGTATTGGCTTGCATGACTAAAAACATTACTAGGTACAATACGATTCTTGTCTTTCCACTCAACCAGAACAGGGCTTACATACCTTGTGTTTACAAATATAGTAAATGGACTATATGTTTATGTAATACTTGGTCTGTACAAACTGGCAAAATTTCTTGTCATATGTTTTTTTTAACCTAGAAACACTGCAGGAAGCACTCTCTAATACTCTCTCTCATTATGGATGAAAGTTTTGCCAATCTTTTTATTAAAAACTGTAATATAGCAAACCGCCTTTGATTAAAGTTGAGTTTTTTTTTTCTAGCTGTGAAATACAGTATATAGGTTCGATCCCCAAACTCTGTGTGGAGTTTGCATGTTCTCCCCGTGTCTGCGTGGGTTTCCTCCAGGTGCTCCGGTTTCCTCCCACAGTCCAAAGACATGCAAGTGCGTTGAATTGGAGATACAAAATTGTCCTTGTGAACTGATTAATCTTGTGTAATGAGTAACTACCGTTTCTGTCATGAATGTAACCAAAGTGTAAAACATGACGTTAAATTCCTAATAAACAAACAAACAAGATGTAAAATTTATCCTATAGAACAACTAAACAAAATAGAACCGAAGTCTTATAAGTTGTTGAAAATCCCATGGTTCTTAATGACCACAATAATGTGCTGTTTGGTGCTTCAGCTTCGTCTGATAGACTGGGGTTTGGCAGAGTTCTACCATCCAAGTCAGGAGTACAATGTTAGGGTGGCGTCCAGATACTTTAAAGGACCTGAACTGCTTGTCGACTACCAGGTTAGTGTGATGTTATTTTCAATAATTATTTTGTAAGTGCTATTAAAAATTAATCTGGTGTAATTTGGCTAAAACATGCCATGGAAGTTTGTATCTAGGTACTGTAAAAATGGAGTGGATGCAGTAGAAATCCAAACAGTTTAACCCCACATGCAGAGCGAGATGCACAAAAGCTATATATGCTTTAGGTTCAGATTCCAGTGATGCATGCAGTCCACTAGAGTTGGTGTACATGTGAATAACTTTTTGAAATAATGTTTGTTAAAAAAAAATAAAGTTAAGGCAGCTCAGGTGGTGCAGCGGTAAAAACACACACTAGCACACCAGAGCTGGGATCTCGAATACATCGTATCGAGTCTCAGCTCTGCCTGCCGGTTCCACATGAACAACGATTGGCCTGTTGTTCATATAGGGGTGGGGTATTGAGCTAGATAGGGACTCTCTCAACTATGACCTCTGCTGGCTGATTGATTGCGCCTGCACAGAGACGGGGAGAGAGTGCGGATCAGAGTGTGTCTCTCCGTATGCAGAGCTGATCCACAGCTGATCTTGTCTAGTGTAGGTGATGCATAAGACTGCTGCCCACATGTCGAAGGGGGCGTGGGTTAGCTTCGTTCTCCTCAATCGGAGCCGGCATTAGTGGAGAGGAAGCATGACGCAATTGGGCAATTGGACACGCTAAAAGTTGGGAGAAAATGCACAAAACAAATATAAATTGCTTTTTTCATGCCTTGCTAAAAATAAAAACACAGGGGAAAAAATTACTTAGGTTATAATGTGCCACAGGGTTAAATATTATTGTTTATTGTTTATTATTATTATTATTATTATTATTATTAAACAAAAATATTTGGCGCATCTTACATTTTTTATTCAAATAATGTATTGGTATTTTATATATGTCATATATAATGTTTGAAACATGAACTGTTTTCTGTCTCAGATGTATGACTATAGTTTAGACATGTGGAGTTTAGGGTGCATGCTTGCCAGTATGATCTTCAGAAAAGAACCCTTCTTCCATGGACATGACAACTATGATCAGGTGAGTTGCCCATGATGGTGTAAAAACACTGACTATTTCCCCAAAGCTCAAGTAAGAGCTATTTTAATTGTTATCTAATTTTAAGCATGTGGACAGTTGTAGCGTAGTGGTTAAGGTACTGGACTAGTAAGCAGAAGGTCACTGGTTCAAACCCTACCCCTGCCAGGTTGCCACTGTTTGGCCCTTGAGCAAGGCCCTTAACCCTCAATTGCTTAGACTATAAGTCGCTTTGGATAAAAGAGTCTGCTTAATGCCGAAAATATAAATGTAAATGTGGACTGGACTGCATGACTAATTATATTCTCACTCTCAAGGATTTAATACAGGTGCAAGAAACATCACTAACCTTCCATATATGGAGTGTAACACTCAAAACAGAAAATCAGGAAGATCTGAAAGCACCTATAAGAAAATCTTAAAGAACAGAGTCAAAAGACTGGACTGGACTGTCATTTGAAAATAGTAATAGTTAAATAGTAAAAAAGTAGACCAGGTAGATTTTAGAACTTTAGATCTGCTCATATCTGCTGCATTTAATGTGTACTATAATGGTTATGAAAAAACCACTGTCATGCACATTTTTGGGGGGTGGTCCAGTTGTTTTGGCTGATTGGTCTAGTGTACATTAGTCCTAATGGTTTGACTGTACTAGCTGTTATGAAGAATCTAGGCCCCACATTTTATCTTTTTTTCTATTGGGATTTTAACTTAATGTGAAAACTTTAAGCTATTTTTGTATTTAACAAAGCTAAATTATTTGTGCCTAGGTATGTTTTTAATATTTTGATGGTTGCTATAAGTTCCTACTTTCGTTATAGTAATGGTTGCTTCTGCTTCCTAGTTTTTGACATAAGTATTGTTTTAACAGCTTGTACGAATTGCCAAAGTACTGGGCACAGAAGATCTATATGACTACATTGACAAATACAACATAGAGCTTGATCAACGATTCAATGACATCTTGGGCAGGTAAAACTTATATGTTGGAAGTTTACACTGTATATAAATAAGATTTTATTTATTTATTATGTACAGGTTATTTGATTTACATTTTCTACACTATTCCCTTTTTGTAGACATTCCAGGAAAAGGTGGGAGAGATTTGTGCACAGTGAGAACCAGCATCTGGTCAGTACTGAAGCCCTGGATTTTCTGGACAAACTCCTGCGCTATGACCACCAAGCTCGCCTCACTGCCCGGGAAGCAATGGAGCATCCATATTTCTGTGAGTCAAAACAGTGATATGCTGTGATATGCTCATTATTCAAATTATAAACACATAATATACAGGGGTTGGACAAAATAACTGAAACACCTGTCATTTTAGTGTGGGAGGTTTCATGGCTAAATTGGACCAGTCTGGTGGCCAATCTTCATTAATTGCACATTGCACCAGTAAGAGCAGAGTGTGAAGGTTCAATTAGCAGGGTAAGAGCACAGTTTTGCTCAAAATATTGCAATGCACACAACATTATTTACATTTACATTTACATTTTCAGCATTTAGCAGACGCTTTTATCCAAAGCGACTTACACAATGAGCAACTGAGGGTTAAGGGCCTTGCTCAGGGACCCAACAGTGGCAACTTGGTGGTGGCGAGGCTTGAACCGGCAACCTTCTGTTTACTAGTCCAGTACCTTAACCACTGAGCTATCACTGGCACATTATGGGTGACATACCAGAGTTCAAAAGAGGACAAATTGTTGGTGCACGTCTTGCTGGCGCATCTGTGACCAAGACAGCAAGTCTTTGTGATGTATCAAGAGCCACGGTATCCAGGGTAATGTCAACATACCACCAAGAAGGACAAACCACATCCAACAGGATTAACTGTGGACGCAAGAGGAAGCTGTCTGAAAGGGATGTTGGATTGTATCCAAAAAACATAAAACCACGGCTGCCCAAATCACGGCAGAATTAAATGTGCACCTCAACTCTCCTGTTTCCACCAGAACTGTCCGTCGGGAGCTCCACAGGGTCAATATACACGGCCGGGCTGCTATAGCCAAACCTTTGGTCACTCGTGCCAATGCCAAACGTCGGTTTCAATGGTGCAAGGAGCGCAAATCTTGGGCTGTGGACAATGTGAAACATGTATTGTTCTCTGATGAGTCCACCTTTACATCCGGGAGAGTTACGGTGTGGAGAAGCCCCAAAGAAGCGTACCACCCAGACTGTTGCATGCCCAGAGTGAAGCATGGGGGTGGATCAGTGATGGTTTGGGCTGCCATATCATGGCATTCCCTTGGCCCAATACTTGTGCTAGATGGGCGCGTCACTGCCAAGGACTACCGAACCATTCTGGAGGACCATGTGCATCCAATGGCGGTGCCGTGTATCAGGATGACAATGCACCAATACACACAGCAAGACTGGTGAAAGATTGGTTTGATGAACATGAAAGTGAAGTTGAACATCTCCCATGGCCTGCACAGTCACCAGATCTAAATATTATTGAGCCACTTTGGGGTGTTTTGGAGAAGCGAGTCAGGAAACGTTTTACTCCACCAGCATCACGTAGTGACCTGGCCACTATCCTGCAAGAAGAATGGCTTAAAATCCCTCTGACCACTGTGCAGGACTTGTATATGCCATTTCCAAGACGAATTGACGCTGTATTGGCCGCAAAAGGAGGCCCTACACCATACTAATAAATTATTGTGGTCTAAAACCAGGTGTTTCAGTTATTTTGTCCAACCCCTGTAGGTACTACATTAACAAAGCAGCACTATATATAGTACTGTGCAAAAGTCTTAGGCCACCAATAGATTTGTTGTTTTAGCAATGGTATAATGACCATATATAATTATTCCTAAGTTTCTTTATTAGACTACTTCTGGCTGGGCTGAGCGGCCACATGAACAAAAATTGGCCTGTTGTTTAGATAGGGGTGGGATATAAAAGCCGGACAGGGACTCTCTCATAACTAATACAATTACGACCTCTGCTGGTTGATTGATGGCACCTGCACAGAGACGGGAAAAGAGTGTTGTTAGGGTGTGTCTCTCTGTACACAGTGCTGATCCGCATTGCACTCATTAAAGTGTAGGTGACAAAATGCTTTATCAGCATTTCTGTGTCTTATCCACCCATACCAGCACAACACACACTAACACACCACCACCATGTCAATGTCACTGCAGTGCTGAGAATGACCCACCACCTAAATAATACCTGCTCTGTAGTGGTCCTGACCATTGAAGAACAGGGTGAAAGCAGGCAAACAAAGCATGCAGAGAAACAAATGGACTACGGTCAGTAATTGTTGAACTACAAAGTGCTTCTATATGGTAAGTGGAGCTGATAAAATATATACAGGTCCTTCTCAAAAAATTAGCATATTGTGATAAAGTTCATTATTTTCCATAATGTAATGATAAAAATTAAACTTTCATATATTTTAGATTCATTGCACACCAACTGAAATATTTCAGGTCTTTTATTGTTTTAATACTGATGATTTTGGCATACAGCTCATGAAAACCCAAAATCTCAAAAAATTAGCATATTTCATCCGACCAATAAAAGAAAAGTGTTTTTAATACCAAAAAAGTCAACCTTCAAATAATTATGTTCAGTTATGCACTCAATACTTGGTCGGGAATCCTTTTACAGAAATGACTGCTTCAATGCGGCGTGGCATGGAGGCAATCAGCCTGTGGCACTGCTGAGGTGTTATGGAGGCCCAGGATGCTTCGATAGCGGCCTTAAGCTCATCCAGAGTGTTGGGTCTTGTGTCTCTCAACTTTCTCTTCACAATATCCCACAGATTCTCTATGGGGTTCAGGTCAGGAGAGTTGGCAGGCCAATTGAGCACAGTAATACCATGGTCAGTAAACCATTCACCAGTGGTTTTGGCACTGTGAGCAGGTGCCAGGTCGTGCTGAAAAATGAAATCTTCATCTCCACAAAGCTTTTCAGCAGATGGAAGCATGAAGTGCTCCAAAATCTCCTGATAGCTAGCTGCATTGACCCTGCCCTTGATAAAACACAGTGGACCAACACCAGCAGCTGACATGGCACCCCAGACCATCACTGACTGTGGGTACTTGACACTGGACTTCAGGCATTTTGGCATTTCCTTCTCCCCAGTCTTCCTCCAGACTCTGGCACCTTGATTTCCGAAAACAGTACTTTGGACCACTGAGCAACAGTCCAGTGCTGCTTCTCTGTAGCCCAGGTCAGGCGCTTCTGCCGCTGTTTCTGGTTCAAAAGTGGCTTGACCTGGGGAATGTGGCACCTGTAGCCCATTTCCTGCACACGCCTGTGCACGGTGGCTCTGGATGTTTCTACTCCAGACTCAGTCCACTGCTTCCGCAGGTCCCCCAAGGTCTGGAATCGGCCCTTCTCCACAATCTTCCTCAGGGTCCGGTCACCTCTTCTCGTTGTGCAGCGTTTTCTGCCACACTTTTTCCTTCCCACAGACTTCCCACTGAGGTGCCTTGATACAGCACTCTGGGAACAGCCTATTCGTTCAGAAATTTCTTTCTGTGTCTTACCCTCTTGCTTGAGGGTGTCAATGATGGCCTTCTGGACAGCAGTCAGGTCGGCAGTCTTACCCATGATTGCAGTTTTGAGTAATGAACCAGGCTGGGAGTTTTTAAAAGCCTCAGGAATCTTTTGCAGGTGTTTAGAGTTAATTCGTTGATTCAGATGATTAGGTTAATAGCTCGTTTAGAGAACCTTTTCATGATATGCTAATTTTTTGAGATAGGAATTTTGGGTTTTCATGAGCTGTATGCCAAAATCATCAGTATTAAAACAATAAAAGACCTGAAATATTTCAGTTGGTGTGCAATGAATCTAAAATATATAAAAGTTAAATTTTTATCATTACATTATGGAAAATAATGAACTTTATCACAATATGCTAATTTTTTGAGAAGGACCTGTATATACAGATCAGCCATAACTTTAAAACCACCTCCTTGTTTCTACACACACTGTCCTTTTTATCAGCTCCACTTACCATATAGAAGCACTTTGTAGTTCTACAATTACTGACTGTAATCCATCTGTTTCTCTACATACCTTTGTTAGCTCCTTTCACCCTGTTCTTCAATGGTCAGGACCTCCACAGAGCAGGTATTATTTAGGTGGTGGATGATTCTCATCACTGCAGTGACACTGACATGGTGGTGGTGTGTTAGTGTGTGTTGTGCTGGTATGAGTGGATCAGACACAGCAGCGCTGCTGGAGTTTTTAAATACCGTGTCCACTCACTGTCCCCTCTATTAGACACTCCTACCTAGTTGGTCCACCTTGTAGATGTAAAGTCAGAGCCGATCGCTCATCTGTTGCTGTTCGAGTCGGTCATCTTCTAGACTTTCATCAGTGGTCACAGGACGCTGCCCACAGGGTGCTGTTGGCTGGATATTTTTGTTTGGTGGACTATTCTCAGCCCAGCAGTAACAGTGAGGTGTTTAAAAACTCCAGCAGCGCTGCTGTGTCTGATCCACTCTAGGGCTGGGCGATTTTGCCAAAAAAAAAAAATCTCGATTATTTAAAAATTATACCCGATTGTCGATTACGATTTCGATTTTTTTTGTTCTTGTATAATGCAATTAAAATAAGACTCAAATTAATTTTTTTGCATTGTAATTAAAGGCTGCAGACGTGCAAAAATAGTAACAGCACCACCACCTATAATTATCCTTTTAAGGGACTCAAACTTTATAACAATAACGATATCACAATAATTAACAATAATTAAAACAAAATAGATCTAAATTATCTATATCCTTATCTATCTATATCTAAGAATAGCTCACAAACAACTTTTATTTTAAATAATGTTCAGCAGAACCTCCTTACATTAGGAAAAAAACTACAAAAAGTTCTTTACAGGTTTCTTAAAAGGAACACGAGCCTGTACTGTGCTGTTTCCACCACTGAGTGAGTCTGTATCAGTATCTACACTGGGGGGGCATCAAGTGATCACTCAGCTCAGCTTTGATTTTGTCCTCTTGTGATTTGGGGGGTGGATACAACATTTTAAACATTTAAGGATGTGTAATGTGTCATTTTAGTCCCATAAAACTTTCAAACTGTATTAACCACTATTATGTGTCGTAGAATGATTCGATTCTATTGAACGGCCCTTTAAGCCAAAATAAAGGAACCGATTCGCGCATTTGGGGAGTCGTTACATACATACGGCTCTTTAAAAGGAACCGAGACAAAAGATCCGACCCCCTATCGCAGAATTCACTGCAGCAGTTTCCCAGACGCAATTTTTTTACTCAGTAACGGATGTGATTTAAAATGTAGCGAATTACAATTCTTAGTACAAAACGTACTTAAGTAAAAGTAAAATTACAGGCTGTAAAATCTACTTTAAAAAGTACAAGTACACAAAAAAAACGACTCAATTACAGTAACGCGAGTAAATGTAATTCGTTATTTTCCAGCCAATCCTGATCGCGCTCATCGGCTCCGTATTTTGATTCAGTTCATCGGTGTTTGATTCAGTGAATCTTAATTAAACTCTTCTGTTTGTGTCTTGTTTTGCCGATCGTGTTTGCGCTCCTTATTACTGAATCTAACCGTTACCGTGTATAATCCTTGTTGTCTTCCGTTTACTGTTTTGGTTTTCGCTGGTTTTGAACTGTACCTGATTTTGTACACTGTTTTCGCCCTTTTTATATTAAACTTTTCCTGATTTATATTTCGTGGGCGTCTGGTCAGTTTCTGCTTCGTGACATGTTGGTATTTTAATTAAAATATAAAGTATGTAAACAATCGCGATTGCCACATTCTAACATCGGGTGAAAACGTTCATGCGAATTAACCGAATTAATCGTGAAAATCGCCCAGCCCTAATCCACTCATACCAGCACAACACACACTAACACACCACCACCATGTCAGTGTCACTGCAGTGCTGAGAATGATCCACCACCTATATATATATATATACAGTGTATCACAAAAGTGAGTACACCCCTCACATTTCTGCAAATATTTTATTATATCTTTTCATGGGACAACACTATAGACATGAAACTTGGATATAACTTAGAGTAGTCAGTGTACAGCTTGTATAGCAGTGTAGATTTACTGTCTTCTGAAAATAACTCAACACACAGCCATTAATGTCTAAATAGCTGGCAACATAAGTGAGTACCCCCCACAGTGAACATGTCCAAATTGTGCCCAAAGTGTCAATATTTTGTGTGACCACCATTATTATCCAG
Organism: Trichomycterus rosablanca; assembly: GCF_030014385.1. NCBI lineage: Eukaryota > Metazoa > Chordata > Actinopteri > Siluriformes > Trichomycteridae > Trichomycterus > Trichomycterus rosablanca. The sequence continues at coordinate 16,674,480 of NC_085989.1, read as the reverse complement.
CACTGCCTTAACCCTCCTGGGCATGGAATTCACCAGAGCTGCACAGGTTGCTACTGGAATCCTCTTCCACTCCTCCATGATGACATCACGGAGCTGGTGGATGTTAGACACCTTGAACTCCTCCACCTTCCTCTTGAGGATGCGCCACAGGTGCTCAATTGGGTTTAGTCCATCACCTTTACCTTCAGCTTCCTCAGCAAGGCAGTTGTCATCTTGGAGGTTGTGTTTGGGGTCGTTATCCTGTTGGAAAACTGCCATGAGGCCCAGTTTTCGAAGGGAGGGGATCATGCTCTGTTTCAGAATGTCACAGTACATGTTGGAATTCATGTTTCCCTCAATGAACTGCAGCTCCCCAGTGCCAGCAACACTCATGCAGCCCAAGACCATGATGCTACCACCACCATGCTTGACTGTAGGCAAGATACAGTTGTCTTGGTACTTCTCACCAGGGCGCCGCCACACATGCTGGACACCATCTGAGCCAAACAAGTTTATCTTGGTCTCGTCAGACTACAGGGCATTCCAGTAATCCATGTTCTTGGACTGCTTGTCTTCAGCAAACTGTTTGCGGGCTTTCTTGTGCGTCAGCTTCCTTCTGGGATGACGACCATGCAGACCGAGTTGATGCAGTGTGCGGCGTATGGTCTGAGCACTGACAGGCTGACCTCCCATGTCTTCAACCTCTGCAGCAATGCTGGCAGCACTCATGTGTCTATTTTTTAAAGCCAACCTCTGGATATGACGCCGAACACGTGGACTCAACTTCTTTGGTCGACCCTGGCGAAGCCTGTTCCGAGTGGAACCTGTCCTGGAAAACCGCTGTATGACCTTGGCCACCATGCTGTAGCTCAGTTTCAGGGTGTTAGCAATCTTCTTATAGCCCAGGCCATCTTTGTGGAGAGCAACAATTCTATTTCTCACATCCTGAGAGAGTTCTTTGCCATGAGGTGCCATGTTGAATATCCAGTGGCCAGTATGACAGAATTGTACCCAAAACACCAAATTTAACAGCCCTGCTCCCCATTTACACCTGGGACCTTGACACATGACACCAGGGAGGGACAACGACACATTTGGGCACAATTTGGACATGTTCACTGTGGGGTGTACTCACTTATGTTGCCAGCTATTTAGACATTAATGGCTGTGTGTTGAGTTATTTTCAGAAGACAGTAAATCTACACTGCTATACAAGCTGTACACTGACTACTCTAAGTTATATCCAAGTTTCATGTCTATAGTGTTGTCCCATGAAAAGATATAATGAAATATTTGCAGAAATGTGAGGGGTGTACTCACTTTTGTGATACACTGTGTATATATATATATACAGATAAAACAGAATGTTTATTAAAACATTAATAAAACAGATTCTACAGTTACAAATTTGTTGACAAATGAAATTAAGTGTTTTAATTTTATATATAATTTTAATTTAATTTAATTTAATTTATATATATATATATATATATATATATATATATATATAAATTAAATTAAATTAAAATTATATATAAAATTAAAACACTTAATTTCATTTGTCAACAAATTTGTAACTGTAGAATCTGTTTTATTAATTTATGCATCAGATCAATCATCAAATATGGAATATCAAACCAATTTTCCATCTGTTCAGTTATCTTTTTAAACCAGTGTGTCTGTTTAATTAGACTTATTCTGTTAAGTATCTGAATAAGACTATTTTTATGATTATTAAAATAACACATGTGGCTAAGGAATGACAGTTAAGCTAGCTGTTATGTGAGTACCTATCCTCTTCAACTGCACTCTAAAACTTCAATTGTATCATTCCTCGTATTTCATCCAAAGCTAATATGTTTGCAATTGTTACTTAATGCTGTCTTTCAGATCCCATAGTAAAAGATCAAGCAAGAATGAACTCCACATCAGGTCTTTCCACTGGCTCCACTCCTGTAAGCACCTCCAGCATGATGACTGGTGAGACTTCTAAAACATGTTTAAATTCTTTTAATTAGTAGATGTACATAACCCTATCCAATCACCTTTGCACTGCCTGTTGAACTGATTCAGTCCTGTTCAGTCTTCTATCAGTTTTCTATCATCTTTTTTGTATCTGCTCTTTTAGGAGGCTTCACATCCATGTCGTCATCACAAGCCATGCCCAACATGGCTGCATCACCAGTCATCTCCTCCCCCAATGCTTTGGCCACACAGGTTTCAGCAACTGCTGGGGTGCAGCCTTGATCATGATTCACTCATCTTAGTTTCCTGACCTCATTTTTACATTGTCTGTAAAGAATTAATAAAAGACAAATTTGGATTTGTTTTCTTTTTTCCTTTATTTGTTTACATTCAGTAATTATGTATTAATAATCGGACACTCACAAAATTCTACATGTAAAAATGTAGCTGCATTCTTTTATTATTATTAGAGAAGCAACTACACTGTAGAAATTCAGGAAAATGGATAATAAAATGTATTTTATATGTCCCTAAATGTTTGTGGTGTTTTTATTTTAAACTTCTGAAAATCTTTTATGAAAATCCCTATTTTATGACTATACATTATTTAAAAAATAAGTGCAGAAGGCACATGCACTACATGCTTCAAATTATAAATTCAATACCTCTGCTCTAATTCTGCAAAATTGTACATTTACCTAATAATAATAATAATAATCTGACATTATAGAAAGGCTGTGGAGAATGAGGCGTAGATAAGGCATGTACTGTATATCCATTTAAAATTAAATCCACAACAAGGTTGCAAGACATTAAAGGGTCTAATTTTTTTTCTAAATCCATTGTATTTCATTGACTACTTCTGAAGTAAGAAAATTAAAAAAAAAATACTATGGATAATTCACACTAATATAGATAATTAACGCTAACATTAACAAAAGTAGAAGTTGGTAGACTGACTCAACAAGTAGTGTGGGCAGTGATTTCAATTTCCAGATTGTAACCACTTGCACTATCCCTGCCACATCTAAGGATAACTACGGACCATCACACAACCCCCTCTGACATTATGCTTTTCTCCTGCCAGAGATGGGGTCTCGCAGACAGCCAAATTGCGTACAAAAATCATGCTCTGCCCTTTTGTGAGTCATCCAGAGGTCACATTTGTTGTAGCAATAAGGGATTCTGATAACCTCTTTTCCTCAGGTAAAGCCAGTTGTGCGGGTTAGATGCCCAGGCTGGTCAAAGCAAAACATAAGATCTCAGCCACTGAGCCACTGAGCCACTGCACTAGAGCACTGTGCCAACTAAGCGCCCCTATTTACTGTTATTTTTAAAACTAGGTTTTAGATCAGGGAGGCAACTTTAGTGTTGGAGGGGTTTAACAGTTTTACACCTCATACATTTTTTATTCATTTTTTTTTATCTATAGTAACTATGTGATCCCGATCAGGGAGCCTACCTGGAAACAGTGGACGCACTGTAGAAATACACCAACATTATGGCAGTTCTTAAGAGGGTATCATATTAACTTACACTTAGGGGTGAGTTAAAATAGCCAATCCACATACTTTATTCTTTTTTAATGGTGGCAAAAACTTGTGGGAGAACAAGCCAAACTGCTTATAACCACTGACCAGAGGCAGTGTTTAAATGCAGGTCCCCAGGACCCTGAAATGTGAGCTGTTCATTTTGTTAATACTGTGACACCTATATGTCAAAAGTGTTAACCATGGTTGAAAATTATAGTCAAGCAGACTTTTATTGGCAGACCTGTTAACATTTGAAATAGCTTGTGATGACAATTATTTTGTTTGATAAGATATAAGATAAACGTAAGTTTTAAATGTATGACAAGGATAATTATACTGTAGATTGTGTAGATAACGTTACAGAAGGCACATTCACAACATTTAAAGTCAAGTTTTAATCATGACAAATCATTCAAACATTGAATTGTTTAGTTTAGTTAGGTAAAAGTAACTACTAGCGTTGAACAATCAAGCCTAAGGTCATGAGTCAAATTACAGGGAGGTTTGGGGTCTGGCTTCCCTAATTAATAGTCTTACCCCCAAAAAGGAGGTAAAAAAAAACCGTTGGGGCCATTAGTTAGCTAAACTACTACTTCTGGCAAAACTTACATTAAGTTGACCCCCAATTGTCACTGTATAATTTGCCCTCTGCCTAAGGATGCACCCTTCACCTCACATTACCCAACCAACTAGTTAGTATTAGCCAGTGATAGTAGTGTTTTGACAAATTGTTAAGCATAAAGTGTGGTAGGTTTGAAATTATGCTCAAGATAATGAGCAGTAAAATAATTTTTGAACAACAAAGTCATTGTATACTTGTACAAAAAGTGATGCTACCTTGTCCTAAAACAATGTAAAATTGGGTGATGTGCACCCTCTGAACTTTACACAATGCCCCTGTGCTCTCAATTTAACCAGAATGAACTTATGCTCTGATTTAAATACAAATTTCTGAAAAAGTTGGAAATGCAGTAAAAAGAAGAATCTGTGATTTGTTATTTTTCTTATTCATGTGTTTATCTTACTGCCCACACTACCTGTTAAGTCAGTCTACCAACTTCTACTTTTGTTAATGTTAAAATTAAGCATTAATTATTAAAATTAGTGTTAATTATCCAAACATAGTATTATTTTTTTTCCCTTCAGAAGTAGTCAATGAAATACAATGGATTTAGAAAAAAAATAGACCCTTTAATGTCTTGCAACCTTTGTTGTGGATTTACTTTTTAAAATAGAAAATTTTTAAATTGGGTGATGTGCACCATCTGAACTTTACACAATGTCCCTGTGCTCCCAATTTAACCAGGATGAACTTATGCTCTGTTTTAAATACAAATTTCTGAAAAAGTTGGAAATGCAGTAAAAAGAAGAATCTGTCATTTGTTAATTTTCTTAAATCTGTATATAACTGACAAAGGTAGAAAGAAAATAGAAGTAGAAGAAGTAGAAAGAATATTTCCATGTGTTTTAAACAGGAACGTGTTGAATTTGATGCCTGCAACATACTCCAAAAATTTGGGACAGATGCAAAATAAGAGTCGAAGGTTTATAATATTCAAGTTACAGTGTTTTACTATAAGAATTGGTATAAGAATTGGTAACATGTGAGGGAATTATAATTGAGTATACTTTTCCCACACACATTATTACTACTCAAACATCTTTAGCAGCATGAGTGATATTTGCATTTCTGTTACTTGGGTTCCACCTAGCGGTCGCTAGCACTTTTTTTTAAAAGCGCGTAAATCGGGTGTATATGCATATGTACAGTACATTCAGATTAGTATAGATTAGATATAACATGTACACTCAAAAAAGACATTTTCAGAAAAAAATGGCTTCTATCGGCAAAAGAAAATATTTAGTGTGATTTCCCCTGGCACTGAGCACTTCTTGAAATCTTTTGGGGGGAGACTGTCTTGAAGTAATCTGAAGTAATTTTCTGGTAGGTTAAACTAGGCTTATTTTAGCACTTCCCAGAGTTCCCCTTACATTTTAGGTTGTTTTTTTAATTATGTCTCTGCCCAGGTGATGTGTTATCTGTCAGTAAAACTGACGACTTTTAAACAATAGAGTTAACATGAGATTTTTCTTGTCGTTTTAGTAATGTGTCATTGCATCCACATGGAATCTGCTCACGTTTTGCCCTTTAATAGCTTCCTCGTGACCATGTGTCATTCTGATTTGATTGTTCGGATCAGATTTTAACGGGACAACTGATAAGTTATTTTTATAGAACAGCAAAGGAGCACTTGGTTAAAGGAGGGCTCGTCCGGGATTTGAACCCGGGACCTCTCGCACCCGAAGCGAGAATCATACCCCTAGACCAACGAGCCATCTGAGAAGTTGTAAATGTGTTATTTTGATGTGCGTGACTGACCGTCAAAACTCTGTTGTCTCCCTGAGCTGGGAAGTGTATTCGGTGCTTTCATGACAAAACTCAAAGCACAGAATGGTTAAAACTATTGACAGAGTTGAAACATGAAAAATATTTCAAGGCTCCAAATAGTCCAAATAGTAAAAATCTGGCAACCCAAAACGTGCACGTTTCCTAATAGACGCCGGGAAAAATCACCCAAGAACGACTGATTTCTGACAGACAATCAGGCTTTAACACATTTTTTTTCGAATCCTAAAAAATATTAGACGCTAAAAATGACCATGACAATCAGTTTCTAATTTCTTGAAGCCTTTGACAGAAGCTGTCTGTTTTTTTTATTTGTATTTAATGATTTGCGTTGTAACATTATCTCAGACTTAACGTCCATTAAATTTACCCGAATATATCCGTATCCGAAACATATTCAAAGGCAACATTTTTTCAAAAAACAAACAAACAAACTGTTTTGCTGTTTACGTCGTGTAATACATTTATCTACCAAAACTGCACAATCCGAACGTTGTGACGCTGTGTATAAAAGGTACGTTACACAAAATAATGATACAATTGATAGGCTTTTTAATTTATTTATTTAATTATTTATTTATGTATTATACCTGATACGTTTGTTTTACAACGCACCCAAAGCGAGAATCTTACGCCTAGACCAACGCTGCGTGACTGACCGTCGAAAGTCTGTTGTCTGGTTGAGCTAGGAAGTGTAGTCAGTGCTTGCATGACAAAACTCAAGGCACAGAATGATAAAACTCTTTAAAGAGTTGAAACATGAAACATATTTAAAGGCTCCAAATAGTAAAAACTGGTTTAACTGTTTTTAAGCTTCAAATTTTAAGCTAAAGGGTAGAATTGTAGTAATGTGTCATTGCATCCACATGGAAAGCTGTTCACGTGTTGCCCTTTAATCGCTTCCTCGTTTTATTTGCATTGCCGGGATAGGACACAAGGCATTTCATTGACCTTCGTGGCTTAGCGTCAAAACCATGTTGACTGGTTGCACTGGCAAGTGTATTCATGACGAAACAAATCTCAATGCAGAGCTTCATTAAAGCATTTTGAACACTTTAAGCATGAGGTGTCATTAAGGGCTAAGCTGTATCCTAAGCTGTGCCCTATTCACTATTCACTATAAGCATAGTGCTCTACTTTGGGGTGATGCCATTATGTAGTGGTGTCCAAACATAGTGCCGAATTTTCAGTGCACTGTAACAATCCCACAATGCACTGTAATATGTACGCTATGACCGAATTGTGTGAGCCGTGTTTAAAGCTCTACAAACACACAAACTGAATTATGAATCATTAAAAGCATTGTTCTTTTCATGGAATAATCTTTGATCGTTATGTTGCTTAGAAACATCAGCCTCCCATTAACAAACTACATAGGAAAATATGTGAAATTCATGGCGTTCAGTGGCTCGTAACTACCACAGGCTTATATAGGAAAACGTTCACTGCTTCAGTTCTTCGGCAGTCGTTATGCAGTGCTGATTTCACCTCACGCCTTCATACGTTATTTATGTGCGCTATCTTTCAATCAAACTGGTGCTTCTTAAAGAAAACCTACTGTAGCGTTAGCCGGAGCTACAACTAAGCTAATGTTAGCCAACTAGCCTAACCTAGGTTAGCACAAACGCCCCATTCTCATGATGGTTATCATCATTCCCGCCATCACACAACGTTAGCCGTGAATTTTTCACATTTTAACATTCATTCACATTTTAACATTCATTTTTAACATGAATTTTTCACATTTTAACATGCAGTTTTTCACATTTTAACATGTGCTGCAGATCGTCGCAGGGAATGACAACACGTCCAACGTGCCACTGTTCGGATGACTAAAAAACTTTATTTCAAAAGGACGTTCCGATTTTATTGCCTGTAACCAAAGTGCAGTATGACTATTAATAATCCCAAAGCTGAAAAAAAAAAGTTTCAGTGCAGTCCTTTTTTAGATTGGCCAACACTATTTGGCTTTGACTTCCACAAAACTGCATTAAATATAATACCTTGTAATATATAATGTTTATATGGTGTTTCGAGAGGTCTATACAGTGGTACCTCGGTACGTCCTTAATCCGTTCCAGAACCTTGGACTTATACCAACAGGACGTATACCAAACGAATTTTTCCCATAAGAAATAAAGGGAAAATGATTAATCCGTTCCCATGAAAAAAAAATCCTACTGTTACTGGCATATTATAGGTTAATGGGGTTGTATAAAACAATTTATAAAACGGATAGTTCCGGTCCTAAAATCTGATGGGCTGAGCTGCGGTTAAAGCCGCTGTTAAATCCCCGATATAAGCGCACCTGTGACCACCTCACATCATTCCATATTAATACGCCACTGAAAAGAAAAAGTACAAACTTGGTTTAACACTATTTTAAGTGATGCACTATACATGGAAATGTCCAGATTAATATAAACAGTAATCCTAATCATTAAGCGGATAACAGTTTGCGAATGTTATGTTCGCCCTCATGTTGTCTAGCAACACGGCGCACCGTTAACGGGACTACACTACCTGTAGTACAGTACCTGAAAATTCAAAGAGAGAGATAGCGTAGGTTGTTTACTGAATGGTAGCAACTGGCGAACTGAGGAACTGAGATACTACAGTGTGATGTTTTTTTCTCTCTAAATCAGCGGATTTTTCTACATTTCAGTAACACACTGAGATGTTACATGTAATACAAACGTGGTGAAGTTAGAAGGTTTGTTTCTTACCTGAAGTTACTGTGACTTTGGTTCCTTTTCCCCAGTAGTCAAAGTAGTTATCACACTGATGGAGTTTATAGCTCTACTCATACAGTAACCAACTGGCGTAATGACGCTCGTGGCTTTATCTCGCGCACGGTGTCATGACTGATTTTGACCCGTACAAGTTCTAGCACGCGAGTCGTATTCCAAATAAAGGTCATATACCAAGCTAAATTTTTCGCGTCCAAACAGGACGCATACCAAGTTGGACTTACACCAAAGCAGACGTATACTGAGGTTCCACTGTATTTTATAATGCATTTTATAATTTAAGCAGCACGATCCGAGAACGGTCTAAACCACGACTTGATTTTCAGCCTACCTTGCACGTCCAAGTATGACACTGGGGGCGCCCCCACCACGTCCATACATGACGCAGGGGGCTCTTCACCAAGCTGCAAATATTGACGACTTGGGAATGAGAACGTGTTGAAATAATAAATGCTCGGAAACTACAAAAGTAAAGTGTGGTGTTCCACAGGGGTCGGTACTGGGACCGCTATTATTTACACTCTATATGCTTCCACTATGAATCTATTCATAAACATGGCATAAGATTTCACTGCTATGCAGATGACACACAGCTGTATATATCAGCCAAACCAAATGATACTGACACAATCAGTAAGATAGAAGATTGTGTAAACGACATAAAAAACTGGATGTCGTGTAATTTTCTTTTACTTAATTCAGATAAAACAGAGGTTGGCTCTAAAGCTGCAAGAGACAAGTTGTCTAACCTGGTGCTAAACCTAAACACTTTCTCTGTTACTCCCAGCTCAGATGTAAAAAACTTGGGTGTCACAATCATGGCTGGATTACTGACCGGGCCAGTGGGGCCAGCACCCAGGGGCCCTTGAGGTCAGGGGGCCCCGGGGGGGCCCTGGCCCTAAACATTTTGCGATGCCTATCAACATTTATGATACAATATATTTTTATTTCCGAGGGCCCTCCATTTTAAGGATCCTCTGACTATTAGGGACTTTGACCCCAGGGCCTCTTTGGGGCCCTAGCCATGCTTTTGGGGCCCCTAGCCATGCTTTTGGGCCCTAGCCATGCTTTTGGGGGCCCTAGCCATGCTTTTGGGGGCCTTATGAAAATGGATGAGGCGTTGTGGCACTGCTCTGACTTCGACTTCTGGCTATTAGGGGTCCTAGGAAAGAGGGGGGCATATTTTTAGAGGGCCCTGGTTATAAGAGCCCCTACCAGGGGGCCCTAGAGAAGAGCAGGGCATACCATTAGAGGGCCCTTGATCACGAGGGCCCCTGCTATGGGGCCCTTGACTTCCATAGAAGTCGTTTACCATGGCTCCTTGACTTTCTAGGGACCTACAAATTGCAAGGCAAGCTACCATATTTCATATTTCATTCAGGATTTGCCCAGGGGCCCAGACTATATTTAATCCGTCCTTGGTCACAATAGATTCAGACCTCTCCTTTGATACACACGTTAATAATATTACTAGAGTTGCTTTCTATCATTTGCGTAATATTTCTAAAATAAGAAATATACTATCTGTTAATGACGCCGAAAAACTGATCCATGCGTTTATAATATCTCGGTTAGATTATTGTAATGCTCTTCTAACTGGATGCTCTGGTAGATCCATAAACAAACTCCAGTTAGTTCAAAATGCAGCAGCTCGAGTGCTAACTACAACTAAAAAATTTGATCATATTACTCCGGTTCTATCATCTCTACACTAGCTGCCAGTTAAATACCGCATTGATTACAAAATACTTTTACTAACAAAGCGCTTACATGGTCTGGCTCCACAGTATCTGAGTGAGTTTATTAATCACTACAACCCAGCGCGTCCACTTCGTTCACAAGATGCAGGGTTACTTATAGTTCCTAAAATTAAAAAGACCACAGCTGGTGGAAGAGCATTTTCTTACAAAGCTCCACAACTTTGGAATAATCTTCCTGCCTCTGTTCGGGATTCGGACACAGTCTCAATGTTTAAGTCTAGACTGAAAACATATTTATTTTCTCAGGCTTTTGATTAGTATAGACAAAGGCGCAGAGCTTGGGGGTTCTTGGTCATAGAAACTTGTGGTGATGAGGGATGTTGGGTTGCTGTCGTTCTGCCTCTCTTGTCCGATCACTCCGGTATAGGAGAGGTGGGCGCTGATGTCCTGTGAAAGCCTTCATGACCTTGTTACCTGCTTGCTCTCCCTTTTAGTTATGCTGTAATAATTAGGGCTGCCGGAGTCTAAAACTCTCTGTAAAACTGTTTTACTCAACTAGCATTGTACATTATTAACTACATTTTTTGTTGTTTTACTCCAAAGGCATTCTGATGGAAACCTGTTTACCCGCCGAGGTTAAGGATTAAAGTCGAGACTGCAGTGACAACGATGCTGCACCTGCCGTATGTGACGGGTCTGCAGTAATTGCACCAAGAATGACAAGAAATCACTACAGACTTTATTGAAGACTAGAGCGAATAACAACTCTATTATTATTTATCTATTTATTACCAGTTTTACCTTTTAGATCATTTAATTCTGTGTTTGTATGCTTTGTGTAAATCGTGAATTTATTTAAAGTATCCTCCAGACCACCCAAGAGGGATGGGCCCTGCTGAGTATGGTTCCTCTCAAGGTTTCTTCCTGTAATTTTCAGGGAGTTTTTCCTTGCCACAGTCGCCCTCGGCTTGCTCAACAGGGGTTTTTGTATCTGTTGGTCCTGGATTTTGTAAAGTTGCTTTGAGACAATGTCTATTGTAAAAAGCGCTATATAAATAATGTTGACTTGATCAGATTTTAACGGGACAACTGATAAGTTATTTTTATAGAACAGCAAAGGAGCAGTTGGTTAAAGGAGGGATTTGAACCCGGGACTTAAACGCGGGACCTCTCGCACCCAAAGCGAAAATCATACCCCTAGACCAACGAGCCATCTGAGAAGTTGTCAATGATTTGATCTGTGTCAAAACTATGTTGTCTGCCTGAGCTGGGAAGTGTATTCGGTGCTTTCATGACAAAACTCAAAGCACAGAATGGTTAAAACTCTTGACAGAGTTGAAAGATGAAAAATATTTCAAGGCTCCAAATAGTACAAACTGGTTTTTATTAGTCAACTGTCAAGACTAGGAAGTCAAGTCAACTTCAAGTCAACTTTATTTATATAGCGCTTTTTACAATATACATTGTCTCAAAGCAACTTTACAAAATCCAGGACCAACAGATACAAAAACCCCTGTTGAGCAAGCCGAGGGCGACTGTGGCAAGGAAAAACTGCCTGAAAATTACAGGAAGAAACCTTGAGAGGAACCAGACTCAGCAGGGCCCATCCTTCTTGGGTGGCCTGGAGGATACTTTAAATAAATACACGATTTACACAAATCATACAAACACAGAATTAAATGATCTAAAAGTCATAACTGGTAATAAATAGATAAATAAACAATTAAATAATAATAGAGTTGTTATCCGCTCTAGTCTTCAATAAAGTCTGTAGTGATTTCTTGTCGTTGCAATTACTCCAGACCCGTCACATCTGACAGGAGCAGCATCGTTGTCCCGGCAGTCTCGACTTTAATCCTTAACCTCGGCGGGTAAACAGGTTTCCATCAGAATGCCCTCGGGGTAAAACAACAGAGAATGTAGTTAATAATGTACAATGCTAGTTGACAAACAGTTTTACAGAGAGTTTTAGACTCCGGCAGCCCTAATTATTACAGCATAACTAAAAGGGAGAGCAAGCAGGTAACAAGGTCATGAAGGCTTTCACAGGACATCAGCGCCCATCTCCCCACCGTCATCAAACCTGAGTGATCGGACAAGAGAGGCAGGACGACAGCAACCCAACATCCCTGATCACCACAAGTTTCTATGACCAAGAACCCCCAAGCTCTGCGCCTTTGTCTATACTAATCAAAAGCCTGAGAAAATAAATATGTTTTCAGTCTAGACTTAAACATTGAGACTGTGTCCGAATCCCGAACAGAGGCAGGAAGATTATTCCAAAGTTGTGGAGCTTTGTAAGAAAACGCTCTTCCACCAGCCGTGATCTTTTTAATTCTAGGAACTATAAGTAACCCTGCATCTTGTGAACGAAGTGGACGTGCTGGGTTGTAGTAATTAATAAACTCACTCAGATACTGTGGAGCCAGACCATGTAGCGCTTTATAAGTTAGTAAAAGTATATTGTAATCAATGCGAAATTTAACTGGCAGCCAGTGTAGAGACGATAGAACAGGAGTAATATGGTCAAATTTTTTTGTTCTAGTTAGCACTCGAGCTGCTGCATTTTGAACTAACTGGAGTTTGTTTAAGGATCTACCAGAGCATCCTGTTAGAAGAGCATTACAATAATCTAACCGAGAAGTTATAAACGCATGGATCAGTTTTTCGGCGTCATTAACAGATAGTATATTTCTTATTTTAGAAATGTTACGCAAATGATAGAAAGCAACTGTAGTAATATTATTAACGTGTGTATCAAATGAGAGATCTGAATCTATTGTGACACCTACGTTTTTTACATCTGGGCTGGGAGTAACAGAGAACGTGTTTAAGTTGTGTTTAAGTTTAGCACCAGGTTAGACAACTTGTCTCTTGCAGCTTTAGAGCCAACAAGTAAAACCTCAGTTTTATCTGAATTAAGTAAAAGAAAATTACACGACATCCAGTTTTTTATGTCGTTTACACAATCTTCTATCTTACTGATTGTGTCAGTATCATTTGGTTTGGCTGATATATACAGCTGTGTGTCATCTGCATAGCAGTGAAATTTTATGCCATGTTTATGAATAATTTCACCTAGTGGAAGCGTATAGAGTGTAAATAATAGCGGTCCCAGTACCGACCCCTGTGGAACACCATACTTTACTTTTGTAGTTTCCGAGCATTTATTATTTACATAAACGAATTGAGAGCGGTCAGTCAAATATGATTTGAACCAAGAGAGTGCGAGTCCTTTAACACCTACTGTATTTTCTAGCCTCTCCAGTAAAATGTTATGATCGACCGTATCAAACACTGCACTAAGATCTAATAGAACAAGAAAAGAGACACATCCATTATCAGAAGACATTAACAACTCGTTAACTACTCTAATTAATGCGGTTTCGGTACTATGGTTGGGTCTAAATCCTGATTGAAATTTTTCATGAATACAATTTTCATTCAAATAAGAACATAGCTGTTTGGAAACGACTTTTTCTAATATCTTTGAGACAAAAGGAAGGTTTGAAATTGGCCTATAATTAGATAAAACATGTGGATCAAGATTAGGTTTTTTAATCAGGGGTTTAATAACAGCACTTTTAAACAATTTAGGTACATATCCAAGGCTAAGGGATGCATTGATTAATGTAAGCAGGGGCTCTACAATAGCTGGGAGTAAATCTTTAAGTAAACGAGTTGGAACAGGATCGAGTATACACGATGATGACTTCGATGATTTAATCAACACAGTTAGTTCATTTTGGGAGATTGGATTAAAGGAATTTAGTTGGATTAACTCGTTACTGTTATCATCACTGTTATCACCAATGCTGCTCAGAGTGAGTCCATACTTAACATTGGCAGGTGACACACTCTGACTCTGAAGTCGTATTTTTTCTATCTTGTCATTAAAGAATTTTAAAAAATCATCGCTGGTACAGTCAGGCGGTATATTAGATTCAGTTTCATTGGCGTTTTTAGTTAATTTGGACACTGTCTCAAAAAGGAATCTGGGATTGTTTTTATTTTTCTCTATTAGGGACGAATAATATGAAGATTTAGCTGTTATAAGTGCATGTTTATACTCAGTTAGAGCATCTTTCCAAGCAATCTTATACACTTCCAGTGTAATGTGACGCCACTTGCGTTCTGATTTCCGTGCTGCTTGTTTAAGTGCGCATGTGTGGTCATTGTACCAAGGAGCAAGTTTTTTCTCCCTAATCAGTTTAGTTTTAAGTGGGGCTACGTTATCTAAGGTTGCGCGCAATACAGTCGCTAGGTTTTGAGTTGCCTGATCTAGTTCTTTAGGTTCCGATGCTGATATATTTGGTAATTCTGGTAGGCAGTTTATGAACGCTGCTGCAGTTGCAGATGTAATAGTGCGCTTATATTTAAAACGATTTGGTTGCTGTACCTTATTGGACAGGGACACTTCATAAATGAGTAGAGAGTGATCAGAGATTAAGTCATTCTGTGGTACAATTTCCAGGTTGTCTATGTTTATACCATAAGTAAGTATTAAATCTAAGGTATGTTTACAGCGGTGAGTGGGTCCTGTTACATTTTGGGTGATGCCTAAAGATTCTAAAATAGAGTCAAACGCAGTTTTGAGTGGATTACATTTATCCTCATAATGGATATTAAAGTCACCAACAATTAAAGCTTTCTTAGTTGATAAAACTAATTTAGAAAGAAAATCGGCAAATTCGTTAAGAAATTCTGAGTAAGGACCAGGGGGTCGATAAACAGTAACCAGTTTAAACATACTAGTTTTATCAGATGAACATTTATTGGCTATGTCAGAGATAAGAACTTCAAACGAGTTTGTTATGGGAGTTGATTTTACAGTGAGACCTATGTCCTTGTCATAAATTGCGGCTATTCCTCCACCACGACCACTAAGACGTGGCTTATGTTCATAACTGTAACCCGGAGGAGATGCTTCATTTAAACCTAGATACTCATCAGGTCTAGCCCAGGTCTCAGTTAAACAAAGTGCACTAAGACTATTATCTGTAATTATTTCATTTACAATTACTGTTTTGCATGCAAGTGACCTGATGTTTAGAAGTCCTAACTTTAGTTTAGCTTTACTATGGTTTTCATGATGCTCATTTAGATTAATTTTAATTAAGTTATTATGACATACTTTTTGATTTTGTTTTGGCTTACACCTGCCACGGTAAACAGACACAGTCTCAATGGTTTGTGACCTAAGGATTCCGGGTGACGTCCGATGGCGACTCGCAGACAGTTGGTTAGGCCTGTTAGTCTGCTGCCTGGTCTTGGCTCTGGGTAGTCATTTAACACTATCTGCCGCTACACTAACGCGGTGGTAAAGCCTGTCACCTATGCTGCAAGAAATGCGAGCAGCACCCTCCCACGTGGGGTGGACACCATCCCGCTTCAAAAGACCAGGCCTTCCCTCAAAGGTGGACCAATTATCTACAAAATCAATGCAGTTTTCTGAGCACCATTTAGACATCCAGCGGTTCAGCGACAACAACCTGCTGTAGGTTTCGCCACTGGGTCGAATCAGTAAGGGGCCAGAGCACACTACTGCCTCAAGACATCGACCTAGCTAACTCACACACATTACTCTTAGCAACCTCAGACTGCCGTAAACGAACATCATTAGTGCCGACGTGGATAACAATCTTCGAAAATCTACGATTAGCATTAGCCAGCACTTTCAGGTTTGCTCTGATGTCAGGCGCCCTGGCCCCCGGAATACAAGTGACTATGGTTGCTGGTGTCTCTATGGGGGTTGCAATACGCACGTGTCGGAGCTGAGAATCTCCTATAACCAGAGCACTTACATTAACAGGCTGCTCAGCGGGTGGCTCACTGAGTGGGGAAAACCTGTTGGACACGTGCAACTGAGATGGTCGGTGCTTTGCCCTACGACTATGTCGCCGAGACGTCACCCAGTCGCCCCGCTGTGAGGGCTCTAATGCCGGAGTCTGGGGTTCTACACCTGAACTGCTGGCATTCGGGACTGCTACAGCTGAATCTAAACACTCACTAGTAGTAGTCTGTTCTAATGCCCGAATGCGCCCTTCTAACACTGAGATCTTCTCCGTCAGACTAACAACTAATCTACACTTATCACATGTAAAGTTATCACTAAACACGGAGAAGGAATAACTGAACATATTACACTCGGAACATGGATACAGCGCTCCTACTGGGGCCATAATAACAAAGAAATATACTTAGCTTTACAAGATGAGTTGGAGATGATGTTTATGTTGGATTCACCGGCGCTTCTGCTGGTAGTCACAGAAGAACGGCTTTAATTCCGGATGAAACAGGCGATGATGAGCTGGAATACAAAAACCACCAACCAAACCAACACAAACGCGCTTCGTTCGGACAAAAGCGGCTGTAATTCTAAAGGAGAACGGTGTTATGCGCTGGTGTACAAAACAAATAAACGTGCTTCCTACGAACAGAAACGGTTATAACTCCCCACAAAACAAAGGTGTTTTAAGAGCTGAAATACAGAACACAACCAAACACAAACGCGCTTCGTGCGGACCGAAAACGGTTTTAATTCTCAGGAAGCATTTGAAAGCTTTGCGCTGTTTTAATAAAGTGCATTTGTGGCCCCATGTAATTAGGCAGGCTTTACATGTTTATCAATTTAATGCCACCTTTGTTTTCTAATTGCACACTGTGATTACATTTTGAAGAGACATTTTGATAAGTCAACGTTCTTTAGTGAAAGAGCACGGTATTAAGGAAGGGCTCGACTCGGATTTTATCAGGAAACCCACGCAACCTTAACTTTTGCAGAATAAAAGTTTTTAATTACTCATTTGGAAATCGTTACACAACACCCTGTCTATAAATCTGTACTTTAACATTTCTGTTGTGGAGATGCGTCTAGCGTTAACTTGTTTTCAACATCTGGCAATCCCAAACGTGCACGTTTCCTAATAGACGCCGGGAAAAATCACCCAAGAACGACTGATTTCTGACAGACAATCAGGCATTAAGACATTTTTTTTTCGTATCCTAATAAATATTAGACGCTAAAAATGAAGCTGTCATTTTTTGTAGTTTTTTGTTGTTGTTTGTTTTGTATTTAATGCTTTGCGTTGTAACATTATCTCAGACTTAACGTCCATTAAATTTACCCAAATATATCCGTATCCGAAACATATTCAAAGGCAACATTTTTTCCAAAAAAAATAAATAAACTGTTTTGCTGTTTACGTCGTGTAATAAATACATTTATCTACCAAAACTGCACAATCCGAACGTTGTGACGCTGTGTATAAAAGGTACGTTACACAAGAGAATGATACCTTTGATAGCCTTTGTTATTTATTTATTTATTACACCTGATACGTTCGTTTTACAACGCCGACTCTCGCACCCAAAGCGAGAATCATACGCCTAGACCAACGCTGCGTGACTGACCGTAAAAACTCTGTTGTCTGTTTGAGCTAGGAAATGTATTCAGTGCTTGCATGGAAATAATCAAGGCACAGAATGATTAAAACTCGTTAAAGAGTTGAAACATGAAATATATTTAAAGGCTCATATAAGTAGAATTAACAGTTAATGCGTGCTTTTTCAATCAAAATAAAAAAAGGTCTTTAAGCAAAGCGATCTGACTGAAAATAGAGTGTGAACGCCATTGTTACACTTACAGGCTGACCTTATTCATAGTGCTGCGTTTCAGTGAGCAACGACGTAACGAGTTTCATATTACCTGTTGCCTTTTTTATTCATTTTTTATACCTGATACGTTTGTTTTACAATGCCGACTCTCGCACCCAAAGCGAGAATCTTACGCCTAGACCAACGCTGCGTGACTGACCGTCGAAAGTCTGTTGTCTGGTTGAGCTAGGAAGTGTAGTCAGTGCTTGCATGACAAAACTCAAGGCACAGAATGATAAAACACTTTAAAGAGTTGAAACATGAAACATATTTAAAGGCTCCAAATAGTAAAAACTGGTTTAACTGTTTTTAAGCTTCAAATTTTAAGCTAAAGGGTAGAATTGTAGTAATGTGTCATTGCATCCACATGGAAAGCTGTTCACGTTTTGCCCTTTAATCGCTTCCTCCTTTCATTTCCATTTGCACACTGCAGAACAAGGGCTCGTCCGGGATTTGAACCCGGGACCTCTCGCACCCTAAGCGAGAATCATACCCCTAGACCAACGAGCCAGCCGGGACAGGACACAAGGTTGACTGGTTGCACTGGCAAGTGTATTTATGACAAAACAAAACTCAATGCAGAGCTTCATTAAAGCATTTTGAACACTTTAAGCATGAGGTGTCATTAAGGGCTTGATGTTGTAAGAACTTATTTTGCTTTGTTAAATGAAAAGACTTTTGACAGGAGCTGTGTTCAAGACTTTATGCTTCGCGCCGTTTACCTTATGTATCATGTTTATCAGCCCAAACTGTACAATACAAACGTTGTGACGCTGTGTTTAATCGGTTAGTTATACAAAAGATTTTGCAACATTTACGTTGCCAACTTCTAAGAAAGTATAACAATGTGTCATTTTGGTTTGATTATTCTGATCAGATTTTAACGGGACAACTGATAAGTTATTTTTATAGAACAGCAAAGGAGCACTTGGTTAAAGGAGGACTCGTCTAGGATTTGAACCCGGGACCTCTCGCACCCAAAGCGAAAATCATACCCCTAGACCAACGAGCCATCTGAGAAGTTGTCAATGTGTTATTTTGATGTGCGTGACTGACCGTCAAAACTCTGTTGTCTGCCTGAGCTGGGAAGTGTATTCGGTGCTTTCATGAGAAAACTCAAAGCACAGAATGGTTAAAACTTAAAACAAATATTTCAAGGCTCCAAATAGTACAAACTGGTTTTAATTAGTCAACTGTCAAGACTAGGAAGCATTTGAAAGCTTTGCGCTGTTTTAATAAAGTGCCTTTGTGGCCCCATGTAATTAGGCAGGCTTTACATGTTTATCAATTTAATACCACCTTTGTTTTCTAATTGCACACTGTGATTACATTTTGAAGAGACATTTTGATAAGTCAACGTTCTTTAGTGAAAGAGCACGGTATTAAGGAAGGGCTCGACTCGGATTTTATCAGGAAACCCACGCAACCTTAACTTTTGCAGAATAAAAGTTTTTAATTACTCATTTGGAAATCGTTACACAACACCCTGTCTATAAATCTGTACTTTAACATTTCTGTTGTGGAGATGCGTCTAGCGTTAACTTGTTTTCAAACATCTGGCAATCCCAAACGTGCACGTTTCCTAATAGACGCCGGGAAAAATCACCCAAGAACGACTGATTTCTGACAGACAATCAGGCATTAAGACATTTTTTTTTCGTATCCTAATAAATATTAGACGCTATAAATGAAGCTGTCTGTTTTTTGTTGTTGTTTGTTTTGTATTTAATGCTTTGCGTTGTAACATTATCTCAGACTTAACGTCCATTAAATTTACCCGAATATATCCGTATCCGAAACATATTCAAAGGCAACATTTTTTCCAAAAAAAATAAATAAACTGTTTTGCTGTTTACGTCGTGTAATACATTTATCTACCAAAACTGCACAATCCGAACGTTGTGACGCTGTGTATAAAAGGTACGTTACACAAGAGAATGATACCTTTGATAGCCTTTGTTATTTATTTATTTATTACACCTGATACGTTCGTTTTACAACGCCGACTCTCGCACCCAAAGCGAGAATCATACGCCTAGACCAACGCTGCGTGACTGACCGTAAAAACTCTGTTGTCTGTTTGAGCTAGGAAATGTATTCAGTGCTTGCATGGAAATAATCAAGGCACAGAATGATTAAAACTCGTTAAAGAGTTGAAACATGAAATATATTTAAAGGCTCATATAAGTAGAATTAAAAGTTAATGCGTGCTTTTTCAATCAAAATCTAAAAAGGTCTTTAAGCAAAGCGATCTGACTGAAAATAGAGTGTGAACGCCATTGTTACACTTACAGGCTGACCTTATTTATGATGCTGCGTTTCAGTGAGCAACGACGTAACGAGTTTCATATTACCTGTTGCCTTTTTTATTCATTTTTTATACCTGATACGTTTGTTTTACAATGCCGACTCTCGCACCCAAAGCGAGAATCTTACGCCTAGACCAACGCTGCGTGACTGACCGTCGAAAGTCTGTTGTCTGGTTGAGCTAGGAAGTGTAGTCAGTGCTTGCATGACAAAACTCAAGGCACAGAATAATAAAACTCTTTAAAGAGTTGAAACATGAAACATATTTAAAGGCTCCAAATAGTAAAAACTGGTTTAACTGTTTTTAAGCTTCAAATTTTAAGCTAAAGGGTAGAATTGTAGTAACGTGTCATTGCATCCACATGGAAAGCTGTTCACGTTTTGCCCTTTAATCGCTTCCTCCTTTCATTTCCATTTGCACACTGTGATAAGAACAAGGACTCGTCCGGGATTTGAACCCGAGACCTCTCGCACCCTAAGCGAGAATCATACCCCTAGACCAACGAGCCAGCCGGGACAGGGCACAAGGTTGACTGGTTGCACTGGCAAGTGTATTTATGACAAAACAAAACTCAATGCAGAGCTTCATTAAAGCATTTTGAACACTTTAAGCATGAGGTGTCATTAAGGGCTTGATGTTGTAAGAACTTATTTTGCTTTGTCAAATGAAAAGACTTTTGACAGGAGCTGTGTTCAAGACTTTATGCTTCGCGCCGTTTACCTTATGTATCATGTTTATCAGCCCAAACTGTACAATACAAACGTTGTGACGCTGTGTTTAATCGGTTAGTTATACAAAAGATTTTGCAACATTTACGTTGCCAACTTCTAAGAAAGTATAACAATGTGTCATTTTGGTTTGATTATTCTGATCAGATTTTAACGGGACAACTGATAAGTTATTTTTATAGAACAGCAAAGGAGCACTTGGTTAAAGCAGGGCTCGTCCGGGATTTGAACCCGGGACCTCTCGCACCCAAAGCGAAAATCATACCCCTAGACCAACGAGCCATCTGAGAAGTTGTCAATGTGTTATTTTGATGTGCGTGACTGACCGTCAAAACTCTGTTGTCTGCCTGAGCTGGGAAGTGTATTCGGTGCTTTCATGAGAAAACTCAAAGCACAGAATGGTTAAAACTTAAAAAAAATATTTCAAGGCTCCAAATAGTACAAACTGGTTTTAATTAGTCAACTGTCAAGACTAGGAAGCATTTGAAAGCTTTGCGCTGTTTTAATAAAGTGCCTTTGTGGCCCCATGTAATTAGGCAGGCATAAAAGTTTTTAATTACTCATTTGGAAATCGTTACACAACACCCTGTCTATAAATCTGTACTTTAACATTTCTGTTGTGGAGATGCGTCTAGCGTTAACTTGTTTTCAAACATCTGGCAATCCCAAACGTGCACGTTTCCTAATAGACGCCGGGAAAAATCACCCAAGAACGACTGATTTCTGACAGACAATCAGGCATTAAGACATTTTTTTTTCGTATCCTAATAAATATTAGACGCTATAAATGAAGCTGTCTGTTTTTTGTTGTTGTTTGTTTTGTATTTAATGCTTTGCGTTGTAACATTATCTCAGACTTAACGTCCATTAAATTTACCCGAATATATCCGTATCCGAAACATATTCAAAGGCAACATTTTTTCCAAAAAAAATAAATAAACTGTTTTGCTGTTTACGTCGTGTAATACATTTATCTACCAAAACTGCACAATCCGAACGTTGTGACGCTGTGTATAAAAGGTACGTTACACAAGAGAATGATACCTTTGATAGCCTTTGTTATTTATTTATTTATTACACCTGATACGTTCGTTTTACAACGCCGACTCTCGCACCCAAAGCGAGAATCATACGCCTAGACCAACGCTGCGTGACTGACCGTAAAAACTCTGTTGTCTGTTTGAGCTAGGAAATGTATTCAGTGCTTGCATGGAAATAATCAAGGCACAGAATGATTAAAACTCGTTAAAGAGTTGAAACATGAAATATATTTAAAGGCTCATATAAGTAGAATTAAAAGTTAATGCGTGCTTTTTCAATCAAAATCAAAAAAGGTCTTTAAGCAAAGCGATCTGACTGAAAATAGAGTGTGAACGCCATTGTTACACTTACAGGCTGACCTTATTTATGATGCTGCGTTTCAGTGAGCAACGACGTAACGAGTTTCATATTACCTGTTGCCTTTTTTATTCATTTTTTATACCTGATACGTTTGTTTTACAATGCCGACTCTCGCACCCAAAGCGAGAATCTTACGCCTAGACCAACGCTGCGTGACTGACCGTCGAAAGTCTGTTGTCTGGTTGAGCTAGGAAGTGTAGTCAGTGCTTGCATGACAAAACTCAAGGCACAGAATAATAAAACTCTTTAAAGAGTTGAAACATGAAACATATTTAAAGGCTCCAAATAGTAAAAACTGGTTTAACTGTTTTTAAGCTTCAAATTTTAAGCTAAAGGGTAGAATTGTAGTAACGTGTCATTGCATCCACATGGAAAGCTGTTCACGTTTTGCCCTTTAATCGCTTCCTCCTTTCATTTCCATTTGCACACTGTGATAAGAACAAGGGCTCGTCCGGGATTTGAACCCGGGACCTCTCGCACCCTAAGCGAGAATCATACCCCTAGACCAACGAGCAAGCCGGGACAGGGCACAAGGTTGACTGGTTGCACTGGCAAGTGTATTTATGACAAAACAAAACTCAATGCAGAGCTTCATTAAAGCATTTTGAACACTTTAAGCATGAGGTGTCATTAAGGGCTTGATGTTGTAAGAACTTATTTTGCTTTGTCAAATGAAAAGACTTTTGACAGGAGCTGTGTTCAAGACTTTATGCTTCGCGCCGTTTACCTTATGTATCATGTTTATCAGCCCAAACTGTACAATACAAACGTTGTGACGCTGTGTTTAATCGGTTAGTTATACAAAAGATTTTGCAACATTTACGTTGCCAACTTCTAAGAAAGTATAACAATGTGTCACTTTGGTTTGATTATTCTGATCAGATTTTAACGGGACAACTGATAAGTTATTTTTATAGAACAGCAAAGGAGCACTTGGTTAAAGCAGGGCTCGTCCGGGATTTGAACCCGGGACCTCTCGCACCCAAAGCGAAAATCATACCCCTAGACCAACGAGCCATCTGAGAAGTTGTCAATGTGTTATTTTGATGTGCGTGACTGACCGTCAAAACTCTGTTGTCTGCCTGAGCTGGGAAGTGTATTCGGTGCTTTCATGAGAAAACTCAAAGCACAGAATGGTTAAAACTTAAAAAAAATATTTCAAGGCTCCAAATAGTACAAACTGGTTTTAATTAGTCAACTGTCAAGACTAGGAAGCATTTGAAAGCTTTGCGCTGTTTTAATAAAGTGCCTTTGTGGCCCCATGTAATTAGGCAGGCATAAAAGTTTTTAATTACTCATTTGGAAATCGTTACACAACACCCTGTCTATAAATCTGTACTTTAACATTTCTGTTGTGGAGATGCGTCTAGCGTTAACTTGTTTTCAAACATCTGGCAATCCCAAACGTGCACGTTTCCTAATAGACGCCGGGAAAAATCACCCAAGAACGACTGATTTCTGACAGACAATCAGGCATTAAGACATTTTTTTTTCGTATCCTAATAAATATTAGACGCTATAAATGAAGCTGTCTGTTTTTTGTTGTTGTTTGTTTTGTATTTAATGCTTTGCGTTGTAACATTATCTCAGACTTAACGTCCATTAAATTTACCCGAATATATCCGTATCCGAAACATATTCAAAGGCAACATTTTTTCCAAAAAAAATAAATAAACTGTTTTGCTGTTTACATCGTGTAATACATTTATCTACCAAAACTGCACAATCCGAACGTTGTGACGCTGTGTATAAAAGGTACGTTACACAAGAGAATGATACCTTTGATAGCCTTTGTTATTTATTTATTTATTACACCTGATACGTTCGTTTTACAACGCCGACTCTCGCACCCAAAGCGAGAATCATACGCCTAGACCAACGCTGCGTGACTGACCGTAAAAACTCTGTTGTCTGTTTGAGCTAGGAAATGTATTCAGTGCTTGCATGGAAATAATCAAGGCACAGAATGATTAAAACTCGTTAAAGAGTTGAAACATGAAATATATTTAAAGGCTCATATAAGTAGAATTAACAGTTAATGCGTGCTTTTTCAATCAAAATCAAAAAAGGTCTTTAAGCAAAGCGATCTGACTGAAAATAGAGTGTGAACGCCATTGTTACACTTACAGGCTGACCTTATTTATGATGCTGCGTTTCAGTGAGCAACGACGTAACGAGTTTCGTATTACCTGTTGACTTTTTTATTCATTTTTTATACCTGATACGTTTGTTTTACAATGCCGACTCTCGCACCCAAAGCGAGAATCTTACGCCTAGACCAACGCTGCGTGACTGACCGTCGAAAGTCTGTTGTCTGGTTGAGCTAGGAAGTGTAGTCAGTGCTTGCATGACAAAACTCAAGGCACAGAATGATAAAACTCTTTAAAGAGTTGAAACATGAAACATATTTAAAGGCTCCAAATAGTAAAAACTGGTTTAACTGTTTGTAAGCTTAAAATTTTAAGCTAAAGGGTAGAATTGTAGTAATGTGTCATTGCATCCACATGGAAAGCTGTTCACGTTTTGCCCTTTAATCGCTTCCTCCTTTCATTTCCATTTGCACACTGTGATAAGAACAAGGGCTCGTCCGGGATTTGAACCCGGGACCTCTTGCACCCTAAGCGAGAATCATACCCCTAGACCAACGAGCCAGCCGGGACAGGGCACAAGGTTGACTGGTTGCACTGGCAAGTGTATTTATGACAAAACAAAACTCAATGCAGAGCTTCATTAAAGCATTTTGAACACTTTAAGCATGAGGTGTCATTAAGGGCTTGATGTTGTAAGAACTTATTTTGCTTTGTCAAATGAAAAGACTTTTGACAGGAGCTGTGTTCAAGACTTTATGCTTCGTGCCGTTTACCTTATGTATCATGTTTATCAGCCCAAACTGTACAATACAAACGTTGTGACGCTGTGTTTAATCGGTTAGTTATACAAAAGATTTTGCAACATTTACGTTGCCAACTTCTAAGAAAGTATAACAATGTGTCATTTTGGTTTGATTATTCTGATCAGATTTTAACGGGACAACTGATAAGTTATTTTTATAGAACAGCAAAGGAGCACTTGGTTAAAGCAGGGCTCGTCCGGGATTTGAACCCGGGACCTCTCGCACCCAAAGCGAAAATCATACCCCTAGACCAACGAGCCATCTGAGAAGTTGTCAATGTGTTATTTTGATGTGCGTGACTGACCGTCAAAACTCTGTTGTCTGCCTGAGCTGGGAAGTGTATTCGGTGCTTTCATGAGAAAACTCAAAGCACAGAATGGTTAAAACTTAAAAAAAATATTTCAAGGCTCCAAATAGTACAAACTGGTTTTAATTAGTCAACTGTCAAGACTAGGAAGCATTTGAAAGCTTTGCGCTGTTTTAATAAAGTGCCTTTGTGGCCCCATGTAATTAGGCAGGCATAAAAGTTTTTAATTACTCATTTGGAAATCGTTACACAACACCCTGTCTATAAATCTGTACTTTAACATTTCTGTTGTGGAGATGCGTCTAGCGTTAACTTGTTTTCAAACATCTGGCAATCCCAAACGTGCACGTTTCCTAATAGACGCCGGGAAAAATCACCCAAGAACGACTGATTTCTGACAGACAATCAGGCATTAAGACATTTTTTTTTCGTATCCTAATAAATATTAGACGCTATAAATGAAGCTGTCTGTTGTTTGTTGTTGTTTGTTTTGTATTTAATGCTTTGCGTTGTAACATTATCTCAGACTTAACGTCCATTAAATTTACCCGAATATATCCGTATCCGAAACATATTCAAAGGCAACATTTTTTCCAAAAAAAATAAATAAACTGTTTTGCTGTTTACGTCGTGTAATACATTTATCTACCAAAACTGCACAATCCGAACGTTGTGACGCTGTGTATAAAAGGTACGTTACACAAGAGAATGATACCTTTGATAGCCTTTGTTATTTATTTATTTATTACACCTGATACGTTCGTTTTACAACGCCGACTCTCGCACCCAAAGCGAGAATCATACGCCTAGACCAACGCTGCGTGACTGACCGTAAAAACTCTGTTGTCTGTTTGAGCTAGGAAATGTATTCAGTGCTTGCATGGAAATAATCAAGGCACAGAATGATTAAAACTCGTTAAAGAGTTGAAACATGAAATATATTTAAAGGCTCATATAAGTAGAATTAAAAGTTAATGCGTGCTTTTTCAATCAAAATCTAAAAAGGTCTTTAAGCAAAGCGATCTGACTGAAAATAGAGTGTGAACGCCATTGTTACACTTACAGGCTGACCTTATTTATGATGCTGCGTTTCAGTGAGCAACGACGTAACGAGTTTCATATTACCTGTTGCCTTTTTTATTCATTTTTTATACCTGATACGTTTGTTTTACAATGCCGACTCTCGCACCCAAAGCGAGAATCTTACGCCTAGACCAACGCTGCGTGACTGACCGTCGAAAGTCTGTTGTCTGGTTGAGCTAGGAAGTGTAGTCAGTGCTTGCATGACAAAACTCAAGGCACAGAATAATAAAACTCTTTAAAGAGTTGAAACATGAAACATATTTAAAGGCTCCAAATAGTAAAAACTGGTTTAACTGTTTTTAAGCTTCAAATTTTAAGCTAAAGGGTAGAATTGTAGTAACGTGTCATTGCATCCACATGGAAAGCTGTTCACGTTTTGCCCTTTAATCGCTTCCTCCTTTCATTTCCATTTGCACACTGTGATAAGAACAAGGGCTCGTCCGGGATTTGAACCCGGGACCTCTCGCACCCTAAGCGAGAATCATACCCCTAGACCAACGAGCCAGCCGGGACAGGGCACAAGGTTGACTGGTTGCACTGGCAAGTGTATTTATGACAAAACAAAACTCAATGCAGAGCTTCATTAAAGCATTTTGAACACTTTAAGCATGAGGTGTCATTAAGGGCTTGATGTTGTAAGAACTTATTTTGCTTTGTCAAATGAAAAGACTTTTGACAGGAGCTGTGTTCAAGACTTTATGCTTCGCGCCGTTTACCTTATGTATCATGTTTATCAGCCCAAACTGTACAATACAAACGTTGTGACGCTGTGTTTAATCGGTTAGTTATACAAAAGATTTTGCAACATTTACGTTGCCAACTTCTAAGAAAGTATAACAATGTGTCATTTTGGTTTGATTATTCTGATCAGATTTTAACGGGACAACTGATAAGTTATTTTTATAGAACAGCAAAGGAGCACTTGGTTAAAGCAGGGCTCGTCCGGGATTTGAACCCGGGACCTCTCGCACCCAAAGCGAAAATCATACCCCTAGACCAACGAGCCATCTGAGAAGTTGTCAATGTGTTATTTTGATGTGCGTGACTGACCGTCAAAACTCTGTTGTCTGCCTGAGCTGGGAAGTGTATTCGGTGCTTTCATGAGAAAACTCAAAGCACAGAATGGTTAAAACTTAAAAAAAATATTTCAAGGCTCCAAATAGTACAAACTGGTTTTAATTAGTCAACTGTCAAGACTAGGAAGCATTTGAAAGCTTTGCGCTGTTTTAATAAAGTGCCTTTGTGGCCCCATGTAATTAGGCAGGCATAAAAGTTTTTAATTACTCATTTGGAAATCGTTACACAACACCCTGTCTATAAATCTGTACTTTAACATTTCTGTTGTGGAGATGCGTCTAGCGTTAACTTGTTTTCAAACATCTGGCAATCCCAAACGTGCACGTTTCCTAATAGACGCCGGGAAAAATCACCCAAGAACGACTGATTTCTGACAGACAATCAGGCATTAAGACATTTTTTTTTCGTATCCTAATAAATATTAGACGCTATAAATGAAGCTGTCTGTTTTTTGTTGTTGTTTGTTTTGTATTTAATGCTTTGCGTTGTAACATTATCTCAGACTTAACGTCCATTAAATTTACCCGAATATATCCGTATCCGAAACATATTCAAAGGCAACATTTTTTCCAAAAAAAATAAATAAACTGTTTTGCTGTTTACGTCGTGTAATACATTTATCTACCAAAACTGCACAATCCGAACGTTGTGACGCTGTGTATAAAAGGTACGTTACACAAGAGAATGATACCTTTGATAGCCTTTGTTATTTATTTATTTATTACACCTGATACGTTCGTTTTACAACGCCGACTCTCGCACCCAAAGCGAGAATCATACGCCTAGACCAACGCTGCGTGACTGACCGTAAAAACTCTGTTGTCTGTTTGAGCTAGGAAATGTATTCAGTGCTTGCATGGAAATAATCAAGGCACAGAATGATTAAAACTCGTTAAAGAGTTGAAACATGAAATATATTTAAAGGCTCATATAAGTAGAATTAACAGTTAATGCGTGCTTTTTCAATCAAAATCAAAAAAGGTCTTTAAGCAAAGCGATCTGACTGAAAATAGAGTGTGAACGCCATTGTTACACTTACAGGCTGACCTTATTTATGATGCTGCGTTTCAGTGAGCAACGACGTAACGAGTTTCATATTACCTGTTGACTTTTTTATTCATTTTTTATACCTGATACGTTTGTTTTACAATGCCGACTCTCGCACCCAAAGCGAGAATCTTACGCCTAGACCAACGCTGCGTGACTGACCGTCGAAAGTCTGTTGTCTGGTTGAGCTAGGAAGTGTAGTCAGTGCTTGCATGACAAAACTCAAGGCACAGAATGATAAAACTCTTTAAAGAGTTGAAACATGAAACATATTTAAAGGCTCCAAATAGTAAAAACTGGTTTAACTGTTTGTAAGCTTAAAATTTTAAGCTAAAGGGTAGAATTGTAGTAATGTGTCATTGCATCCACATGGAAAGCTGTTCACGTTTTGCCCTTTAATCGCTTCCTCCTTTCATTTCCATTTGCACACTGTGATAAGAACAAGGGCTCGTCCGGGATTTGAACCCGGGACCTCTTGCACCCTAAGCGAGAATCATACCCCTAGACCAACGAGCCAGCCGGGACAGGGCACAAGGTTGACTGGTTGCACTGGCAAGTGTATTTATGACAAAACAAAACTCAATGCAGAGCTTCATTAAAGCATTTTGAACACTTTAAGCATGAGGTGTCATTAAGGGCTTGATGTTGTAAGAACTTATTTTGCTTTGTCAAATGAAAAGACTTTTGACAGGAGCTGTGTTCAAGACTTTATGCTTCGCGCCGTTTACCTTATGTATCATGTTTATCAGCCCAAACTGTACAATACAAACGTTGTGACGCTGTGTTTAATCGGTTAGTTATACAAAAGATTTTGCAACATTTACGTTGCCAACTTCTAAGAAAGTATAACAATGTGTCATTTTGGTTTGATTATTCTGATCAGATTTTAACGGGACAACTGATAAGTTATTTTTATAGAACAGCAAAGGAGCACTTGGTTAAAGCAGGGCTCGTCCGGGATTTGAACCCGGGACCTCTCGCACCCAAAGCGAAAATCATACCCCTAGACCAACGAGCCATCTGAGAAGTTGTCAATGTGTTATTTTGATGTGCGTGACTGACCGTCAAAACTCTGTTGTCTGCCTGAGCTGGGAAGTGTATTCGGTGCTTTCATGAGAAAACTCAAAGCACAGAATGGTTAAAACTTAAAAAAAATATTTCAAGGCTCCAAATAGTACAAACTGGTTTTAATTAGTCAACTGTCAAGACTAGGAAGCATTTGAAAGCTTTGCGCTGTTTTAATAAAGTGCCTTTGTGGCCCCATGTAATTAGGCAGGCATAAAAGTTTTTAATTACTCATTTGGAAATCGTTACACAACACCCTGTCTATAAATCTGTACTTTAACATTTCTGTTGTGGAGATGCGTCTAGCGTTAACTTGTTTTCAAACATCTGGCAATCCCAAACGTGCACGTTTCCTAATAGACGCCGGGAAAAATCACCCAAGAACGACTGATTTCTGACAGACAATCAGGCATCAAGACATTTTTTTTTCGTATCCTAATAAATATTAGACGCTATAAATGAAGCTGTCTGTTGTTTGTTGTTGTTTGTTTTGTATTTAATGCTTTGCGTTGTAACATTATCTCAGACTTAACGTCCATTAAATTTACCCGAATATATCCGTATCCGAAACATATTCAAAGGCAACATTTTTTCCAAAAAAAATAAATAAACTGTTTTGCTGTTTACGTCGTGTAATACATTTATCTACCAAAACTGCACAATCCGAACGTTGTGACGCTGTGTATAAAAGGTACGTTACACAAGAGAATGATACCTTTGATAGCCTTTGTTATTTATTTATTTATTACACCTGATACGTTCGTTTTACAACGCCGACTCTCGCACCCAAAGCGAGAATCATACGCCTAGACCAACGCTGCGTGACTGACCGTAAAAACTCTGTTGTCTGTTTGAGCTAGGAAATGTATTCAGTGCTTGCATGGAAATAATCAAGGCACAGAATGATTAAAACTCGTTAAAGAGTTGAAACATGAAATATATTTAAAGGCTCATATAAGTAGAATTAAAAGTTAATGCGTGCTTTTTCAATCAAAATCTAAAAAGGTCTTTAAGCAAAGCGATCTGACTGAAAATAGAGTGTGAACGCCATTGTTACACTTACAGGCTGACCTTATTTATGATGCTGCGTTTCAGTGAGCAACGACGTAACGAGTTTCATATTACCTGTTGCCTTTTTTATTCATTTTTTATACCTGATACGTTTGTTTTACAATGCCGACTCTCGCACCCAAAGCGAGAATCTTACGCCTAGACCAACGCTGCGTGACTGACCGTCGAAAGTCTGTTGTCTGGTTGAGCTAGGAAGTGTAGTCAGTGCTTGCATGACAAAACTCAAGGCACAGAATAATAAAACTCTTTAAAGAGTTGAAACATGAAACATATTTAAAGGCTCCAAATAGTAAAAACTGGTTTAACTGTTTTTAAGCTTCAAATTTTAAGCTAAAGGGTAGAATTGTAGTAACGTGTCATTGCATCCACATGGAAAGCTGTTCACGTTTTGCCCTTTAATCGCTTCCTCCTTTCATTTCCATTTGCACACTGTGATAAGAACAAGGGCTCGTCCGGGATTTGAACCCGGGACCTCTCGCACCCTAAGCGAGAATCATACCCCTAGACCAACGAGCCAGCCGGGACAGGGCACAAGGTTGACTGGTTGCACTGGCAAGTGTATTTATGACAAAACAAAACTCAATGCAGAGCTTCATTAAAGCATTTTGAACACTTTAAGCATGAGGTGTCATTAAGGGCTTGATGTTGTAAGAACTTATTTTGCTTTGTCAAATGAAAAGACTTTTGACAGGAGCTGTGTTCAAGACTTTATGCTTCGCGCCGTTTACCTTATGTATCATGTTTATCAGCCCAAACTGTACAATACAAACGTTGTGACGCTGTGTTTAATCGGTTAGTTATACAAAAGATTTTGCAACATTTACGTTGCCAACTTCTAAGAAAGTATAACAATGTGTCATTTTGGTTTGATTATTCTGATCAGATTTTAACGGGACAACTGATAAGTTATTTTTATAGAACAGCAAAGGAGCACTTGGTTAAAGCAGGGCTCGTCCGGGATTTGAACCCGGGACCTCTCGCACCCAAAGCGAAAATCATACCCCTAGACCAACGAGCCATCTGAGAAGTTGTCAATGTGTTATTTTGATGTGCGTGACTGACCGTCAAAACTCTGTTGTCTGCCTGAGCTGGGAAGTGTATTCGGTGCTTTCATGAGAAAACTCAAAGCACAGAATGGTTAAAACTTAAAAAAAATATTTCAAGGCTCCAAATAGTACAAACTGGTTTTAATTAGTCAACTGTCAAGACTAGGAAGCATTTGAAAGCTTTGCGCTGTTTTAATAAAGTGCCTTTGTGGCCCCATGTAATTAGGCAGGCATAAAAGTTTTTAATTACTCATTTGGAAATCGTTACACAACACCCTGTCTATAAATCTGTACTTTAACATTTCTGTTGTGGAGATGCGTCTAGCGTTAACTTGTTTTCAAACATCTGGCAATCCCAAACGTGCACGTTTCCTAATAGACGCCGGGAAAAATCACCCAAGAACGACTGATTTCTGACAGACAATCAGGCATCAAGACATTTTTTTTTCGTATCCTAATAAATATTAGACGCTATAAATGAAGCTGTCTGTTGTTTGTTGTTGTTTGTTTTGTATTTAATGCTTTGCGTTGTAACATTATCTCAGACTTAACGTCCATTAAATTTACCCGAATATATCCGTATCCGAAACATATTCAAAGGCAACATTTTTTCCAAAAAAAATAAATAAACTGTTTTGCTGTTTACGTCGTGTAATACATTTATCTACCAAAACTGCACAATCCGAACGTTGTGACGCTGTGTATAAAAGGTACGTTACACAAGAGAATGATACCTTTGATAGCCTTTGTTATTTATTTATTTATTACACCTGATACGTTCGTTTTACAACGCCGACTCTCGCACCCAAAGCGAGAATCATACGCCTAGACCAACGCTGCGTGACTGACCGTAAAAACTCTGTTGTCTGTTTGAGCTAGGAAATGTATTCAGTGCTTGCATGGAAATAATCAAGGCACAGAATGATTAAAACTCGTTAAAGAGTTGAAACATGAAATATATTTAAAGGCTCATATAAGTAGAATTAAAAGTTAATGCGTGCTTTTTCAATCAAAATCTAAAAAGGTCTTTAAGCAAAGCGATCTGACTGAAAATAGAGTGTGAACGCCATTGTTACACTTACAGGCTGACCTTATTTATGATGCTGCGTTTCAGTGAGCAACGACGTAACGAGTTTCATATTACCTGTTGCCTTTTTTATTCATTTTTTATACCTGATACGTTTGTTTTACAATGCCGACTCTCGCACCCAAAGCGAGAATCTTACGCCTAGACCAACGCTGCGTGACTGACCGTCGAAAGTCTGTTGTCTGGTTGAGCTAGGAAGTGTAGTCAGTGCTTGCATGACAAAACTCAAGGCACAGAATAATAAAACTCTTTAAAGAGTTGAAACATGAAACATATTTAAAGGCTCCAAATAGTAAAAACTGGTTTAACTGTTTTTAAGCTTCAAATTTTAAGCTAAAGGGTAGAATTGTAGTAACGTGTCATTGCATCCACATGGAAAGCTGTTCACGTTTTGCCCTTTAATCGCTTCCTCCTTTCATTTCCATTTGCACACTGTGATAAGAACAAGGGCTCGTCCGGGATTTGAACCCGGGACCTCTCGCACCCTAAGCGAGAATCATACCCCTAGACCAACGAGCCAGCCGGGACAGGGCACAAGGTTGACTGGTTGCACTGGCAAGTGTATTTATGACAAAACAAAACTCAATGCAGAGCTTCATTAAAGCATTTTGAACACTTTAAGCATGAGGTGTCATTAAGGGCTTGATGTTGTAAGAACTTATTTTGCTTTGTCAAATGAAAAGACTTTTGACAGGAGCTGTGTTCAAGACTTTATGCTTCGCGCCGTTTACCTTATGTATCATGTTTATCAGCCCAAACTGTACAATACAAACGTTGTGACGCTGTGTTTAATCGGTTAGTTATACAAAAGATTTTGCAACATTTACGTTGCCAACTTCTAAGAAAGTATAACAATGTGTCATTTTGGTTTGATTATTCTGATCAGATTTTAACGGGACAACTGATAAGTTATTTTTATAGAACAGCAAAGGAGCACTTGGTTAAAGCAGGGCTCGTCCGGGATTTGAACCCGGGACCTCTCGCACCCAAAGCGAAAATCATACCCCTAGACCAACGAGCCATCTGAGAAGTTGTCAATGTGTTATTTTGATGTGCGTGACTGACCGTCAAAACTCTGTTGTCTGCCTGAGCTGGGAAGTGTATTCGGTGCTTTCATGAGAAAACTCAAAGCACAGAATGGTTAAAACTTAAAAAAAATATTTCAAGGCTCCAAATAGTACAAACTGGTTTTAATTAGTCAACTGTCAAGACTAGGAAGCATTTGAAAGCTTTGCGCTGTTTTAATAAAGTGCCTTTGTGGCCCCATGTAATTAGGCAGGCATAAAAGTTTTTAATTACTCATTTGGAAATCGTTACACAACACCCTGTCTATAAATCTGTACTTTAACATTTCTGTTGTGGAGATGCGTCTAGCGTTAACTTGTTTTCAAACATCTGGCAATCCCAAACGTGCACGTTTCCTAATAGACGCCGGGAAAAATCACCCAAGAACGACTGATTTCTGACAGACAATCAGGCATTAAGACATTTTTTTTTCGTATCCTAATAAATATTAGACGCTATAAATGAAGCTGTCTGTTTTTTGTTGTTGTTTGTTTTGTATTTAATGCTTTGCGTTGTAACATTATCTCAGACTTAACGTCCATTAAATTTACCCGAATATATCCGTATCCGAAACATATTCAAAGGCAACATTTTTTCCAAAAAAAATAAATAAACTGTTTTGCTGTTTACGTCGTGTAATACATTTATCTACCAAAACTGCACAATCCGAACGTTGTGACGCTGTGTATAAAAGGTACGTTACACAAGAGAATGATACCTTTGATAGCCTTTGTTATTTATTTATTTATTACACCTGATACGTTCGTTTTACAACGCCGACTCTCGCACCCAAAGCGAGAATCATACGCCTAGACCAACGCTGCGTGACTGACCGTAAAAACTCTGTTGTCTGTTTGAGCTAGGAAATGTATTCAGTGCTTGCATGGAAATAATCAAGGCACAGAATGATTAAAACTCGTTAAAGAGTTGAAACATGAAATATATTTAAAGGCTCATATAAGTAGAATTAACAGTTAATGCGTGCTTTTTCAATCAAAATCAAAAAAGGTCTTTAAGCAAAGCGATCTGACTGAAAATAGAGTGTGAACGCCATTGTTACACTTACAGGCTGACCTTATTTATGATGCTGCGTTTCAGTGAGCAACGACGTAACGAGTTTCATATTACCTGTTGACTTTTTTATTCATTTTTTATACCTGATACGTTTGTTTTACAATGCCGACTCTCGCACCCAAAGCGAGAATCTTACGCCTAGACCAACGCTGCGTGACTGACCGTCGAAAGTCTGTTGTCTGGTTGAGCTAGGAAGTGTAGTCAGTGCTTGCATGACAAAACTCAAGGCACAGAATGATAAAACTCTTTAAAGAGTTGAAACATGAAACATATTTAAAGGCTCCAAATAGTAAAAACTGGTTTAACTGTTTGTAAGCTTAAAATTTTAAGCTAAAGGGTAGAATTGTAGTAATGTGTCATTGCATCCACATGGAAAGCTGTTCACGTTTTGCCCTTTAATCGCTTCCTCCTTTCATTTCCATTTGCACACTGTGATAAGAACAAGGGCTCGTCCGGGATTTGAACCCGGGACCTCTTGCACCCTAAGCGAGAATCATACCCCTAGACCAACGAGCCAGCCGGGACAGGGCACAAGGTTGACTGGTTGCACTGGCAAGTGTATTTATGACAAAACAAAACTCAATGCAGAGCTTCATTAAAGCATTTTGAACACTTTAAGCATGAGGTGTCATTAAGGGCTTGATGTTGTAAGAACTTATTTTGCTTTGTCAAATGAAAAGACTTTTGACAGGAGCTGTGTTCAAGACTTTATGCTTCGCGCCGTTTACCTTATGTATCATGTTTATCAGCCCAAACTGTACAATACAAACGTTGTGACGCTGTGTTTAATCGGTTAGTTATACAAAAGATTTTGCAACATTTACGTTGCCAACTTCTAAGAAAGTATAACAATGTGTCATTTTGGTTTGATTATTCTGATCAGATTTTAACGGGACAACTGATAAGTTATTTTTATAGAACAGCAAAGGAGCACTTGGTTAAAGCAGGGCTCGTCCGGGATTTGAACCCGGGACCTCTCGCACCCAAAGCGAAAATCATACCCCTAGACCAACGAGCCATCTGAGAAGTTGTCAATGTGTTATTTTGATGTGCGTGACTGACCGTCAAAACTCTGTTGTCTGCCTGAGCTGGGAAGTGTATTCGGTGCTTTCATGAGAAAACTCAAAGCACAGAATGGTTAAAACTTAAAAAAAATATTTCAAGGCTCCAAATAGTACAAACTGGTTTTAATTAGTCAACTGTCAAGACTAGGAAGCATTTGAAAGCTTTGCGCTGTTTTAATAAAGTGCCTTTGTGGCCCCATGTAATTAGGCAGGCATAAAAGTTTTTAATTACTCATTTGGAAATCGTTACACAACACCCTGTCTATAAATCTGTACTTTAACATTTCTGTTGTGGAGATGCGTCTAGCGTTAACTTGTTTTCAAACATCTGGCAATCCCAAACGTGCACGTTTCCTAATAGACGCCGGGAAAAATCACCCAAGAACGACTGATTTCTGACAGACAATCAGGCATCAAGACATTTTTTTTTCGTATCCTAATAAATATTAGACGCTATAAATGAAGCTGTCTGTTGTTTGTTG
The DNA here is from genome assembly GCF_030014385.1 of Trichomycterus rosablanca. Lineage (NCBI taxonomy): Eukaryota > Metazoa > Chordata > Actinopteri > Siluriformes > Trichomycteridae > Trichomycterus > Trichomycterus rosablanca. Next base: position 16,637,693 of record NC_085989.1, on the reverse strand, counting down.
TTGTTTGTTTTGTATTTAATGCTTTGCGTTGTAACATTATCTCAGACTTAACGTCCATTAAATTTACCCGAATATATCCGTATCCGAAACATATTCAAAGGCAACATTTTTTCCAAAAAAAATAAATAAACTGTTTTGCTGTTTACGTCGTGTAATACATTTATCTACCAAAACTGCACAATCCGAACGTTGTGACGCTGTGTATAAAAGGTACGTTACACAAGAGAATGATACCTTTGATAGCCTTTGTTATTTATTTATTTATTACACCTGATACGTTCGTTTTACAACGCCGACTCTCGCACCCAAAGCGAGAATCATACGCCTAGACCAACGCTGCGTGACTGACCGTAAAAACTCTGTTGTCTGTTTGAGCTAGGAAATGTATTCAGTGCTTGCATGGAAATAATCAAGGCACAGAATGATTAAAACTCGTTAAAGAGTTGAAACATGAAATATATTTAAAGGCTCATATAAGTAGAATTAAAAGTTAATGCGTGCTTTTTCAATCAAAATCTAAAAAGGTCTTTAAGCAAAGCGATCTGACTGAAAATAGAGTGTGAACGCCATTGTTACACTTACAGGCTGACCTTATTTATGATGCTGCGTTTCAGTGAGCAACGACGTAACGAGTTTCATATTACCTGTTGCCTTTTTTATTCATTTTTTATACCTGATACGTTTGTTTTACAATGCCGACTCTCGCACCCAAAGCGAGAATCTTACGCCTAGACCAACGCTGCGTGACTGACCGTCGAAAGTCTGTTGTCTGGTTGAGCTAGGAAGTGTAGTCAGTGCTTGCATGACAAAACTCAAGGCACAGAATAATAAAACTCTTTAAAGAGTTGAAACATGAAACATATTTAAAGGCTCCAAATAGTAAAAACTGGTTTAACTGTTTTTAAGCTTCAAATTTTAAGCTAAAGGGTAGAATTGTAGTAACGTGTCATTGCATCCACATGGAAAGCTGTTCACGTTTTGCCCTTTAATCGCTTCCTCCTTTCATTTCCATTTGCACACTGTGATAAGAACAAGGGCTCGTCCGGGATTTGAACCCGGGACCTCTCGCACCCTAAGCGAGAATCATACCCCTAGACCAACGAGCCAGCCGGGACAGGGCACAAGGTTGACTGGTTGCACTGGCAAGTGTATTTATGACAAAACAAAACTCAATGCAGAGCTTCATTAAAGCATTTTGAACACTTTAAGCATGAGGTGTCATTAAGGGCTTGATGTTGTAAGAACTTATTTTGCTTTGTCAAATGAAAAGACTTTTGACAGGAGCTGTGTTCAAGACTTTATGCTTCGCGCCGTTTACCTTATGTATCATGTTTATCAGCCCAAACTGTACAATACAAACGTTGTGACGCTGTGTTTAATCGGTTAGTTATACAAAAGATTTTGCAACATTTACGTTGCCAACTTCTAAGAAAGTATAACAATGTGTCATTTTGGTTTGATTATTCTGATCAGATTTTAACGGGACAACTGATAAGTTATTTTTATAGAACAGCAAAGGAGCACTTGGTTAAAGCAGGGCTCGTCCGGGATTTGAACCCGGGACCTCTCGCACCCAAAGCGAAAATCATACCCCTAGACCAACGAGCCATCTGAGAAGTTGTCAATGTGTTATTTTGATGTGCGTGACTGACCGTCAAAACTCTGTTGTCTGCCTGAGCTGGGAAGTGTATTCGGTGCTTTCATGAGAAAACTCAAAGCACAGAATGGTTAAAACTTAAAAAAAATATTTCAAGGCTCCAAATAGTACAAACTGGTTTTAATTAGTCAACTGTCAAGACTAGGAAGCATTTGAAAGCTTTGCGCTGTTTTAATAAAGTGCCTTTGTGGCCCCATGTAATTAGGCAGGCATAAAAGTTTTTAATTACTCATTTGGAAATCGTTACACAACACCCTGTCTATAAATCTGTACTTTAACATTTCTGTTGTGGAGATGCGTCTAGCGTTAACTTGTTTTCAAACATCTGGCAATCCCAAACGTGCACGTTTCCTAATAGACGCCGGGAAAAATCACCCAAGAACGACTGATTTCTGACAGACAATCAGGCATCAAGACATTTTTTTTTCGTATCCTAATAAATATTAGACGCTATAAATGAAGCTGTCTGTTGTTTGTTGTTGTTTGTTTTGTATTTAATGCTTTGCGTTGTAACATTATCTCAGACTTAACGTCCATTAAATTTACCCGAATATATCCGTATCCGAAACATATTCAAAGGCAACATTTTTTCCAAAAAAAATAAATAAACTGTTTTGCTGTTTACGTCGTGTAATACATTTATCTACCAAAACTGCACAATCCGAACGTTGTGACGCTGTGTATAAAAGGTACGTTACACAAGAGAATGATACCTTTGATAGCCTTTGTTATTTATTTATTTATTACACCTGATACGTTCGTTTTACAACGCCGACTCTCGCACCCAAAGCGAGAATCATACGCCTAGACCAACGCTGCGTGACTGACCGTAAAAACTCTGTTGTCTGTTTGAGCTAGGAAATGTATTCAGTGCTTGCATGGAAATAATCAAGGCACAGAATGATTAAAACTCGTTAAAGAGTTGAAACATGAAATATATTTAAAGGCTCATATAAGTAGAATTAAAAGTTAATGCGTGCTTTTTCAATCAAAATCTAAAAAGGTCTTTAAGCAAAGCGATCTGACTGAAAATAGAGTGTGAACGCCATTGTTACACTTACAGGCTGACCTTATTTATGATGCTGCGTTTCAGTGAGCAACGACGTAACGAGTTTCATATTACCTGTTGCCTTTTTTATTCATTTTTTATACCTGATACGTTTGTTTTACAATGCCGACTCTCGCACCCAAAGCGAGAATCTTACGCCTAGACCAACGCTGCGTGACTGACCGTCGAAAGTCTGTTGTCTGGTTGAGCTAGGAAGTGTAGTCAGTGCTTGCATGACAAAACTCAAGGCACAGAATAATAAAACTCTTTAAAGAGTTGAAACATGAAACATATTTAAAGGCTCCAAATAGTAAAAACTGGTTTAACTGTTTTTAAGCTTCAAATTTTAAGCTAAAGGGTAGAATTGTAGTAACGTGTCATTGCATCCACATGGAAAGCTGTTCACGTTTTGCCCTTTAATCGCTTCCTCCTTTCATTTCCATTTGCACACTGTGATAAGAACAAGGGCTCGTCCGGGATTTGAACCCGGGACCTCTCGCACCCTAAGCGAGAATCATACCCCTAGACCAACGAGCCAGCCGGGACAGGGCACAAGGTTGACTGGTTGCACTGGCAAGTGTATTTATGACAAAACAAAACTCAATGCAGAGCTTCATTAAAGCATTTTGAACACTTTAAGCATGAGGTGTCATTAAGGGCTTGATGTTGTAAGAACTTATTTTGCTTTGTCAAATGAAAAGACTTTTGACAGGAGCTGTGTTCAAGACTTTATGCTTCGCGCCGTTTACCTTATGTATCATGTTTATCAGCCCAAACTGTACAATACAAACGTTGTGACGCTGTGTTTAATCGGTTAGTTATACAAAAGATTTTGCAACATTTACGTTGCCAACTTCTAAGAAAGTATAACAATGTGTCATTTTGGTTTGATTATTCTGATCAGATTTTAACGGGACAACTGATAAGTTATTTTTATAGAACAGCAAAGGAGCACTTGGTTAAAGCAGGGCTCGTCCGGGATTTGAACCCGGGACCTCTCGCACCCAAAGCGAAAATCATACCCCTAGACCAACGAGCCATCTGAGAAGTTGTCAATGTGTTATTTTGATGTGCGTGACTGACCGTCAAAACTCTGTTGTCTGCCTGAGCTGGGAAGTGTATTCGGTGCTTTCATGAGAAAACTCAAAGCACAGAATGGTTAAAACTTAAAAAAAATATTTCAAGGCTCCAAATAGTACAAACTGGTTTTAATTAGTCAACTGTCAAGACTAGGAAGCATTTGAAAGCTTTGCGCTGTTTTAATAAAGTGCCTTTGTGGCCCCATGTAATTAGGCAGGCATAAAAGTTTTTAATTACTCATTTGGAAATCGTTACACAACACCCTGTCTATAAATCTGTACTTTAACATTTCTGTTGTGGAGATGCGTCTAGCGTTAACTTGTTTTCAAACATCTGGCAATCCCAAACGTGCACGTTTCCTAATAGACGCCGGGAAAAATCACCCAAGAACGACTGATTTCTGACAGACAATCAGGCATTAAGACATTTTTTTTTCGTATCCTAATAAATATTAGACGCTATAAATGAAGCTGTCTGTTTTTTGTTGTTGTTTGTTTTGTATTTAATGCTTTGCGTTGTAACATTATCTCAGACTTAACGTCCATTAAATTTACCCGAATATATCCGTATCCGAAACATATTCAAAGGCAACATTTTTTCCAAAAAAAATAAATAAACTGTTTTGCTGTTTACGTCGTGTAATACATTTATCTACCAAAACTGCACAATCCGAACGTTGTGACGCTGTGTATAAAAGGTACGTTACACAAGAGAATGATACCTTTGATAGCCTTTGTTATTTATTTATTTATTACACCTGATACGTTCGTTTTACAACGCCGACTCTCGCACCCAAAGCGAGAATCATACGCCTAGACCAACGCTGCGTGACTGACCGTAAAAACTCTGTTGTCTGTTTGAGCTAGGAAATGTATTCAGTGCTTGCATGGAAATAATCAAGGCACAGAATGATTAAAACTCGTTAAAGAGTTGAAACATGAAATATATTTAAAGGCTCATATAAGTAGAATTAACAGTTAATGCGTGCTTTTTCAATCAAAATCAAAAAAGGTCTTTAAGCAAAGCGATCTGACTGAAAATAGAGTGTGAACGCCATTGTTACACTTACAGGCTGACCTTATTTATGATGCTGCGTTTCAGTGAGCAACGACGTAACGAGTTTCATATTACCTGTTGACTTTTTTATTCATTTTTTATACCTGATACGTTTGTTTTACAATGCCGACTCTCGCACCCAAAGCGAGAATCTTACGCCTAGACCAACGCTGCGTGACTGACCGTCGAAAGTCTGTTGTCTGGTTGAGCTAGGAAGTGTAGTCAGTGCTTGCATGACAAAACTCAAGGCACAGAATGATAAAACTCTTTAAAGAGTTGAAACATGAAACATATTTAAAGGCTCCAAATAGTAAAAACTGGTTTAACTGTTTGTAAGCTTAAAATTTTAAGCTAAAGGGTAGAATTGTAGTAATGTGTCATTGCATCCACATGGAAAGCTGTTCACGTTTTGCCCTTTAATCGCTTCCTCCTTTCATTTCCATTTGCACACTGTGATAAGAACAAGGGCTCGTCCGGGATTTGAACCCGGGACCTCTTGCACCCTAAGCGAGAATCATACCCCTAGACCAACGAGCCAGCCGGGACAGGGCACAAGGTTGACTGGTTGCACTGGCAAGTGTATTTATGACAAAACAAAACTCAATGCAGAGCTTCATTAAAGCATTTTGAACACTTTAAGCATGAGGTGTCATTAAGGGCTTGATGTTGTAAGAACTTATTTTGCTTTGTCAAATGAAAAGACTTTTGACAGGAGCTGTGTTCAAGACTTTATGCTTCGCGCCGTTTACCTTATGTATCATGTTTATCAGCCCAAACTGTACAATACAAACGTTGTGACGCTGTGTTTAATCGGTTAGTTATACAAAAGATTTTGCAACATTTACGTTGCCAACTTCTAAGAAAGTATAACAATGTGTCATTTTGGTTTGATTATTCTGATCAGATTTTAACGGGACAACTGATAAGTTATTTTTATAGAACAGCAAAGGAGCACTTGGTTAAAGCAGGGCTCGTCCGGGATTTGAACCCGGGACCTCTCGCACCCAAAGCGAAAATCATACCCCTAGACCAACAAGCCATCTGAGAAGTTGTCAATGTGTTATTTTGATGTGCGTGACTGACCGTCAAAACTCTGTTGTCTGCCTGAGCTGGGAAGTGTATTCGGTGCTTTCATGAGAAAACTCAAAGCACAGAATGGTTAAAACTTAAAAAAAATATTTCAAGGCTCCAAATAGTACAAACTGGTTTTAATTAGTCAACTGTCAAGACTAGGAAGCATTTGAAAGCTTTGCGCTGTTTTAATAAAGTGCCTTTGTGGCCCCATGTAATTAGGCAGGCATAAAAGTTTTTAATTACTCATTTGGAAATCGTTACACAACACCCTGTCTATAAATCTGTACTTTAACATTTCTGTTGTGGAGATGCGTCTAGCGTTAACTTGTTTTCAAACATCTGGCAATCCCAAACGTGCACGTTTCCTAATAGACGCCGGGAAAAATCACCCAAGAACGACTGATTTCTGACAGACAATCAGGCATTAAGACATTTTTTTTTCGTATCCTAATAAATATTAGACGCTATAAATGAAGCTGTCTGTTTTTTGTTGTTGTTTGTTTTGTATTTAATGCTTTGCGTTGTAACATTATCTCAGACTTAACGTCCATTAAATTTACCCGAATATATCCGTATCCGAAACATATTCAAAGGCAAAAATTTTTCCAAAAAAAATAAATAAACTGTTTTGCTGTTTACGTCGTGTAATACATTTATCTACCAAAACTGCACAATCCGAACGTTGTGACGCTGTGTATAAAAGGTACGTTACACAAGAGAATGATACCTTTGATAGCCTTTGTTATTTATTTATTTATTACACCTGATACGTTCGTTTTACAACGCCGACTCTCGCACCCAAAGCGAGAATCATACGCCTAGACCAACGCTGCGTGACTGACCGTAAAAACTCTGTTGTCTGTTTGAGCTAGGAAATGTATTCAGTGCTTGCATGGAAATAATCAAGGCACAGAATGATTAAAACTCGTTAAAGAGTTGAAACATGAAATATATTTAAAGGCTCATATAAGTAGAATTAAAAGTTAATGCGTGCTTTTTCAATCAAAATCTAAAAAGGTCTTTAAGCAAAGCGATCTGACTGAAAATAGAGTGTGAACGCCATTGTTACACTTACAGGCTGACCTTATTTATGATGCTGCGTTTCAGTGAGCAACGACGTAACGAGTTTCATATTACCTGTTGCCTTTTTTATTCATTTTTTATACCTGATACGTTTGTTTTACAATGCCGACTCTCGCACCCAAAGCGAGAATCTTACGCCTAGACCAACGCTGCGTGACTGACCGTCGAAAGTCTGTTGTCTGGTTGAGCTAGGAAGTGTAGTCAGTGCTTGCATGACAAAACTCAAGGCACAGAATAATAAAACTCTTTAAAGAGTTGAAACATGAAACATATTTAAAGGCTCCAAATAGTAAAAACTGGTTTAACTGTTTTTAAGCTTCAAATTTTAAGCTAAAGGGTAGAATTGTAGTAACGTGTCATTGCATCCACATGGAACGCTGTTCACGTTTTGCCCTTTAATCGCTTCCTCCTTTCATTTCCATTTGCACACTGTGATAAGAACAAGGGCTCGTCCGGGATTTGAACCCGGGACCTCTCGCACCCTAAGCGAGAATCATACCCCTAGACCAACGAGCCAGCCGGGACAGGGCACAAGGTTGACTGGTTGCACTGGCAAGTGTATTTATGACAAAACAAAACTCAATGCAGAGCTTCATTAAAGCATTTTGAACACTTTAAGCATGAGGTGTCATTAAGGGCTTGATGTTGTAAGAACTTATTTTGCTTTGTCAAATGAAAAGACTTTTGACAGGAGCTGTGTTCAAGACTTTATGCTTCGCGCCATTTACCTTATGTATCATGTTTATCAGCCCAAACTGTACAATACAAACGTTGTGACGCTGTGTTTAATCGGTTAGTTTTACAAAAGATTTTGCAACATTTACGTTGCCAACTTCTAAGAAAGTATAACAATGTGTCATTTTGGTTTGATTATTCTGATCAGATTTTAACGGGACAACTGATAAGTTATTTTTATAGAACAGCAAAGGAGCACTTGGTTAAAGTAGGGCTCGTCCGGGATTTGAACCCGGGACCTCTCGCACCCAAAGCGAAAATCATACCCCTAGACCAACGAGCCATCTGAGAAGTTGTCAATGTGTTATTTTGATGTGCGTGACTGACCGTCAAAACTCTGTTGTCTGCCTGAGCTGGGAAGTGTATTCGGTGCTTTCATGAGAAAACTCAAAGCACAGAATGGTTAAAACTTAAAAAAAATATTTCAAGGCTCCAAATAGTACAAACTGGTTTTAATTAGTCAACTGTCAAGACTAGGAAGCATTTGAAAGCTTTGCGCTGTTTTAATAAAGTGCCTTTGTGGCCCCATGTAATTAGGCAGGCATAAAAGTTTTTAATTACTCATTTGGAAATCGTTACACAACACCCTGTCTATAAATCTGTACTTTAACATTTCTGTTGTGGAGATGCGTCTAGCGTTAACTTGTTTTCAAACATCTGGCAATCCCAAACGTGCACGTTTCCTAATAGACGCCGGGAAAAATCACCCAAGAACGACTGATTTCTGACAGACAATCAGGCATTAAGACATTTTTTTTTCGTATCCTAATAAATATTAGACGCTATAAATGAAGCTGTCTGTTTTTTGTTGTTGTTTGTTTTGTATTTAATGCTTTGCGTTGTAACATTATCTCAGACTTAACGTCCATTAAATTTACCCGAATATATCCGTATCCGAAACATATTCAAAGGCAACATTTTTTCCAAAAAAAATAAATAAACTGTTTTGCTGTTTACGTCGTGTAATACATTTATCTACCAAAACTGCACAATCCGAACGTTGTGACGCTGTGTATAAAAGGTACGTTACACAAGAGAATGATACCTTTGATAGCCTTTGTTATTTATTTATTTATTACACCTGATACGTTCGTTTTACAACGCCGACTCTCGCACCCAAAGCGAGAATCATACGCCTAGACCAACGCTGCGTGACTGACCGTAAAAACTCTGTTGTCTGTTTGAGCTAGGAAATGTATTCAGTGCTTGCATGGAAATAATCAAGGCACAGAATGATTAAAACTCGTTAAAGAGTTGAAACATGAAATATATTTAAAGGCTCATATAAGTAGAATTAAAAGTTAATGCGTGCTTTTTCAATCAAAATCTAAAAAGGTCTTTAAGCAAAGCGATCTGACTGAAAATAGAGTGTGAACGCCATTGTTACACTTACAGGCTGACCTTATTTATGATGCTGCGTTTCAGTGAGCAACGACGTAACGAGTTTCATATTACCTGTTGCCTTTTTTATTCATTTTTTATACCTGATACGTTTGTTTTACAATGCCGACTCTCGCACCCAAAGCGAGAATCTTACGCCTAGACCAACGCTGCGTGACTGACCGTCGAAAGTCTGTTGTCTGGTTGAGCTAGGAAGTGTAGTCAGTGCTTGCATGACAAAACTCAAGGCACAGAATAATAAAACTCTTTAAAGAGTTGAAACATGAAACATATTTAAAGGCTCCAAATAGTAAAAACTGGTTTAACTGTTTTTAAGCTTCAAATTTTAAGCTAAAGGGTAGAATTGTAGTAACGTGTCATTGCATCCACATGGAAAGCTGTTCACGTTTTGCCCTTTAATCGCTTCCTCCTTTCATTTCCATTTGCACACTGTGATAAGAACAAGGGCTCGTCCGGGATTTGAACCCGGGACCTCTCGCACCCTAAGCGAGAATCATACCCCTAGACCAACGAGCCAGCCGGGACAGGGCACAAGGTTGACTGGTTGCACTGGCAAGTGTATTTATGACAAAACAAAACTCAATGCAGAGCTTCATTAAAGCATTTTGAACACTTTAAGCATGAGGTGTCATTAAGGGCTTGATGTTGTAAGAACTTATTTTGCTTTGTCAAATGAAAAGACTTTTGACAGGAGCTGTGTTCAAGACTTTATGCTTCGCGCCGTTTACCTTATGTATCATGTTTATCAGCCCAAACTGTACAATACAAACGTTGTGACGCTGTGTTTAATCGGTTAGTTATACAAAAGATTTTGCAACATTTACGTTGCCAACTTCTAAGAAAGTATAACAATGTGTCATTTTGGTTTGATTATTCTGATCAGATTTTAACGGGACAACTGATAAGTTATTTTTATAGAACAGCAAAGGAGCACTTGGTTAAAGCAGGGCTCGTCCGGGATTTGAACCCGGGACCTCTCGCACCCAAAGCGAAAATCATACCCCTAGACCAACGAGCCATCTGAGAAGTTGTCAATGTGTTATTTTGATGTGCGTGACTGACCGTCAAAACTCTGTTGTCTGCCTGAGCTGGGAAGTGTATTCGGTGCTTTCATGAGAAAACTCAAAGCACAGAATGGTTAAAACTTAAAAAAAATATTTCAAGGCTCCAAATAGTACAAACTGGTTTTAATTAGTCAACTGTCAAGACTAGGAAGCATTTGAAAGCTTTGCGCTGTTTTAATAAAGTGCCTTTGTGGCCCCATGTAATTAGGCAGGCATAAAAGTTTTTAATTACTCATTTGGAAATCGTTACACAACACCCTGTCTATAAATCTGTACTTTAACATTTCTGTTGTGGAGATGCGTCTAGCGTTAACTTGTTTTCAAACATCTGGCAATCCCAAACGTGCACGTTTCCTAATAGACGCCGGGAAAAATCACCCAAGAACGACTGATTTCTGACAGACAATCAGGCATTAAGACATTTTTTTTTCGTATCCTAATAAATATTAGACGCTATAAATGAAGCTGTCTGTTTTTTGTTGTTGTTTGTTTTGTATTTAATGCTTTGCGTTGTAACATTATCTCAGACTTAACGTCCATTAAATTTACCCGAATATATCCGTATCCGAAACATATTCAAAGGCAACATTTTTTCCAAAAAAAATAAATAAACTGTTTTGCTGTTTACGTCGTGTAATACATTTATCTACCAAAACTGCACAATCCGAACGTTGTGACGCTGTGTATAAAAGGTACGTTACACAAGAGAATGATACCTTTGATAGCCTTTGTTATTTATTTATTTATTACACCTGATACGTTCGTTTTACAACGCCGACTCTCGCACCCAAAGCGAGAATCATACGCCTAGACCAACGCTGCGTGACTGACCGTAAAAACTCTGTTGTCTGTTTGAGCTAGGAAATGTATTCAGTGCTTGCATGGAAATAATCAAGGCACAGAATGATTAAAACTCGTTAAAGAGTTGAAACATGAAATATATTTAAAGGCTCATATAAGTAGAATTAACAGTTAATGCGTGCTTTTTCAATCAAAATCAAAAAAGGTCTTTAAGCAAAGCGATCTGACTGAAAATAGAGTGTGAACGCCATTGTTACACTTACAGGCTGACCTTATTTATGATGCTGCGTTTCAGTGAGCAACGACGTAACGAGTTTCATATTACCTGTTGACTTTTTTATTCATTTTTTATACCTGATACGTTTGTTTTACAATGCCGACTCTCGCACCCAAAGCGAGAATCTTACGCCTAGACCAACGCTGCGTGACTGACCGTCGAAAGTCTGTTGTCTGGTTGAGCTAGGAAGTGTAGTCAGTGCTTGCATGACAAAACTCAAGGCACAGAATGATAAAACTCTTTAAAGAGTTGAAACATGAAACATATTTAAAGGCTCCAAATAGTAAAAACTGGTTTAACTGTTTGTAAGCTTAAAATTTTAAGCTAAAGGGTAGAATTGTAGTAATGTGTCATTGCATCCACATGGAAAGCTGTTCACGTTTTGCCCTTTAATCGCTTCCTCCTTTCATTTCCATTTGCACACTGTGATAAGAACAAGGGCTCGTCCGGGATTTGAACCCGGGACCTCTTGCACCCTAAGCGAGAATCATACCCCTAGACCAACGAGCCAGCCGGGACAGGGCACAAGGTTGACTGGTTGCACTGGCAAGTGTATTTATGACAAAACAAAACTCAATGCAGAGCTTCATTAAAGCATTTTGAACACTTTAAGCATGAGGTGTCATTAAGGGCTTGATGTTGTAAGAACTTATTTTGCTTTGTCAAATGAAAAGACTTTTGACAGGAGCTGTGTTCAAGACTTTATGCTTCGCGCCGTTTACCTTATGTATCATGTTTATCAGCCCAAACTGTACAATACAAACGTTGTGACGCTGTGTTTAATCGGTTAGTTATACAAAAGATTTTGCAACATTTACGTTGCCAACTTCTAAGAAAGTATAACAATGTGTCATTTTGGTTTGATTATTCTGATCAGATTTTAACGGGACAACTGATAAGTTATTTTTATAGAACAGCAAAGGAGCACTTGGTTAAAGCAGGGCTCGTCCGGGATTTGAACCCGGGACCTCTCGCACCCAAAGCGAAAATCATACCCCTAGACCAACAAGCCATCTGAGAAGTTGTCAATGTGTTATTTTGATGTGCGTGACTGACCGTCAAAACTCTGTTGTCTGCCTGAGCTGGGAAGTGTATTCGGTGCTTTCATGAGAAAACTCAAAGCACAGAATGGTTAAAACTTAAAAAAAATATTTCAAGGCTCCAAATAGTACAAACTGGTTTTAATTAGTCAACTGTCAAGACTAGGAAGCATTTGAAAGCTTTGCGCTGTTTTAATAAAGTGCCTTTGTGGCCCCATGTAATTAGGCAGGCATAAAAGTTTTTAATTACTCATTTGGAAATCGTTACACAACACCCTGTCTATAAATCTGTACTTTAACATTTCTGTTGTGGAGATGCGTCTAGCGTTAACTTGTTTTCAAACATCTGGCAATCCCAAACGTGCACGTTTCCTAATAGACGCCGGGAAAAATCACCCAAGAACGACTGATTTCTGACAGACAATCAGGCATTAAGACATTTTTTTTTCGTATCCTAATAAATATTAGACGCTATAAATGAAGCTGTCTGTTTTTTGTTGTTGTTTGTTTTGTATTTAATGCTTTGCGTTGTAACATTATCTCAGACTTAACGTCCATTAAATTTACCCGAATATATCCGTATCCGAAACATATTCAAAGGCAAAAATTTTTCCAAAAAAAATAAATAAACTGTTTTGCTGTTTACGTCGTGTAATACATTTATCTACCAAAACTGCACAATCCGAACGTTGTGACGCTGTGTATAAAAGGTACGTTACACAAGAGAATGATACCTTTGATAGCCTTTGTTATTTATTTATTTATTACACCTGATACGTTCGTTTTACAACGCCGACTCTCGCACCCAAAGCGAGAATCATACGCCTAGACCAACGCTGCGTGACTGACCGTAAAAACTCTGTTGTCTGTTTGAGCTAGGAAATGTATTCAGTGCTTGCATGGAAATAATCAAGGCACAGAATGATTAAAACTCGTTAAAGAGTTGAAACATGAAATATATTTAAAGGCTCATATAAGTAGAATTAAAAGTTAATGCGTGCTTTTTCAATCAAAATCTAAAAAGGTCTTTAAGCAAAGCGATCTGACTGAAAATAGAGTGTGAACGCCATTGTTACACTTACAGGCTGACCTTATTTATGATGCTGCGTTTCAGTGAGCAACGACGTAACGAGTTTCATATTACCTGTTGCCTTTTTTATTCATTTTTTATACCTGATACGTTTGTTTTACAATGCCGACTCTCGCACCCAAAGCGAGAATCTTACGCCTAGACCAACGCTGCGTGACTGACCGTCGAAAGTCTGTTGTCTGGTTGAGCTAGGAAGTGTAGTCAGTGCTTGCATGACAAAACTCAAGGCACAGAATAATAAAACTCTTTAAAGAGTTGAAACATGAAACATATTTAAAGGCTCCAAATAGTAAAAACTGGTTTAACTGTTTTTAAGCTTCAAATTTTAAGCTAAAGGGTAGAATTGTAGTAACGTGTCATTGCATCCACATGGAACGCTGTTCACGTTTTGCCCTTTAATCGCTTCCTCCTTTCATTTCCATTTGCACACTGTGATAAGAACAAGGGCTCGTCCGGGATTTGAACCCGGGACCTCTCGCACCCTAAGCGAGAATCATACCCCTAGACCAACGAGCCAGCCGGGACAGGGCACAAGGTTGACTGGTTGCACTGGCAAGTGTATTTATGACAAAACAAAACTCAATGCAGAGCTTCATTAAAGCATTTTGAACACTTTAAGCATGAGGTGTCATTAAGGGCTTGATGTTGTAAGAACTTATTTTGCTTTGTCAAATGAAAAGACTTTTGACAGGAGCTGTGTTCAAGACTTTATGCTTCGCGCCATTTACCTTATGTATCATGTTTATCAGCCCAAACTGTACAATACAAACGTTGTGACGCTGTGTTTAATCGGTTAGTTTTACAAAAGATTTTGCAACATTTACGTTGCCAACTTCTAAGAAAGTATAACAATGTGTCATTTTGGTTTGATTATTCTGATCAGATTTTAACGGGACAACTGATAAGTTATTTTTATAGAACAGCAAAGGAGCACTTGGTTAAAGGAGGGCTCGTCCGGGATTTGAACCCGGGACCTCTCGCACCCAAAGCGAAAATCATACCCCTAGACCAACGAGCCATCTGAGAAGTTGTCAATGTGTTATTTTGATGTGCGTGACTGACCGTCAAAACTCTGTTGTCTGCCTGAGCTGGGAAGTGTATTCGGTGCTTTCATGAGAAAACTCAAAGCACAGAATGGTTAAAACTTAAAAAAAATATTTCAAGGCTCCAAATAGTACAAACTGGTTTTAATTAGTCAACTGTCAAGACTAGGAAGCATTTGAAAGCTTTGCGCTGTTTTAATAAAGTGCCTTTGTGGCCCCATGTAATTAGGCAGGCATAAAAGTTTTTAATTACTCATTTGGAAATCGTTACACAACACCCTGTCTATAAATCTGTACTTTAACATTTCTGTTGTGGAGATGCGTCTAGCGTTAACTTGTTTTCAAACATCTGGCAATCCCAAACGTGCACGTTTCCTAATAGACGCCGGGAAAAATCACCCAAGAACGACTGATTTCTGACAGACAATCAGGCATTAAGACATTTTTTTTTCGTATCCTAATAAATATTAGACGCTATAAATGAAGCTGTCTGTTTTTTGTTGTTGTTTGTTTTGTATTTAATGCTTTGCGTTGTAACATTATCTCAGACTTAACGTCCATTAAATTTACCCGAATATATCCGTATCCGAAACATATTCAAAGGCAACATTTTTTCCAAAAAAAATAAATAAACTGTTTTGCTGTTTACGTCGTGTAATACATTTATCTACCAAAACTGCACAATCCGAACGTTGTGACGCTGTGTATAAAAGGTACGTTACACAAGAGAATGATACCTTTGATAGCCTTTGTTATTTATTTATTTATTACACCTGATACGTTCGTTTTACAACGCCGACTCTCGCACCCAAAGCGAGAATCATACGCCTAGACCAACGCTGCGTGACTGACCGTAAAAACTCTGTTGTCTGTTTGAGCTAGGAAATGTATTCAGTGCTTGCATGGAAATAATCAAGGCACAGAATGATTAAAACTCGTTAAAGAGTTGAAACATGAAATATATTTAAAGGCTCATATAAGTAGAATTAAAAGTTAATGCGTGCTTTTTCAATCAAAATCAAAAAAGGTCTTTAAGCAAAGCGATCTGACTGAAAATAGAGTGTGAACGCCATTGTTACACTTACAGGCTGACCTTATTTATGATGCTGCGTTTCAGTGAGCAACGACGTAACGAGTTTCATATTACCTGTTGCCTTTTTTATTCATTTTTTATACCTGATACGTTTGTTTTACAATGCCGACTCTCGCACCCAAAGCGAGAATCTTACGCCTAGACCAACGCTGCGTGACTGACCGTCGAAAGTCTGTTGTCTGGTTGAGCTAGGAAGTGTAGTCAGTGCTTGCATGACAAAACTCAAGGCACAGAATGATAAAACTCTTTAAAGAGTTGAAACATGAAACATATTTAAAGGCTCCAAATAGTAAAAACTGGTTTAACTGTTTTTAAGCTTCAAATTTTAAGCTAAAGGGTAGAATTGTAGTAACGTGTCATTGCATCCACATGGAAAGCTGTTCACGTTTTGCCCTTTAATCGCTTCCTCCTTTCATTTCCATTTGCACACTGTGATAAGAACAAGGGCTCGTCCGGGATTTGAACCCGGGACCTCTCGCACCCAAAGCGAAAATCATACCCCTAGACCAACGAGCCAGCCGGGACAGGGCACAAGGTTGACTGGTTGCACTGGCAAGTGTATTTATGACAAAACAAAACTCAATGTAGAGCTTCATTAAAGCATTTTGAACACTTTAAGCATGAGGTGTCATTAAGGGCTTGATGTTGTAAGAACTTATTTTGCTTTGTCAAATGAAAAGACTTTTGACAGGAGCTGTGTTCAAGACTTTATGCTTCGCGCCGTTTACCTTATGTATCATGTTTATCAGCCCAAACTGTACAATACAAACGTTGTGACGCTGTGTTTAATCGGTTAGTTATACAAAAGATTTTGCAACATTTACGTTGCCAACTTCTAAGAAAGTATAACAATGTGTCATTTTGGTTTGATTATTCTGATCAGATTTTAACGGGACAACTGATAAGTTATTTTTATAGAACAGCAAAGGAGCACTTGGTTAAAGGAGGGCTCGTCCGGGATTTGAACCCGGGACCTCTCGCACCCAAAGCGAAAATCATATCCCTAGACCAACGAGCCATCTGAGAAGTTGTCAATGTGTTATTTTGATGTGCGTGACTGACCGTCAAAACTCTGTTGTCTGCCTGAGCTGGGAAGTGTATTCGGTGCTTTCATGAGAAAACTCAAAGCACAGAATGGTTAAAACTTAAAAAAAATATTTCAAGGCTCCAAATAGTACAAACTGGTTTTAATTAGTCAACTGTCAAGACTAGGAAGCATTTGAAAGCTTTGCGCTGTTTTAATAAAGTGCCTTTGTGGCCCCATGTAATTAGGCAGGCATAAAAGTTTTTAATTACTCATTTGGAAATCGTTACACAACACCCTGTCTATAAATCTGTACTTTAACATTTCTGTTGTGGAGATGCGTCTAGCGTTAACTTGTTTTCAAACATCTGGCAATCCCAAACGTGCACGTTTCCTAATAGACGCCGGGAAAAATCACCCAAGAACGACTGATTTCTGACAGACAATCAGGCATTAAGACATTTTTTTTTCGTATCCTAATAAATATTAGACGCTATAAATGAAGCTGTCTGTTTTTTGTTGTTGTTTGTTTTGTATTTAATGCTTTGCGTTGTAACATTATCTCAGACTTAACGTCCATTAAATTTACCCGAATATATCCGTATCCGAAACATATTCAAAGGCAACATTTTTTCCAAAAAAAATAAATAAACTGTTTTGCTGTTTACGTCGTGTAATACATTTATCTACCAAAACTGCACAATCCGAACGTTGTGACGCTGTGTATAAAAGGTACGTTACACAAGAGAATGATACCTTTGATAGCCTTTGTTATTTATTTATTTATTACACCTGATACGTTCGTTTTACAACGCCGACTCTCGCACCCAAAGCGAGAATCATACGCCTAGACCAACGCTGCGTGACTGACCGTAAAAACTCTGTTGTCTGTTTGAGCTAGGAAATGTATTCAGTGCTTGCATGGAAATAATCAAGGCACAGAATGATTAAAACTCGTTAAAGAGTTGAAACATGAAATATATTTAAAGGCTCATATAAGTAGAATTAAAAGTTAATGCGTGCTTTTTCAATCAAAATCTAAAAAGGTCTTTAAGCAAAGCGATCTGACTGAAAATAGAGTGTGAACGCCATTGTTACACTTACAGGCTGACCTTATTTATGATGCTGCGTTTCAGTGAGCAACGACGTAACGAGTTTCATATTACCTGTTGCCTTTTTTATTCATTTTTTATACCTGATACGTTTGTTTTACAATGCCGACTCTCGCACCCAAAGCGAGAATCTTACGCCTAGACCAACGCTGCGTGACTGACCGTCGAAAGTCTGTTGTCTGGTTGAGCTAGGAAGTGTAGTCAGTGCTTGCATGACAAAACTCAAGGCACAGAATGATAAAACTCTTTAAAGAGTTGAAACATGAAACATATTTAAAGGCTCCAAATAGTAAAAACTGGTTTAACTGTTTTTAAGCTTCAAATTTTAAGCTAAAGGGTAGAATTGTAGTAACGTGTCATTGCATCCACATGGAAAGCTGTTCACGTTTTGCCCTTTAATCGCTTCCTCCTTTCATTTCCATTTGCACACTGTGATAAGAACAAGGGCTCGTCCGGGATTTGAACCCGGGACCTCTCGCACCCTAAGCGAGAATCATACCCCTAGACCAACGAGCCAGCCGGGACAGGGCACAAGGTTGACTGGTTGCACTGGCAAGTGTATTTATGACAAAACAAAACTCAATGCAGAGCTTCATTAAAGCATTTTGAACACTTTAAGCATGAGGTGTCATTAAGGGCTTGATGTTGTAAGAACTTATTTTGCTTTGTCAAATGAAAAGACTTTTGACAGGAGCTGTGTTCAAGACTTTATGCTTCGCGCCGTTTACCTTATGTATCATGTTTATCAGCCCAAACTGTACAATACAAACGTTGTGACGCTGTGTTTAATCGGTTAGTTATACAAAAGATTTTGCAACATTTACGTTGCCAACTTCTAAGAAAGTATAACAATGTGTCATTTTGGTTTGATTATTCTGATCAGATTTTAACGGGACAACTGATAAGTTATTTTTATAGAACAGCAAAGGAGCACTTGGTTAAAGGAGGGCTCGTCCGGGATTTGAACCCGGGACCTCTCGCACCCAAAGCGAAAATCATACCCCTAGACCAACGAGCCATCTGAGAAGTTGTCAATGTGTTATTTTGATGTGCGTGACTGACCGTCAAAACTCTGTTGTCTGCCTGAGCTGGGAAGTGTATTCGGTGCTTTCATGAGAAAACTCAAAGCACAGAATGGTTAAAACTTAAAAAAAATATTTCAAGGCTCCAAATAGTACAAACTGGTTTTAATTAGTCAACTGTCAAGACTAGGAAGCATTTGAAAGCTTTGCGCTGTTTTAATAAAGTGCCTTTGTGGCCACATGTAATTAGGCAGGCATAAAAGTTTTTAATTACTCATTTGGAAATCGTTACACAACACCCTGTCTATAAATCTGTACTTTAACATTTCTGTTGTGGAGATGCGTCTAGCGTTAACTTGTTTTCAAACATCTGGCAATCCCAAACGTGCACGTTTCCTAATAGACGCCGGGAAAAATCACCCAAGAACGACTGATTTCTGACAGACAATCAGGCATTAAGACATTTTTTTTTCGTATCCTAATAAATATTAGACGCTATAAATGAAGCTGTCTGTTTTTTGTTGTTGTTTGTTTTGTATTTAATGCTTTGCGTTGTAACATTATCTCAGACTTAACGTCCATTAAATTTACCCGAATATATCCGTATCCGAAACATATTCAAAGGCAACATTTTTTCCAAAATAAATAAATAAACTGTTTTGCTGTTTACGTCGTGTAATACATTTATCTACCAAAACTGCACAATCCGAACGTTGTGACGCTGTGTATAAAAGGTACGTTACACAAGAGAATGATACCTTTGATAGCCTTTGTTATTTATTTATTTATTACACCTGATACGTTCGTTTTACAACGCCGACTCTCGCACCCAAAGCGAGAATCATACGCCTAGACCAACGCTGCGTGACTGACCGTAAAAACTCTGTTGTCTGTTTGAGCTAGGAAATGTATTCAGTGCTTGCATGGAAATAATCAAGGCACAGAATGATTAAAACTCGTTAAAGAGTTGAAACATGAAATATATTTAAAGGCTCATATAAGTAGAATTAAAAGTTAATGCGTGCTTTTTCAATCAAAATCTAAAAAGGTCTTTAAGCAAAGCGATCTGACTGAAAATAGAGTGTGAACGCCATTGTTACACTTACAGGCTGACCTTATTTATGATGCTGCGTTTCAGTGAGCAACGACGTAACGAGTTTACTCTCGCACCCTAAGCGAGAATCATACCCCTAGACCAACGAGCCAGCCGGGACAGGGCACAAGGTTGACTGGTTGCACTGGCAAGTGTATTTATGACAAAACAAAACTCAATGCAGAGCTTCATTAAAGCATTTTGAACACTTTAAGCATGAGGTGTCATTAAGGGCTTGATGTTGTAAGAACTTATTTTGCTTTGTCAAATGAAAAGACTTTTGACAGGAGCTGTGTTCAAGACTTTATGCTTCGCGCCGTTTACCTTATGTATCATGTTTATCAGCCCAAACTGTACAATACAAACGTTGTGACGCTGTGTTTAATCGGTTAGTTATACAAAAGATTTTGCAACATTTACGTTGCCAACTTCTAAGAAAGTATAACAATGTGTCATTTTGGTTTGATTATTCTGATCAGATTTTAACGGGACAACTGATAAGTTATTTTTATAGAACAGCAAAGGAGCACTTGGTTAAAGGAGGGCTCGTCCGGGATTTGAACCCGGGACCTCTCGCACCCAAAGCGAAAATCATACCCCTAGACCAACGAGCCATCTGAGAAGTTGTCAATGTGTTATTTTGATGTGCGTGACTGACCGTCAAAACTCTGTTGTCTGCCTGAGCTGGGAAGTGTATTCGGTGCTTTCATGAGAAAACTCAAAGCACAGAATGGTTAAAACTTAAAAAAAAATATTTCAAGGCTCCAAATAGTACAAACTGGTTTTAATTAGTCAACTGTCAAGACTAGGAAGCATTTGAAAGCTTTGCGCTGTTTTAATAAAGTGCCTTTGTGGCCCCATGTAATTAGGCAGGCATAAAAGTTTTTAATTACTCATTTGGAAATCGTTACACAACACCCTGTCTATAAATCTGTACTTTAACATTTCTGTTGTGGAGATGCGTCTAGCGTTAACTTGTTTTCAAACATCTGGCAATCCCAAACGTGCACGTTTCCTAATAGACGCCGGGAAAAATCACCCAAGAACGACTGATTTCTGACAGACAATCAGGCATTAAGACATTTTTTTTTCGTATCCTAATAAATATTAGACGCTATAAATGAAGCTGTCTGTTTTTTGTTGTTGTTTGTTTTGTATTTAATGCTTTGCGTTGTAACATTATCTCAGACTTAACGTCCATTAAATTTACCCGAATATATCCGTATCCGAAACATATTCAAAGGCAACATTTTTTCCAAAAAAAAAAAAAAAACTGTTTTGCTGTTTACGTCGTGTAATACATTTATCTACCAAAACTGCACAATCCGAACGTTGTGACGCTGTGTATAAAAGGTACGTTACACAAGAGAATGATACCTTTGATAGCCTTTGTTATTTATTTATTTATTACACCTGATACGTTCGTTTTACAACGCCGACTCTCGCACCCAAAGCGAGAATCATACGCCTAGACCAACGCTGCGTGACTGACCGTAAAAACTCTGTTGTCTGTTTGAGCTAGGAAATGTATTCAGTGCTTGCATGGAAATAATCAAGGCACAGAATGATTAAAACTCGTTAAAGAGTTGAAACATGAAATATATTTAAAGGCTCATATAAGTAGAATTAAAAGTTAATGCGTGCTTTTTCAATCAAAATCAAAAAAGGTCTTTAAGCAAAGCGATCTGACTGAAAATAGAGTGTGAACGCCATTGTTACACTTACAGGCTGACCTTATTTATGATGCTGCGTTTCAGTGAGCAACGACGTAACGAGTTTCATATTACCTGTTGCCTTTTTTATTCATTTTTTATACCTGATACGTTTGTTTTACAATGCCGACTCTCGCACCCAAAGCGAGAATCTTACGCCTAGACCAACGCTGCGTGACTGACCGTCGAAAGTCTGTTGTCTGGTTGAGCTAGGAAGTGTAGTCAGTGCTTGCATGACAAAACTCAAGGCACAGAATGATAAAACTCTTTAAAGAGTTGAAACATGAAACATATTTAAAGGCTCATATAAGTAGAATTAAAAGTTAATGCGTGCTTTTTCAATCAGAATCAAAAAAGGTCTTAAGCAAAGCGATCTGACTGAAAATAGAGTGTGAACGCCATTGTTACACTTACAGGCTGACCTTATTTATGATGCTGCGTTTCAGTGAGCAACGACGTAACGAGTTTCATATTACCTGTTGCCTTTTTTATTCATTTTTTATACCTGATACGTTTGTTTTACAATGCCGACTCTCGCACCCAAAGCGAGAATCTTACGCCTAGACCAACGCTGCGTGACTGACCGTCGAAAGTCTGTTGTCTGGTTGAGCTAGGAAGTGTAGTCAGTGCTTGCATGACAAAACTCAAGGCACAGAATGATAAAACTCTTTAAAGAGTTGAAACATGAAACATATTTAAAGGCTCCAAATAGTAAAAACTGGTTTAACTGTTTTTAAGCTTCAAATTTTAAGCTAAAGGGTAGAATTGTAGTAATGTGTCATTGCATCCACATGGAAAGCTGTTCACGTTTTGCCCTTTAATCGCTTCCTCCTTTCATTTCCATTTGCACACTGTGATAAGAACAAGGGCTTCTCTGGGATTTGAACCCGGGACCTCTCGCACCCTAAGTGAGAATCATACCCCTAGACCAACGAGCCAGCCGGGACAGGGCACAAGGTTGACTGGTTGCACTGGCAAGTGTATTTATGACAAAACAAAACTCAATGCAGAGCTTCATTAAAGCATTTTGAACACTTTAAGCATGAGGTGTCATTAAGGGCTTGATGTTGTAAGAACTTATTTTGCTTTGTCAAATGAAAAGACTTTTGACAGGAGCTGTGTTCAAGACTTTATGCTTCGCGCCGTTTACCTTATGTATCATGTTTATCAGCCCAAACTGTACAATACAAACGTTGTGACGCTGTGTTTAATCGGTTAGTTATACAAAAGATTTTGCAACATTTACGTTGCCAACTTCTAAGAAAGTATAACAATGTGTCATTTTGGTTTGATTATTCTGATCAGATTTTAACGGGACAACTGATAAGTTATTTTTATAGAACAGCAAAGGAGCACTTGGTTAAAGGAGGGCTCGTCCGGGATTTGAACCCGGGACCTCTCGCACCCAAAGCGAAAATCATACCCCTAGACCAACGAGCCATCTGAGAAGTTGTCAATGTGTTATTTTGATGTGCGTGACTGACCGTCAAAACTCTGTTGTCTGCCTGAGCTGGGAAGTGTATTCGGTGCTTTCATGAGAAAACTCAAAGCACAGAATGGTTAAAACTTAAAAAAAATATTTCAAGGCTCCAAATAGTACAAACTGGTTTTAATTAGTCAACTGTCAAGACTAGGAAGCATTTGAAAGCTTTGCGCTGTTTTAATAAAGTGCCTTTGTGGCCCCATGTAATTAGGCAGGCTTTACATGTTTATCAATTTAATACCACCTTTGTTTTCTAATTGCACACTGTGATTACATTTTGAAGAGACATTTTGATAAGTCAACGTTCTTTAGTGAAAGAGCACGGGATTAAGGAAGGGCTCGACTCGGATTTTATCAGGAAACCCACGCAACCTTAACTTTTGCAGAATAAAAGTTTTTAATTACTCATTTGGAAATCGTTACACAACACCCTGTCTATAAATCTGTACTTTAACATTTCTGTTGTGGAGATGCGTCTAGCGTTAACTTGTTTTCAAACATCTGGCAATCCCAAACGTGCACGTTTCCTAATAGACGCCGGGAAAAATCACCCAAGAACGACTGATTTCTGACAGACAATCAGGCATTAAGACATTTTTTTTTCGTATCCTAATAAATATTAGACGCTATAAATGAAGCTGTCTGTTTTTTGTTGTTGTTTGTTTTGTATTTAATGCTTTGCGTTGTAACATTATCTCAGACTTAACGTCCATTAAATTTACCCGAATATATCCGTATCCGAAACATATTGAAAGGCAACATTTTTTCCAAAAAAAAAAAATAAACTGTTTTGCTGTTTACGTCGTGTAATACATTTATCTACCAAAACTGCACAATCCGAACGTTGTGACGCTGTGTATAAAAGGTACGTTACACAAGAGAATGATACCTTTGATAGCCTTTGTTATTTATTTATTTATTACACCTGATACGTTCGTTTTACAACGCCGACTCTCGCACCCAAAGCGAGAATCATACGCCTAGACCAACGCTGCGTGACTGACCGTAAAAACTCTGTTGTCTGTTTGAGCTAGGAAATGTATTCAGTGCTTGCATGGAAATAATCAAGGCACAGAATGATTAAAACTCGTTAAAGAGTTGAAACATGAAATATATTTAAAGGCTCATATAAGTAGAATTAAAAGTTAATGCGTGCTTTTTCAATCAAAATCAAAAAAGGTCTTTAAGCAAAGCGATCTGACTGAAAATAGAGTGTGAACGCCATTGTTACACTTACAGGCTGACCTTATTTATGATGCTGCGTTTCAGTGAGCAACGACGTAACGAGTTTCATATTACCTGTTGCCTTTTTTATTCATTTTTTATACCTGATACGTTTGTTTTACAATGCCGACTCTCGCACCCAAAGCGAGAATCTTACGCCTAGACCAACGCTGCGTGACTGACCGTCGAAAGTCTGTTGTCTGGTTGAGCTAGGAAGTGTAGTCAGTGCTTGCATGACAAAACTCAAGGCACAGAATGATAAAACTCTTTAAAGAGTTGAAACATGAAACATATTTAAAGGCTCATATAAGTAGAATTAAAAGTTAATGCGTGCTTTTTCAATCAGAATCAAAAAAGGTCTTAAGCAAAGCGATCTGACTGAAAATAGAGTGTGAACGCCATTGTTACACTTACAGGCTGACCTTATTTATGATGCTGCGTTTCAGTGAGCAACGACGTAACGAGTTTCATATTACCTGTTGCCTTTTTTATTCATTTTTTATACCTGATACGTTTGTTTTACAATGCCGACTCTCGCACCCAAAGCGAGAATCTTACGCCTAGACCAACGCTGCGTGACTGACCGTCGAAAGTCTGTTGTCTGGTTGAGCTAGGAAGTGTAGTCAGTGCTTGCATGACAAAACTCAAGGCACAGAATGATAAAACTCTTTAAAGAGTTGAAACATGAAACATATTTAAAGGCTCCAAATAGTAAAAACTGGTTTAACTGTTTTTAAGCTTCAAATTTTAAGCTAAAGGGTAGAATTGTAGTAATGTGTCATTGCATCCACATGGAAAGCTGTTCACGTTTTGCCCTTTAATCGCTTCCTCCTTTCATTTCCATTTGCACACTGTGATAAGAACAAGGGCTTGTCTGGGATTTGAACCCGGGACCTCTCGCACCCTAAGCGAGAATCATACCCCTAGACCAACGAGCCAGCCGGGACAGGGCACAAGGTTGACTGGTTGCACTGGCAAGTGTATTTATGACAAAACAAAACTCAATGCAGAGCTTCATTAAAGCATTTTGAACACTTTAAGCATGAGGTGTCATTAAGGGCTTGATGTTGTAAGAACTTATTTTGCTTTGTCAAATGAAAAGACTTTTGACAGGAGCTGTGTTCAAGACTTTATGCTTCGCGCCGTTTACCTTATGTATCATGTTTATCAGCCCAAACTGTACAATACAAACGTTGTGACGCTGTGTTTAATCGGTTAGTTATACAAAAGATTTTGCAACATTTACGTTGCCAACTTCTAAGAAAGTACAACAATGTGTCATTTTGGTTTGATTATTCTGATCAGATTTTAACGGGACAACTGATAAGTTATTTTTATAGAACAGCAAAGGAGCACGTGGTTAAAGGAGGGCTCGTCCGGGATTTGAACCCGGGACCTCTCGCACCCAAAGCGAAAATCATACCCCTAGACCAACGAGCCACCTGAGAAGTTGTCAATGTGTTTTTTTGATGTGCGTGACTGACCGTCAGAACTCTGTTGTCTGCCTGAGCTGGGAAGTGTATTCGGTGCTTTCATGAGAAAACTCAAAGCACAGAATGGTTAAAACTTAAAAAAAATATTTCAAGGCTCCAAATAGTACAAACTGGTTTTAATTAGTCAACTGTCAAGACTAGGAAGCATTTGAAAGCTTTGCGCTGTTTTAATAAAGTGCCTTTGTGGCCCCATGTAATTAGGCAGGCTTTACATGTTTATCAATTTAATACCACCTTTGTTTTCTAATTGCACACTGTGATTACATTTTGAAGAGACATTTTGATAAGTCAACGTTCTTTAGTGAAAGAGCACGGGATTAAGGAAGGGCTCGACTCGGATTTTATCAGGAAACCCACGCAACCTTAACTTTTGCAGAATAAAAGTTTTTAATTACTCATTTGGAAATCGTTACACAACACCCTGTCTATAAATCTGTACTTTAACATTTCTGTTGTGGAGATGCGTCTAGCGTTAACTTGTTTTCAAACATCTGGCAATCCCAAACGTGCACGTTTCCTAATAGACGCCGGGAAAAATCACCCAAGAACGACTGATTTCTGACAGACAATCAGGCATTAAGACATTTTTTTTTCGTATCCTAATAAATATTAGACGCTATAAATGAAGCTGTCTGTTTGTTGTTGTTGTTTGTTTTGTATTTAATGCTTTGCGTTGTAACATTATCTCAGACTTAACGTCCATTAAATTTACCCGAATATATCCGTATCCGAAACATATTGAAAGGCAACATTTTTTCCAAAAAAAATAAATAAACTGTTTGGCTGTTTACGTCGTGTAATACATTTATCTACCAAAACTGCACAATCCGAACGTTGTGACGCTGTGTATAAAAGGTACGTTACACAAGAGAATGATACCTTTGATAGCCTTTGTTATTTATTTATTTATTACACCTGATACGTTCGTTTTACAACGCCGACTCTCGCACCCAAAGCGAGAATCATACGCCTAGACCAACGCTGCGTGACTGACCGTAAAAACTCTGTTGTCTGTTTGAGCTAGGAAATGTATTCAGTGCTTGCATGGAAATAATCAAGGCACAGAATGATTAAAACTCGTTAAAGAGTTGAAACATGAAATATATTTAAAGGCTCATATAAGTAGAATTAAAAGTTAATGCGTGCTTTTTCAATCAAAATCAAAAAAGGTCTTTAAGCAAAGCGATCTGACTGAAAATAGAGTGTGAACGCCATTGTTACACTTACAGGCTGACCTTATTTATGATGCTGCGTTTCAGTGAGCAACGACGTAACGAGTTTCATATTACCTGTTGCCTTTTTTATTCATTTTTTATACCTGATACGTTTGTTTTACAATGCCGACTCTCGCACCCAAAGCGAGAATCTTACGCCTAGACCAACGCTGCGTGACTGACCGTCGAAAGTCTGTTGTCTGGTTGAGCTAGGAAGTGTAGTCAGTGCTTGCATGACAAAACTCAAGGCACAGAATGATAAAACTCTTTAAAGAGATGAAACATGAAACATATTTAAAGGCTCATATAAGTAGAATTAAAAGTTAATGCGTGCTTTTTCAATCAGAATCAAAAAAGGTCTTAAGCAAAGCGATCTGACTGAAAATAGAGTGTGAACGCCATTGTTACACTTACAGGCTGACCTTATTTATGATGCTGCGTTTCAGTGAGCAACGACGTAACGAGTTTCATATTACCTGTTGCCTTTTTTATTCATTTTTTATACCTGATACGTTTGTTTTACAATGCCGACTCTCGCACCCAAAGCGAGAATCTTACGCCTAGACCAACGCTGCGTGACTGACCGTCGAAAGTCTGTTGTCTGGTTGAGCTAGGAAGTGTAGTCAGTGCTTGCATGACAAAACTCAAGGCACAGAATGATAAAACTCTTTAAAGAGTTGAAACATGAAACATATTTAAAGGCTCCAAATAGTAAAAACTGGTTTAACTGTTTTTAAGCTTCAAATTTTAAGCTAAAGGGTAGAATTGTAGTAATGTGTCATTGCATCCACATGGAAAGCTGTTCACGTTTTGCCCTTTAATCGCTTCCTCCTTTCATTTCCATTTGCACACTGTGATAAGAACAAGGGCTTGTCTGGGATTTGAACCCGGGACCTCTCGCACCCTAAGCGAGAATCATACCCCTAGACCAACGAGCCAGCCGGGACAGGGCACAAGGTTGACTGGTTGCACTGGCAAGTGTATTTATGACAAAACAAAACTCAATGCAGAGCTTCATTAAAGCATTTTGAACACTTTAAGCATGAGGTGTCATTAAGGGCTTGATGTTGTAAGAACTTATTTTGCTTTGTCAAATGAAAAGACTTTTGACAGGAGCTGTGTTCAAGACTTTATGCTTCGCGCCGTTTACCTTATGTATCATGTTTATCAGCCCAAACTGTACAATACAAACGTTGTGACGCTGTGTTTAATCGGTTAGTTATACAAAAGATTTTGCAACATTTACGTTGCCAACTTCTAAGAAAGTACAACAATGTGTCATTTTGGTTTGATTATTCTGATCAGATTTTAACGGGACAACTGATAAGTTATTTTTATAGAACAGCAAAGGAGCACGTGGTTAAAGGAGGGCTCGTCCGGGATTTGAACCCGGGACCTCTCGCACCCAAAGCGAAAATCATACCCCTAGACCAACGAGCCACCTGAGAAGTTGTCAATGTGTTTTTTTGATGTGCGTGACTGACCGTCAGAACTCTGTTGTCTGCCTGAGCTGGGAAGTGTATTCGGTGCTTTCATGAGAAAACTCAAAGCACAGAATGGTTAAAACTTAAAAAAAATATTTCAAGGCTCCAAATAGTACAAACTGGTTTTAATTAGTCAACTGTCAAGACTAGGAAGCATTTGAAAGCTTTGCGCTGTTTTAATAAAGTGCCTTTGTGGCCCCATGTAATTAGGCAGGCTTTACATGTTTATCAATTTAATACCACCTTTGTTTTCTAATTGCACACTGTGATTACATTTTGAAGAGACATTTTGATAAGTCAACGTTCTTTAGTGAAAGAGCACGGGATTAAGGAAGGGCTCGACTCGGATTTTATCAGGAAACCCACGCAACCTTAACTTTTGCAGAATAAAAGTTTTTAATTACTCATTTGGAAATCGTTACACAACACCCTGTCTATAAATCTGTACTTTAACATTTCTGTTGTGGAGATGCGTCTAGCGTTAACTTGTTTTCAAACATCTGGCAATCCCAAACGTGCACGTTTCCTAATAGACGCCGGGAAAAATCACCCAAGAACGACTGATTTCTGACAGACAATCAGGCATTAAGACATTTTTTTTTCGTATCCTAATAAATATTAGACGCTATAAATGAAGCTGTCTGTTTGTTGTTGTTGTTTGTTTTGTATTTAACGCTTTGCGTTGTAACATTATCTCAGACTTAACGTCCATTAAATTTACCCGAATATATCCGTATCCGAAACATATTGAAAGGCAACATTTTTTCCAAAAAAAATAAATAAACTGTTTGGCTGTTTACGTCGTGTAATACATTTATCTACCAAAACTGCACAATCCGAACGTTGTGACGCTGTGTATAAAAGGTACGTTACACAAGAGAATGATACCTTTGATAGCCTTTGTTATTTATTTATTTATTACACCTGATACGTTCGTTTTACAACGCCGACTCTCGCACCCAAAGCGAGAATCATACGCCTAGACCAACGCTGCGTGACTGACCGTAAAAACTCTGTTGTCTGTTTGAGCTAGGAAATGTATTCAGTGCTTGCATGGAAATAATCAAGGCACAGAATGATTAAAACTCGTTAAAGAGTTGAAACATGAAATATATTTAAAGGCTCATATAAGTAGAATTAAAAGTTAATGCGTGCTTTTTCAATCAAAATCAAAAAAGGTCTTTAAGCAAAGCGATCTGACTGAAAATAGAGTGTGAACGCCATTGTTACACTTACAGGCTGACCTTATTTATGATGCTGCGTTTCAGTGAGCAACGACGTAACGAGTTTCATATTACCTGTTGCCTTTTTTATTCATTTTTTATACCTGATACGTTTGTTTTACAATGCCGACTCTCGCACCCAAAGCGAGAATCTTACGCCTAGACCAACGCTGCGTGACTGACCGTCGAAAGTCTGTTGTCTGGTTGAGCTAGGAAGTGTAGTCAGTGCTTGCATGACAAAACTCAAGGCACAGAATGATAAAACTCTTTAAAGAGATGAAACATGAAACATATTTAAAGGCTCATATAAGTAGAATTAAAAGTTAATGCGTGCTTTTTCAATCAGAATCAAAAAAGGTCTTAAGCAAAGCGATCTGACTGAAAATAGAGTGTGAACGCCATTGTTACACTTACAGGCTGACCTTATTTATGATGCTGCGTTTCAGTGAGCAACGACGTAACGAGTTTCATATTACCTGTTGCCTTTTTTATTCATTTTTTATACCTGATACGTTTGTTTTACAATGCCGACTCTCGCACCCAAAGCGAGAATCTTACGCCTAGACCAACGCTGCGTGACTGACCGTCGAAAGTCTGTTGTCTGGTTGAGCTAGGAAGTGTAGTCAGTGCTTGCATGACAAAACTCAAGGCACAGAATGATAAAACTCTTTAAAGAGTTGAAACATGAAACATATTTAAAGGCTCCAAATAGTAAAAACTGGTTTAACTGTTTTTAAGCTTCAAATTTTAAGCTAAAGGGTAGAATTGTAGTAATGTGTCATTGCATCCACATGGAAAGCTGTTCACGTTTTGCCCTTTAATCGCTTCCTCCTTTCATTTCCATTTGCACACTGTGATAAGAACAAGGGCTTGTCTGGGATTTGAACCCGGGACCTCTCGCACCCTAAGCGAGAATCATACCCCTAGACCAACGAGCCAGCCGGGACAGGGCACAAGGTTGACTGGTTGCACTGGCAAGTGTATTTATGACAAAACAAAACTCAATGCAGAGCTTCATTAAAGCATTTTGAACACTTTAAGCATGAGGTGTCATTAAGGGCTTGATGTTGTAAGAACTTATTTTGCTTTGTCAAATGAAAAGACTTTTGACAGGAGCTGTGTTCAAGACTTTATGCTTCGCGCCGTTTACCTTATGTATCATGTTTATCAGCCCAAACTGTACAATACAAACGTTGTGACGCTGTGTTTAATCGGTTAGTTATACAAAAGATTTTGCAACATTTACGTTGCCAACTTCTAAGAAAGTACAACAATGTGTCATTTTGGTTTGATTATTCTGATCAGATTTTAACGGGACAACTGATAAGTTATTTTTATAGAACAGCAAAGGAGCACGTGGTTAAAGGAGGGCTCGTCCGGGATTTGAACCCGGGACCTCTCGCACCCAAAGCGAAAATCATACCCCTAGACCAACGAGCCACCTGAGAAGTTGTCAATGTGTTTTTTTGATGTGCGTGACTGACCGTCAGAACTCTGTTGTCTGCCTGAGCTGGGAAGTGTATTCGGTGCTTTCATGAGAAAACTCAAAGCACAGAATGGTTAAAACTTAAAAAAAATATTTCAAGGCTCCAAATAGTACAAACTGGTTTTAATTAGTCAACTGTCAAGACTAGGAAGCATTTGAAAGCTTTGCGCTGTTTTAATAAAGTGCCTTTGTGGCCCCATGTAATTAGGCAGGCTTTACATGTTTATCAATTTAATACCACCTTTGTTTTCTAATTGCACACTGTGATTACATTTTGAAGAGACATTTTGATAAGTCAACGTTCTTTAGTGAAAGAGCACGGGATTAAGGAAGGGCTCGACTCGGATTTTATCAGGAAACCCACGCAACCTTAACTTTTGCAGAATAAAAGTTTTTAATTACTCATTTGGAAATCGTTACACAACACCCTGTCTATAAATCTGTACTTTAACATTTCTGTTGTGGAGATGCGTCTAGCGTTAACTTGTTTTCAAACATCTGGCAATCCCAAACGTGCACGTTTCCTAATAGACGCCGGGAAAAATCACCCAAGAACGACTGATTTCTGACAGACAATCAGGCATTAAGACATTTTTTTTTCGTATCCTAATAAATATTAGACGCTATAAATGAAGCTGTCTGTTTGTTGTTGTTGTTTGTTTTGTATTTAATGCTTTGCGTTGTAACATTATCTCAGACTTAACGTCCATTAAATTTACCCGAATATATCCGTATCCGAAACATATTCAAAGGCAACATTTTTTCCAAAAAAAATAAATAAACTGTTTGGCTGTTTACGTCGTGTAATACATTTATCTACCAAAACTGCACAATCCGAACGTTGTGACGCTGTGTATAAAAGGTACGTTACACAAGAGAATGATACCTTTGATAGCCTTTGTTATTTATTTATTTATTACACCTGATACGTTCGTTTTACAACGCCGACTCTCGCACCCAAAGCGAGAATCATACGCCTAGACCAACGCTGCGTGACTGACCGTAAAAACTCTGTTGTCTGTTTGAGCTAGGAAATGTATTCAGTGCTTGCATGGAAATAATCAAGGCACAGAATGATTAAAACTCGTTAAAGAGTTGAAACATGAAATATATTTAAAGGCTCATATAAGTAGAATTAAAAGTTAATGCGTGCTTTTTCAATCAAAATCAAAAAAGGTCTTTAAGCAAAGCGATCTGACTGAAAATAGAGTGTGAACGCCATTGTTACACTTACAGGCTGACCTTATTTATGATGCTGCGTTTCAGTGAGCAACGACGTAACGAGTTTCATATTACC
Organism: Trichomycterus rosablanca; assembly: GCF_030014385.1. Classification (NCBI taxonomy): domain Eukaryota; kingdom Metazoa; phylum Chordata; class Actinopteri; order Siluriformes; family Trichomycteridae; genus Trichomycterus; species Trichomycterus rosablanca. Next base: position 16,605,284 of record NC_085989.1, on the reverse strand, counting down.
TGTTGCCTTTTTTATTAATTTTTTATACCTGATACGTTTGTTTTACAATGCCGACTCTCGCACCCAAAGCGAGAATCTTACGCCTAGACCAACGCTGCGTGACTGACCGTCGAAAGTCTGTTGTCTGGTTGAGCTAGGAAGTGTAGTCAGTGCTTGCATGACAAAACTCAAGGCACAGAATGATAAAACTCTTTAAAGAGTTGAAACATGAAACATATTTAAAGGCTCCAAATAGTAAAAACTGGTTTAACTGTTTTTAAGCTTCAAATTTTAAGCTAAAGGGTAGAATTGTAGTAATGTGTCATTGCATCCACATGGAAAGCTGTTCACGTTTTGCCCTTTAATCGCTTCCTCCTTTCATTTCCATTTGCACACTGTGATAAGAACAAGGGCTCGTCCGGGATTTAAACCCCGGACCTCTCGCACCCTAAGCGAGAATCATACCCCTAGACCAACGAGCCAGCCGGGACAGGGCACAAGGTTGACTGGTTGCACTGGCAAGTGTATTTATGACAAAACAAAACTCAATGCAGAGCTTCATTAAAGCATTTTGAACACTTTAAGCATGAGGTGTCATTAAGGGCTTGATGTTGTAAGAACTTATTTTGCTTTGTCAAATGAAAAGACTTTTGACAGGAGCTGTGTTCAAGACTTTATGCTTCGCGCCGTTTACCTTATGTATCATGTTTATCAGCCCAAACTGTACAATACAAACGTTGTGACGCTGTGTTTAATCGGTTAGTTATACAAAAGATTTTGCAATATTTACGTTGCCAACTTCTAAGAAAGTATAACAATGTGTCATTTTGGTTTGATTATTCTGATCAGATTTTAACGGGACAACTGATAAGTTATTTTTATAGAACAGCAAAGGAGCACTTGGTTAAAGGAGGGCTCGTCTGGGATTTGAACCCGGGACCTCTTGCACCCAAAGCGAAAATCATACCCCTAGACCAACGAGCCACCTGAGAAGTTGTCAATGTGTTATTTTGATGTGCGTGACTGACCGTCAAAACTCTGTTGTCTGCCTGAGCTGGGAAGTGTATTCGGTGCTTTCATGAGAAAACTCAAAGCACAGAATGGTTAAAACTTAAAAAAAATATTTCAAGGCTCCAAATAGTACAAACTGGTTTTAATTAGTCAACTGTCAAGACTAGGAAGCATTTGAAAGCTTTGCGCTGTTTTAATAAAGTGCCTTTGTGGCCCCATGTAATTAGGCAGGCTTTACATGTTTATCAATTTAATACCACCTTTGTTTTCTAATTGCACACTGTGATTACATTTTGAAGAGACATTTTGATAAGTCAACGTTCTTTAGTGAAAGAGCACGGGATTAAGGAAGGGCTCGACTCGGATTTTATCAGGAAACCCACGCAACCTTAACTTTTGCAGAATAAAAGTTTTTAATTACTCATTTGGAAATCGTTACACAACACCCTGTCTATAAATCTGTACTTTAACATTTCTGTTGTGGAGATGCGTCTAGCGTTAACTTGTTTTCAAACATCTGGCAATCCCAAACGTGCACGTTTCCTAATAGACGCCGGGAAAAATCACCCAAGAACGACTGATTTCTGACAGACAATCAGGCATTAAGACATTTTTTTTTCGTATCCTAATAAATATTAGACGCTATAAATGAAGCTGTCTGTTTTTTGTTGTTGTCTGTTTTGTATTTAATGCTTTGCGTTGTAACATTATCTCAGACTTAACGTCCATTAAATTTACCCGAATATATCCGTATCCGAAACATATTCAAAGGATATTTTTCGTATCCTAATAAATATTAGACGCTATAAATGAAGCTGTCTGTTTTTTGTTGTTGTTTGTTTTGTATTTAATGCTTTGCGTTGTAACATTATCTCAGACTTAACGTCCATTAAATTTACCCGAATATATCCGTATCCGAAACATATTCAAAGGCAACATTTTTTCCAAAAAAAATAAATAAACTGTTTTGCTGTTTACGTCGTGTAATACATTTATCTACCAAAACTGCACAATCCGAACGTTGTGACGCTGTGTATAAAAGGTACGTTACACAAGAGAATGATACCTTTGATAGCCTTTGTTATTTATTTATTTATTACACCTGATACGTTCGTTTTACAACGCCGACTCTCGCACCCAAAGCGAGAATCATACGCCTAGACCAACGCTGCGTGACTGACCGTAAAAACTCTGTTGTCTGTTTGAGCTAGGAAATGTATTCAGTGCTTGCATGGAAATAATCAAGGCACAGAATGATTAAAACTCGTTAAAGAGTTGAAACATGAAATATATTTAAAGGCTCATATAAGTAGAATTAAAAGTTAATGCGTGCTTTTTCAATCAAAATCAAAAAAGGTCTTTAAGCAAAGCGATCTGACTGAAAATAGAGTGTGAACGCCATTGTTACACTTACAGGCTGACCTTATTTATGATGCTGCGTTTCAGTGAGCAACGACGTAACGAGTTTCATATTACCTGTTGCCTTTTTTATTCATTTTTTATACCTGATACGTTTGTTTTACAATGCCGACTCTCGCACCCAAAGCGAGAATCTTACGCCTAGACCAACGCTGCGTGACTGACCGTCGAAAGTCTGTTGTCTGGTTGAGCTAGGAAGTGTAGTCAGTGCTTGCATGACAAAACTCAAGGCACAGAATGATAAAACTCTTTAAAGAGATGAAACATGAAACATATTTAAAGGCTCATATAAGTAGAATTAAAAGTTAATGCGTGCTTTTTCAATCAGAATCAAAAAAGGTCTTAAGCAAAGCGATCTGACTGAAAATAGAGTGTGAACGCCATTGTTACACTTACAGGCTGACCTTATTTATGATGCTGCGTTTCAGTGAGCAACGACGTAACGAGTTTCATATTACCTGTTGCCTTTTTTATTCATTTTTTATACCTGATACGTTTGTTTTACAATGCCGACTCTCGCACCCAAAGCGAGAATCTTACGCCTAGACCAACGCTGCGTGACTGACCGTCGAAAGTCTGTTGTCTGGTTGAGCTAGGAAGTGTAGTCAGTGCTTGCATGACAAAACTCAAGGCACAGAATGATAAAACTCTTTAAAGAGTTGAAACATGAAACATATTTAAAGGCTCCAAATAGTAAAAACTGGTTTAACTGTTTTTAAGCTTCAAATTTTAAGCTAAAGGGTAGAATTGTAGTAATGTGTCATTGCATCCACATGGAAAGCTGTTCACGTTTTGCCCTTTAATCGCTTCCTCCTTTCATTTCCATTTGCACACTGTGATAAGAACAAGGGCTTGTCTGGGATTTGAACCCGGGACCTCTCGCACCCTAAGCGAGAATCATACCCCTAGACCAACGAGCCAGCCGGGACAGGGCACAAGGTTGACTGGTTGCACTGGCAAGTGTATTTATGACAAAACAAAACTCAATGCAGAGCTTCATTAAAGCATTTTGAACACTTTAAGCATGAGGTGTCATTAAGGGCTTGATGTTGTAAGAACTTATTTTGCTTTGTCAAATGAAAAGACTTTTGACAGGAGCTGTGTTCAAGACTTTATGCTTCGCGCCGTTTACCTTATGTATCATGTTTATCAGCCCAAACTGTACAATACAAACGTTGTGACGCTGTGTTTAATCGGTTAGTTATACAAAAGATTTTGCAACATTTACGTTGCCAACTTCTAAGAAAGTATAACAATGTGTCATTTTGGTTTGATTATTCTGATCAGATTTTAACGGGACAACTGATAAGTTATTTTTATAGAACAGCAAAGGAGCACGTGGTTAAAGGAGGGCTCGTCCGGGATTTGAACCCGGGACCTCTCGCACCCAAAGCGAAAATCATACCCCTAGACCAACGAGCCACCTGAGAAGTTGTCAATGTGTTTTTTTGATGTGCGTGACTGACCGTCAGAACTCTGTTGTCTGCCTGAGCTGGGAAGTGTATTCGGTGCTTTCATGAGAAAACTCAAAGCACAGAATGGTTAAAACTTAAAAAAAATATTTCAAGGCTCCAAATAGTACAAACTGGTTTTAATTAGTCAACTGTCAAGACTAGGAAGCATTTGAAAGCTTTGCGCTGTTTTAATAAAGTGCCTTTGTGGCCCCATGTAATTAGGCAGGCTTTACATGTTTATCAATTTAATACCACCTTTGTTTTCTAATTGCACACTGTGATTACATTTTGAAGAGACATTTTGATAAGTCAACGTTCTTTAGTGAAAGAGCACGGGATTAAGGAAGGGCTCGACTCGGATTTTATCAGGAAACCCACGCAACCTTAACTTTTGCAGAATAAAAGTTTTTAATTACTCATTTGGAAATCGTTACACAACACCCTGTCTATAAATCTGTACTTTAACATTTCTGTTGTGGAGATGCGTCTAGCGTTAACTTGTTTTCAAACATCTGGCAATCCCAAACGTGCACGTTTCCTAATAGACGCCGGGAAAAATCACCCAAGAACGACTGATTTCTGACAGACAATCAGGCATTAAGACATTTTTTTTTCGTATCCTAATAAATATTAGACGCTATAAATGAAGCTGTCTGTTTGTTGTTGTTGTTTGTTTTGTATTTAATGCTTTGCACAGAATGATAAAACTCTTTAAAGAGTTGAAACATGAAACATATTTAAAGGCTCCAAATAGTAAAAACTGGTTTAACTGTTTTTAAGCTTCAAATTTTAAGCTAAAGGGTAGAATTGTAGTAATGTGTCATTGCATCCACATGGAAAGCTGTTCACGTTTTGCCCTTTAATCGCTTCCTCCTTTCATTTCCATTTGCACACTGTGATAAGAACAAGGGCTCGTCCGGGATTTGAACCCCGGACCTCTCGCACCCTAAGCGAGAATCATACCCCTAGACCAACGAGCCAGCTGGGACAGGGCACAAGGTTGACTGGTTGCACTGGCAAGTGTATTTATGACAAAACAAAACTCAATGCAGAGCTTCATTAAAGCATTTTGAACACTTTAAGCATGAGGTGTCATTAAGGGCTTGATGTTGTAAGAACTTATTTTGCTTTGTCAAATGAAAAGACTTTTGACAGGAGCTGTGTTCAAGACTTTATGCTTCGCGCCGTTTACCTTATGTATCATGTTTATCAGCCCAAACTGTACAATACAAACGTTGTGACGCTGTGTTTAATCGGTTAGTTATACAAAAGATTTTGCAATATTTACGTTGCCAACTTCTAAGAAAGTATAACAATGTGTCATTTTGGTTTGATTATTCTGATCAGATTTTAACGGGACAACTGATTATTTTGGTTATTTTTATAGAACAGCAAAGGAGCACTTGGTTAAAGGAGGGCTCGTCTGGGATTTGAACCCGGGACCTCTTGCACCCAAAGCGAAAACCATACCCCTAGACCAACGAGCCACCTGAGAAGTTGTCAATGTGTTATTTTGATGTGCGTGACTGACCGTCAAAACTCTGTTGTCTGCCTGAGCTGGGAAGTGTATTCGGTGCTTTCATGAGAAAACTCAAAGCACAGAATGGTTAAAACTTAAAAAAAATATTTCAAGGCTCCAAATAGTACAAACTGGTTTTAATTAGTCAACTGTCAAGACTAGGAAGCATTTGAAAGCTTTGCGCTGTTTTAATAAAGTGCCTTTGTGGCCCCATGTAATTAGGCAGGCTTTACATGTTTATCAATTTAATACCACCTTTGTTTTCTAATTGCACACTGTGATTACATTTTGAAGAGACATTTTGATAAGTCAACGTTCTTTAGTGAAAGAGCACGGGATTAAGGAAGGGCTCGACTCGGATTTTATCAGGAAACCCACGCAACCTTAACTTTTGCAGAATAAAAGTTTTTAATTACTCATTTGGAAATCGTTACACAACACCCTGTCTATAAATCTGTACTTTAACATTTCTGTTGTGGAGATGCGTCTAGCGTTAACTTGTTTTCAAACATCTGGCAATCCCAAACGTGCACGTTTCCTAATAGACGCCGGGAAAAATCACCCAAGAACGACTGATTTCTGACAGACAATCAGGCATTAAGACATTTTTTTTTCGTATCCTAATAAATATTAGACGCTATAAATGAAGCTGTCTGTTTTTTGTTGTTGTCTGTTTTGTATTTAATGCTTTGCGTTGTAACATTATCTCAGACTTAACGTCCATTAAATTTACCCGAATATATCCGTATCCGAAACATATTCAAAGGATATTTTTCGTATCCTAATAAATATTAGACGCTATAAATGAAGCTGTCTGTTTTTTGTTGTTGTTTGTTTTGTATTTAATGCTTTGCGTTGTAACATTATCTCAGACTTAACGTCCATTAAATTTACCCGAATATATCCGTATCCGAAACATATTCAAAGGCAACATTTTTTCCAAAAAAAAACAAAAAACTGTTTTGCTGTTTACGTCGTGTAATACATTTATCTACCAAAACTGCACAATCCGAACGTTGTGACGCTGTGTATAAAAGGTACGTTACACAAGAGAATGATACCTTTGATAGCCTTTGTTATTTATTTATTTATTACACCTGATACGTTCGTTTTACAACGCCGACTCTCGCACCCAAAGCGAGAATCATACGCCTAGACCAACGCTGCGTGACTGACCGTAAAAACTCTGTTGTCTGTTTGAGCTAGGAAATGTATTCAGTGCTTGCATGGAAATAATCAAGGCACAGAATGATTAAAACTCGTTAAAGAGTTGAAACATGAAATATATTTAAAGGCTCATATAAGTAGAATTAAAAGTTAATGCGTGCTTTTTCAATCAAAATCAAAAAAGGTCTTTAAGCAAAGCGATCTGACTGAAAATAGAGTGTAAACGCCATTGTTACACTTACAGGCTGACCTTATTTATGATGCTGCGTTTCAGTGAGCAACGACGTAACGAGTTTCATATTACCTGTTGCCTTTTTTTATTCATTTTTTATACCTGATACGTTTGTTTTACAATGCCGACTCTCGCACCCAAAGCGAGAATCTTACGCCTAGACCAACGCTGCGTGACTGACCGTCGAAAGTCTGTTGTCTGGTTGAGCTAGGAAGTGTAGTCAGTGCTTGCATGACAAAACTCAAGGCACAGAATGATAAAACTCTTTAAAGAGTTGAAACATGAAACATATTTAAAGGCTCATATAAGTAGAATTAAAAGTTAATGCGTGCTTTTTCAATCAAAATCAAAAAAGGTCTTAAGCAAAGCGATCTGACTGAAGAGTGTGAACGCCATTGTTACACTTACAGGCTGACCTTATTTATGATACTGCGTTTCAGTGAGCAACGACGTAACGAGTTTCATATTACCTGTTGCCTTTTTTATTAATTTTTTATACCTGATACGTTTGTTTTACAATGCCGACTCTCGCACCCAAAGCGATAATCTTACGCCTAGACCAACGCTGCGTGACTGACCGTCGAAAGTCTGTTGTCTGGTTGAGCTAGGAAGTGTAGTCAGTGCTTGCATGACAAAACTCAAGGCACAGAATGATAAAACTCTTTAAAGAGTTGAAACATGAAACATATTTAAAGGCTCCAAATAGTAAAAACTGGTTTAACTGTTTTTAAGCTTCAAATTTTAAGCTAAAGGGTAGAATTGTAGTAATGTGTCATTGCATCCACATGGAAAGCTGTTCACGTTTTGCCCTTTAATCGCTTCCTCCTTTCATTTCCATTTGCACACTGTGATAAGAACAAGGGCTTCTCTGGGATTTGAACCCGGGACCTCTCGCACCCTAAGCGAGAATCATACCCCTAGACCAACGAGCCAGCCGGGACAGGGCACAAGGTTGACTGGTTGCACTGGCAAGTGTATTTATGACAAAACAAAACTCAATGCAGAGCTTCATTAAAGCATTTTGAACACTTTAAGCATGAGGTGTCATTAAGGGCTTGATGTTGTAAGAACTTATTTTGCTTTGTCAAATGAAAAGACTTTTGACAGGAGCTGTGTTCAAGACTTTTTGCTTCGCGCCGTTTACCTTATGTATCATGTTTATCAGCCCAAACTGTACAATACAAACGTTGTGACGCTGTGTTTAATCGGTTAGTTATACAAAAGATTTTGCAACATTTACGTTGCCAACTTCTAAGAAAGTATAACAATGTGTCATTTTGGTTTGATTATTCTGATCAGATTTTAACGGGACAACTGATAAGTTATTTTTATAGAACAGCAAAGGAGCACGTGGTTAAAGGAGGGCTCGTCCGGGATTTGAACCCGGGACCTCTCGCACCCAAAGCGAAAATCATACCCCTAGACCAACGAGCCACCTGAGAAGTTGTCAATGTGTTTTTTTGATGTGCGTGACTGACCGTCAGAACTCTGTTGTCTGCCTGAGCTGGGAAGTGTATTCGGTGCTTTCATGAGAAAACTCAAAGCACAGAATGGTTAAAACTTAAAAAAAATATTTCAAGGCTCCAAATAGTACAAACTGGTTTTAATTAGTCAACTGTCAAGACTAGGAAGCATTTGAAAGCTTTGCGCTGTTTTAATAAAGTGCCTTTGTGGCCCCATGTAATTAGGCAGGCTTTACATGTTTATCAATTTAATACCACCTTTGTTTTCTAATTGCACACTGTGATTACATTTTGAAGAGACATTTTGATAAGTCAACGTTCTTTAGTGAAAGAGCACGGGATTAAGGAAGGGCTCGACTCGGATTTTATCAGGAAACCCACGCAACCTTAACTTTTGCAGAATAAAAGTTTTTAATTACTCATTTGGAAATCGTTACACAACACCCTGTCTATAAATCTGTACTTTAACATTTCTGTTGTGGAGATGCGTCTAGCGTTAACTTGTTTTCAAACATCTGGCAATCCCAAACGTGCACGTTTCCTAATAGACGCCGGGAAAAATCACCCAAGAACGACTGATTTCTGACAGACAATCAGGCATTAAGACATTTTTTTTTCGTATCCTAATAAATATTAGACGCTATAAATGAAGCTGTCTGTTTTTTGTTGTTGTTTGTTTTGTATTTAATGCTTTGCGTTGTAACATTATCTCAGACTTAACGTCCATTAAATTTACCCGAATATATCCGTATCCGAAACATATTCAAAGGCAACATTTTTTCAAAAAAAAAAAAAAAAACTGTTTTGCTGTTTACGTCGTGTAATACATTTATCTACCAAAACTGCACAATCCGAACGTTGTGACGCTGTGTATAAAAGGTACGTTACACAAGAGAATGATACCTTTGATAGCCTTTGTTATTTATTTATTTATTACACCTGATACGTTCGTTTTACAACGCCGACTCTCGCACCCAAAGCGAGAATCATACGCCTAGACCAACGCTGCGTGACTGACCGTAAAAACTCTGTTGTCTGTTTGAGCTAGGAAATGTATTCAGTGCTTGCATGGAAATAATCAAGGCACAGAATGATTAAAACTCGTTAAAGAGTTGAAACATGAAATATATTTAAAGGCTCATATAAGTAGAATTAAAAGTTAATGCGTGCTTTTTCAATCAAAATCAAAAAAGGTCTTTAAGCAAAGCGATCTGACTGAAAATAGAGTGTGAACGCCAGTGTTACACTTACAGGCTGACCTTATTTATGATGCTGCGTTTCAGTGAGCAACGACGTAACGAGTTTCATATTACCTGTTGCCTTTTTTATTCATTTTTTATACCTGATACGTTTGTTTTACAATGCCGACTCTCGCACCCAAAGCGAGAATCTTACGCCTAGACCAACGCTGCGTGACTGACCGTCGAAAGTCTGTTGTCTGGTTGAGCTAGGAAGTGTAGTCAGTGCTTGCATGACAAAACTCAAGGCACAGAATGATAAAACTCTTTAAAGAGTTGAAACATGAAACATATTTAAAGGCTCATATAAGTAGAATTAAAAGTTAATGCGTGCTTTTTCAATCAAAATCAAAAAAGGTCTTAAGCAAAGCGATCTGACTGAAAATAGAGTGTGAACGCCATTGTTACACTTACAGGCTGACCTTATTTATGATGCTGCGTTTCAGTGAGCAACGACGTAACGAGTTTCATATTACCTGTTGCCTTTTTTATTCATTTTTTATACCTGATACGTTTGTTTTACAATGCCGACTCTCGCACCCAAAAGCGAGAATCTTACGCCTAGACCAACGCTGCGTGACTGACCGTCGAAAGTCTGTTGTCTGGTTGAGCTAGGAAGTGTAGTCAGTGCTTGCATGACAAAACTCAAGGCACAGAATGATAAAACTCTTTAAAGAGTTGAAACATGAAACATATTTAAAGGCTCCAAATAGTAAAAACTGGTTTAACTGTTTTTAAGCTTCAAATTTTAAGCTAAAGGGTAGAATTGTAGTAATGTGTCATTGCATCCACATGGAAAGCTGTTCACGTTTTGCCCTTTAATCGCTTCCTCCTTTCATTTCCATTTGCACACTGTGATAAGAACAAGGGCTTGTCTGGGATTTGAACCCGGGACCTCTCTCACCCTAAGCGAGAATCATACCCCTAGACCAACGAGCCAGCCGGGACAGGGCACAAGGTTGACTGGTTGCACTGGCAAGTGTATTTATGACAAAACAAAACTCAATGCAGAGCTTCATTAAAGCATTTTGAACACTTTAAGCATGAGGTGTCATTAAGGGCTTGATGTTGTAAGAACTTATTTTGCTTTGTCAAATGAAAAGACTTTTGACAGGAGCTGTGTTCAAGACTTTATGCTTCGCGCCGTTTACCTTATGTATCATGTTTATCAGCCCAAACTGTACAATACAAACGTTGTGACGCTGTGTTTAATCGGTTAGTTATACAAAAGATTTTGCAACATTTACGTTGCCAACTTCTAAGAAAGTATAACAATGTGTCATTTTGGTTTGATTATTCTGATCAGATTTTAACGGGACAACTGATAAGTTATTTTTATAGAACAGCAAAGGAGCACGTGGTTAAAGGAGGGCTCGTCCGGGATTTGAACCCGGGACCTCTCGCACCCAAAGCGAAAATCATACCCCTAGACCAACGAGCCATCTGAGAAGTTGTCAATGTGTTATTTTGATGTGCGTGACTGACCGTCAAAACTCTGTTGTCTGCCTGAGCTGGGAAGTGTATTCGGTGCTTTCATGAGAAAACTCAAAGCACAGAATGGTTAAAACTTAAAAAAAATATTTCAAGGCTCCAAATAGTACAAACTGGTTTTAATTAGTCAACTGTCAAGACTAGGAAGCATTTGAAAGCTTTGCGCTGTTTTAATAAAGTGCCTTTGTGGCCCCATGTAATTAGGCAGGCTTTACATGTTTATCAATTTAATACCACCTTTGTTTTCTAATTGCACACTGTGATTACATTTTGAAGAGACATTTTGATAAGTCAACGTTCTTTAGTGAAAGAGCACGGGATTAAGGAAGGGCTCGACTCGGATTTTATCAGGAAACCCACGCAACCTTAACTTTTGCAGAATAAAAGTTTTTAATTACTCATTTGGAAATCGTTACACAACACCCTGTCTATAAATCTGTACTTTAACATTTCTGTTGTGGAGATGCGTCTAGCGTTAACTTGTTTTCAAACATCTGGCAATCCCAAACGTGCACGTTTCCTAATAGACGCCGGGAAAAATCACCCAAGAACGACTGATTTCTGACAGACAATCAGGCATTAAGACATTTTTTTTTCGTATCCTAATAAATATTAGACGCTATAAATGAAGCTGTCTGTTTTTTGTTGTTGTTTGTTTTGTATTTAATGCTTTGCGTTGTAACATTATCTCAGACTTAACGTCCATTAAATTTACCCGAATATATCCGTATCCGAAACATATTCAAAGGCAACATTTTTTCAAAAAAAAAAAAAAAAACTGTTTTGCTGTTTACGTCGTGTAATACATTTATCTACCAAAACTGCACAATCCGAACGTTGTGACGCTGTGTATAAAAGGTACGTTACACAAGAGAATGATACCTTTGATAGCCTTTGTTATTTATTTATTTATTACACCTGATACGTTCGTTTTACAACGCCGACTCTCGCACCCAAAGCGAGAATCATACGCCTAGACCAACGCTGCGTGACTGACCGTAAAAACTCTGTTGTCTGTTTGAGCTAGGAAATGTATTCAGTGCTTGCATGGAAATAATCAAGGCACAGAATGATTAAAACTCGTTAAAGAGTTGAAACATGAAATATATTTAAAGGCTCATATAAGTAGAATTAAAAGTTAATGCGTGCTTTTTCAATCAAAATCAAAAAAGGTCTTTAAGCAAAGCGATCTGACTGAAAATAGAGTGTGAACGCCAGTGTTACACTTACAGGCTGACCTTATTTATGATGCTGCGTTTCAGTGAGCAACGACGTAACGAGTTTCATATTACCTGTTGCCTTTTTTATTCATTTTTTATACCTGATACGTTTGTTTTACAATGCCGACTCTCGCACCCAAAGCGAGAATCTTACGCCTAGACCAACGCTGCGTGACTGACCGTCGAAAGTCTGTTGTCTGGTTGAGCTAGGAAGTGTAGTCAGTGCTTGCATGACAAAACTCAAGGCACAGAATGATAAAACTCTTTAAAGAGTTGAAACATGAAACATATTTAAAGGCTCATATAAGTAGAATTAAAAGTTAATGCGTGCTTTTTCAATCAAAATCAAAAAAGGTCTTAAGCAAAGCGATCTGACTGAAAATAGAGTGTGAACGCCATTGTTACACTTACAGGCTGACCTTATTTATGATGCTGCGTTTCAGTGAGCAACGACGTAACGAGTTTCATATTACCTGTTGCCTTTTTTATTCATTTTTTATACCTGATACGTTTGTTTTACAATGCCGACTCTCGCACCCAAAGCGAGAATCTTACGCCTAGACCAACGCTGCGTGACTGACCGTCGAAAGTCTGTTGTCTGGTTGAGCTAGGAAGTGTAGTCAGTGCTTGCATGACAAAACTCAAGGCACAGAATGATAAAACTCTTTAAAGAGTTGAAACATGAAACATATTTAAAGGCTCCAAATAGTAAAAACTGGTTTAACTGTTTTTAAGCTTCAAATTTTAAGCTAAAGGGTAGAATTGTAGTAATGTGTCATTGCATCCACATGGAAAGCTGTTCACGTTTTGCCCTTTAATCGCTTCCTCCTTTCATTTCCATTTGCACACTGTGATAAGAATAAGGGCTTGTCTGGGATTTGAACCCGGGACCTCTCGCACCCTAAGCGAGAATCATACCCCTAGACCAACGAGCCAGCCGGGACAGGGCACAAGGTTGACTGGTTGCACTGGCAAGTGTATTTATGACAAAACAAAACTCAATGCAGAGCTTCATTAAAGCATTTTGAACACTTTAAGCATGAGGTGTCATTAAGGGCTTGATGTTGTAAGAACTTATTTTGCTTTGTCAAATGAAAAGACTTTTGACAGGAGCTGTGTTCAAGACTTTATGCTTCGCGCCGTTTACCTTATGTATCATGTTTATCAGCCCAAACTGTACAATACAAACGTTGTGACGCTGTGTTTAATCGGTTAGTTATACAAAAGATTTTGCAACATTTACGTTGCCAACTTCTAAGAAAGTATAACAATGTGTCATTTTGGTTTGATTATTCTGATCAGATTTTAACGGGACAACTGATAAGTTATTTTTATAGAACAGCAAAGGAGCACGTGGTTAAAGGAGGGCTCGTCCGGGATTTGAACCCGGGACCTCTCGCACCCAAAGCGAAAATCATACCCCTAGACCAACGAGCCATCTGAGAAGTTGTCAATGTGTTATTTTGATGTGCGTGACTGACCGTCAAAACTCTGTTGTCTGCCTGAGCTGGGAAGTGTATTCGGTGCTTTCATGAGAAAACTCAAAGCACAGAATGGTTAAAACTTAAAAAAAATATTTCAAGGCTCCAAATAGTACAAACTGGTTTTAATTAGTCAACTGTCAAGACGCATTTGAAAGCTTTGCGCTGTTTTAATAAAGTGCCTTTGTGGCACCATGTAATTAGGCAGGCATAAAAGTTTTTAATTACTCATTTGGAAATCGTTACACAACACCCTGTCTATAAATCTGTACTTTAACATTTCTGTTGTGGAGATGCGTCTAGCGTTAACTTGTTTTCAAACATCTGGCAATCCCAAACGTGCACGTTTCCTAATAGACGCCGGGAAAAATCACCCAAGAACGACTGATTTCTGACAGACAATCAGGCATTAAGACATTTTTTTTTCGTATCCTAATAAATATTAGACGCTATAAATGAAGCTGTCTGTTTGTTGTTGTTGTTTGTTTTGTATTTAATGCTTTGCGTTGTAACATTATCTCAGACTTAACGTCCATTAAATTTACCCGAATATATCCGTATCCGAAACATATTCAAAGGCAACATTTTTTCCAAAAAAAATAAATAAACTGTTTGGCTGTTTACGTCGTGTAATACATTTATCTACCAAAACTGCACAATCCGAACGTTGTGACGCTGTGTATAAAAGGTACGTTACACAAGAGAATGATACCTTTAATAGCCTTTGTTATTTATTTATTTATTACACCTGATACGTTCGTTTTACAACGCCGACTCTCGCACCCAAAGCGAGAATCATACGCCTAGACCAACGCTGCGTGACTGACCGTAAAAACTCTGTTGTCTGTTTGAGCTAGGAAATGTATTCAGTGCTTGCATGGAAATAATCAAGGCACAGAATGATTAAAACTCGTTAAAGAGTTGAAACATGAAATATATTTAAAGGCTCATATAAGTAGAATTAAAAGTTAATGCGTGCTTTTTCAATCAAAATCAAAAAAGGTCTTTAAGCAAAGCGATCTGACTGAAAATAGAGTGTGAACGCCATTGTTACACTTACAGGCTGACCTTATTTATGATGCTGCGTTTCAGTGAGCAACGACGTAACGAGTTTCATATTACCTGTTGCCTTTTTTATTCATTTTTTATACCTGATACGTTTGTTTTACAATGCCGACTCTCGCACCCAAAGCGAGAATCTTACGCCTAGACCAACGCTGCGTGACTGACCGTCGAAAGTCTGTTGTCTGGTTGAGCTAGGAAGTGTAGTCAGTGCTTGCATGACAAAACTCAAGGCACAGAATGATAAAACTCTTTAAAGAGTTGAAACATGAAACATATTTAAACACTCAAAAAAATGATTCAGTGAAGTTGTTTAATTTAATCAATTAAATCATATTCAACTAACTTACAATAAATGTCATTGTTGATTTAAATTGTTTTATTTAAGTAGAACTGATGTACGTCTACCTTTGTGTAAAATTTAATTTCACACGAAGTGATTTAATTAAGTTAAATCAGCTGTCTGCTCATGTGCGTGGGGGCGAACGTAACGTGATGACGTCACGGTACTGGCGGCAAAAGGATTCGGATTTCTCGGTTCCCTGCCATTTCTTCCAGTCCAGCTAAACAGGTATTTGTATAATTTTATTGCCATCCGTTTATATATCTTACAGTAAAACCTTTATATTGCCCAGTTTGTTTTTACGTTAGTAATGTTTGTCATATTAAGTTCTGTTATGAGTGAGCAATATATTATTTAATGTGGCTAGATGGCTAGCTAGCTAAGCTGTTAGACCTACATTATAACTTAAGCCATTTAAAAAATTAAAACTTAAATAACGTTATACATTAGCAATACTTATAGACAATGTGTCAATGCATAACTAAATTACCTAAAAGTTGAGAATTTTTTTAAAATGCATAACGGTATGTTTTTACATGTTTTCATGCCCCTAGGTGTTCAGTAATACTAGTTCGTTAGAAAGAGCTTGGATATGTTATTAGATATCGTGTTCGCTTGTATCAAAACTAGGCTCTTTGTTTCTATAAAATAGCTATACTCTAAAATATTATTAAAGTTTGGGAAGTGAATTAGCACTTTATCAAATGGGTAGTTCCGGTCCTAAAATGTGATGACTTTACTTATAAAACTATTAAACAATAAAAACCATTACTCTGACAAATCATTGGAGTTGTGTTGCTTAATAAATTATTAATAATACATTTCATTATTTATTAAGCACTGGTCTTATTGTTTTTATGCCCGTTTTATAAAAACAATGTCACTTGACGCCGTGCGTAGTGATTTTATCACAGTGCGGTATTAGGCGCCAGAAGAAAGTGTTACCGCGCTTTCAGGAGTCATGCTGAGCATGCGCATGAACTTGAAGTGTCCAAGATGAATACCAGATATGTCAACGTCAAATAAAGCACAGGATCTTTTTTAATAATATTGAAAGATAGAAAGGTGCATAACCAAAGTTTCCTTTGCTCAGCCTACAATAGATTTGCAAATCCCATTTTTTTTTTCATAAACTTCAGTTGCTGTCTTTTTTTCTTAAAGGCACTTCTTCAAAAATCATTCACCTGTTGGACATGTGGTTTACTGTCTAGGCCAGTGAAATAGGTAAGTTAATTACAATATGAAAAATTTCAACAAATTAAAATTGTCAACTGAAAATATGTGTAAAATGTGTAACTGAAAATGTTTTTTTTTTCCCTAGGTAGGCATGTGGCATTGTAAAGACTGCAATACAACCACAACCACAAGGTTTCTATTATTAAAACATTATAGATTACAACATCCTAATTTTGGCCGTCACCAGCCATATCCATGTACATATTTAGATTGTCCATGTACTTTTAAATCATGGAATGCACTTCGTTCTCATCTTTGTCGAGGTCATGCAAAGCAGATATCGACAGAGTTAACTCATTTTAACTGTCATGTGTGCTTGTGCCGTGAAATTGGTAATGAAAGAGATTATTTTGGCCATATAAATGCACATCTCAAGAGGCATGAAACTGTAATTTGTATGTTCAAGGGCTGTGCTTTCCAAACTAACATTTATGGAACATTTAAATCGCATAAAAACAGAAAGCACCATTCGCATTGTTTCAGTGACTTTAAACCTGGAGTAATTTCATTCACTGAAAATTCCCCGATTGTATCAGAAGTCACAGTTGAGGAAACTCCTGCTGAACATTTAGATGTCCAAAACAATGCTCAGCAATATATAGAATGTACAGAGAATTTGCAAATAACAATAGAACAGAAGTTTGCAGCACTTCTGTTGAAGTTGGAAAACATTTTCCATACCCCTAGCACAGCTCTTGACGAGTTTCTCCAAGAATTGCACTTTTTAGTAAGCTCTGCCTCTGTACCAGTGTCAAAAAGCATTATTAGTGAAATTTGCCAAAACAATAACCTCCATCTTGAACAGTCAGTAATTGATGAAATTGCTGTTGCAGTGTGCTCTAATCCTTTGATAAAAACAGTAGGTGATGATGGGATACTTAACACTGCTTTTAAACGTAAGAAATATTACATAGAGACATTCAGAGTTGTTCAACCAATAGAATATATATTAGATCAGAAAAACAAACACACATATCAGTATGTACCCTTACTGCAGTTGCTGCAGCAGCTTTTAAGTCACAAACAAGTACTTGATAAAGTCACTGAAAACTGTAGAAAACAGCAAAATGTCAGTGAACCAAAGCAGTACAAGTCATATGAGGATGGGCTACATTTTAAAAGAAATACATTTCTGTCTGAAGGAGAATTAAGAATTTCTGTGACTTTGTATGTTGATGATTTTGAGATTTGCAACCCACTAGGTACATCTCGCAAAAAGCACAAGCTTTGTGGAATATACTGGGTTTTAAGCAACTTGCCACCAGGTTCGCATTCATCTTTATCATCCATTTATTTGGCAGTCTTATGCAACAGTGTCTATGTGAAAACCTATGGCTATGAGAAAGTGCTGGAACCTCTTGTTCAGGACCTTGTGACCTTGGAAGACCATGGAATTTTCATCCCACAGTTAGGACAAAGTGTTAAAGGTACAGTACAGTGTGTAGTGGCTGATAATCTTGGTGCCCATGGGCTAGCTGGATTTGTGGAGAATTTTTCTGGGGCATACATATGTCGATTTTGTATTGGTCTTGCATGTGAAATTCAGTGTGAGCATGTTTCTTCTGGTGCATTTACCCTTAGGTCCCAAGAAAGTCACAAACTTCATGTAAAAACTGCCAAGGAAAATGGAGTGCATTGCTTTGGAGTAAAACGCTCCTGTGTCTTAACTGAAAGACTTTCACATTTTGATGTTACAGCAGGCTATCCCCCAGATATATTACACGATTTATTTGAAGGTATTGTACCACTAGAGCTTGCGCTCTGCCTAGGAAAGCTTATTTCAAAGAAATATTTCTCGCTTGACAGTTTAAATGAGAGAATTCTGCACTTTCCTTACAAGTGGGATGATAAGACTAATCGGCCACATGTGGTTCCATGCACATTTTTGAGCAAAAAGTCAATAGGTGGCAATGCAGTTGAGAATTGGACTCTGCTGAGATTACTACCATTCTTGGTTGGGCCCTTCATACCTGAAGGTGAGCCTGCTTGGCAGTTAATCTTGATTCTAAAAGAGATTGTTGAACTTGTAGTTGCCCACATTCACACCGAAGAGTCCATTGCATACCTTGACTGTAAGATCACTGATCACAGGCAGCTATACCAAGAGCTATTTCCAGGCCAAAAGCTGATGCCAAAGCATCATTATTTAGAGCATTATCCACAGATGATACAATGCTTTGGTCCTCTTTCTGGTCTTTGGACAATGAGGTTTGAGGCAAAACACAGCTTTTTCAAGCAAGTAGTTTGCCACACAAAGTGTTTTAAAAACATTGCTCTTTCGTTAGCAACTAAACATCAGTTAATGATTGGTTATCATTTGTTTGCATCAAATCATAAAGAGGCTACATTTGAAGCCTCAAGTGTCTCAACAGTTCCCATTAGTAATGAAAAGAAAGTAATGAAAGATGAGATCACACTGGCAATTAGAAAGAAATACCCAAATGTGGCAGAAATCAATTTGGCCAAAAACGTGTCTAGCAATGGTATTAATTATAGAAATGGAATGGTTGTTATTCATGGAACTGTTGATGGACTGCCTGAATATGGTGAGATAATCAGGATTTGCATTTTGGAGGGTACCTTAAGTTTTATTGTCAGGAGATTCTCTTCCTGGTTTAGGGAGCATTACCAGGCTTTTGAACTACACCCATGTCCAACTAGTGAGGTGTTTCTGATTGACCTGAAGGAGCTGACCGATAGGTATCCACTAGCTGACTATTTCGTTGGACCCACTCGGATGGTAACCCTTAAAAGACATCCTCACTTGAAAGGTGAGTGGTCTTCAGTAAAATTGAACTGTCCCAAAATACAAGCAAACTCTCATTTAAGATCTGGATGCAGTTTGACTTGTGGGATGATTTAGGGGTATATTTTTTAGCAGATTCTTCTACTCTTTATTTGCTAATTTATCCCCACAGCATCAAGGTTACAATAAAGATTAAACATTTTTTGGACAGTCGTGACTTGGCTAATTGGTTAAAACTACATTCATTTAAACCAGTGTTTCTCAAAGCAGTCCTTGTATCCACCACAAAGTTCCACATTTGAGCTCTAGAGCAAAAATGTGGAAACACCAGGTTGGCACAGAGAACTGGGTTGAGAAACAGTACTGTAAGTGATGCAGGCTTTTGGTTACTGTTGCTACTGAACAGTATGCTTCTGTATGCTTCTCTAGAATCAATGCATCAATTCACTCTGAACACTTTTAGATTTCTACAGTGTCATTCCTGATTATGCTTACCCTGTTTTGTTTGGTTTTCTCTCAGACTAAAACATTCTGGAGATGGCTGATCCAGTTAAACTGCGTGTGATACTTGGTGAAAACAATGTTGAAAAGTTGGTTCTTTACTCTGGAATGCCTAGTTCTGTGGAGGACCTGTCTCAAGAGATCAAAAGACATTTCACTATTGATGGGGACATAAGACTCCAGTACATGGACAGTGATTTTGGAAATAACTTTGTTAACTTGAATTTAATAAGTGATATTCAAGACAAGAGCACAGTGAAGGTACTCTACTTGGCAAGGGTGGAGATGACTTGTCCTAGTGACAGCCATAGCACTGAGGACTCTGTTTCACTTTCATCTGCTGACACTGTGTTGTTGTCATCCCCTGAATCCACTACAACCAGATCTCCTTGGCCTAGAGAGTTCCCGATCCCACGGTTCCCATTTGATGCAGAGATGCAGCTTGAAAGAGGAAATCAGGCATTTCAAACAGATGGAACGCTCCTGGTTCCCAGTCCAAAGCTTAAATCTGAAATCTTAGAAAGTTTAGCTGAGCAGATTATGCAGTTTCGGGCATATCCTTCAAATTTAGATTTGGAGGCTGTTGCAGAAGCATTAATCAAAAAACACCCATGTTTAAGAGAACGGAATTCTGCTTGCGGTTTTTATGGGTGGAAAATAAGCTTGAAATACAAGATGGCCAATTATAGAACGAAGTTAAGAAACCTAGGATGCCCTGAGTTAAGCATCAATTCCCTCAAGCACAAACCTGCTGATAAATGCCAAGCTGCCCACGATGTCAAAAAACCAAGAAAGGCAGAGGTACATTTTTTTCCCAGTTTTCCACTGGGGGAAACCAAAGACAGTCTTGAAAAGGAAAGACTCGAACTAATAACTGAAGCCAAGAAAAAAAACAATGAACGAGTTGTCAAAGACAAGATGGCAAAAACCTTTGCTTATAGAAGGCAGGAAGTGGTACAAGATAAACCCATGGTTGCAGAATTCAAGGCTAGATGGCCAGCATTGTTCACTTTGAGTGAGGTAAGTTATAAATGTTCATCAGACAAATTAGTATGCCGTTTATTGATAAGGTAAACTTTGCTGTTTCAGCTGAACACAGAGTTTCAAAGAATCACAACAGTTCCTCTCCAGTCAAGGTTCCTGTCTCAGCTTGACAGTTATTCTGATCGATTTATGAAGATGTTCAAAAAGAAAGGTGGCTCTACAGGACAGACACTCAAGACCATCTTGGCAGGCATAAGGGAGGTATGTGCTTAAAGTTGGAGCATCTGCGACCCATGACATAAATAAACAAAAACAAATTGGCTTTTTCACAAAGGTGATTTTCAGAGGGGTGGGATTGCTCTAATGAGGGCCCTGTGTGACGTAGAAATGTCTGCAAACTCAGAACGACTGGTTGAATACTATGTTTTCTTTTCTAGTCAACCCACACAAAATTAACTGGGTGGTTTTAGTTCAAAGTCTGTGGGTTGTTAGGCTGTCCAGATACACAAATGACTGTACACAAAAACTTAACAAAAACTATGAAACCTTTACAATTAAAGTACATTTATGCTGATAAGAAAAATTTAAACCAATAATTGTGGAGGGTAATGTCTATGTAAAAATGTGGTGTGTGTCCTTCAGGATGACAGCATTGAACGCAAAAGAGAATGTGTCTTGAAAGGACTTTGCATCTACTTGAATGAAGACCCCAGCAAACTTGTCAAAGGGTACCTGGTATGTACTTTAAACAACTTTTTTTTTTACTCATTGTAAGGGGCTAGTACTGTATACCCCAGTGTCAGTGTAGTTGGTACATATGCACTTGTAAAAGCTCATCCAATAATATTGACTGTATTACATAATTTTTCAGCCACTCATTACAACATACTTAAATGAAAAAGAAAAGCAGTAAAATATAAGCTGCAATCTGTAACTGTAATCTACAAAGTAACAAGTATGTGCTTGGTATTCGTGTTAAAATGGCAACAGTATGGCTCTAAGGAAGATGAACATAATATGCAGGCAATTTAGTGTATTGCAAAAACATAGCACTTGAAACAACTACTACAAGTACCACTAACGTAGGCAGAAAAAAATTTTCTGCACAGGTGTAAATTTTACCTGCAGCTTTCTGCATTAAAATGTCATTTAGAAAATCAAATGTCTTTCTTTGGCCTACTTTTTATTTTAATAAGAAATTAGTGTGTAAACTGACAATTTTATGTTACACCTACAATAAAAGGGACACTGCAGAAGGTGTACGTTGGGGACTGCAGTTTAGTACAAGATGGGTGTATCCAACTAAGCAATTTTTACAGTTTACATTTTAATGTTTAATAAAGGTCAATGTAAAAATATTTAATTATAAGTAATTTTAAAGAATATCTGTTGGTCCATTAGACACAAATGACTTGTTAATTATTCATTTAGGTTATTTATTAACATAATTATATTGTTATGCTAATTATTCATTAAAGGATGCAGAAGGAATTGAAGTTCAGAAGAACCTTCAACAAACTGTCATTGGCATATACGTCATAAGAAGAGAGGGAGCTGATGCAACATGCCCCCCTGAAGATGTTGGAATTATTGTTGAAGGTGCAGATGTGATTCACAATCTGGGTAATGTAGCCTGTGCATGTGCCATGCTCTTTGGTGTAATATATGCACTGAACCTTAGTTATCCAAAGGACCTGAAATTCACCTTTGAGGTGATTCAGAAGGTGGTCATGGAGTTGGATGCCGGCCGGCTTTCTCCTAAGATTCATGCACTGAAAACGAAACTCTGAATAAAACTGTTATAGGTTATCCACTTTCAGTTAATTTCTACCCCTTTTTTATAAATTGAGAACAATATAAAGTTCACATTGGTTGTTAATTTACCTAGTTCTTTTTAAAATAAGGCCCTGTTGTGTTTTCAAATGCTGTGTTGAAATTTTGAAATTAGGGTTTATTTCACTGCATTAAACACCTGAAGTAAACATGTAACCAGGCTGGACATCCAGGGTTTGATTTTGTAAGAACAGCCTTTGCAGATCTATGCGTACTTAAAGATGTATACTGTTACTTTAGATTACTACCTTTCTACAAAGGATTGATTTCTGTGCATTCAGATTGACATGTTTGCTGTTATAGGTCTGTTAAGTCTGCTACTGTAAGATTTCACAGAATGTTGTAAAACATTTGTCAGAAGGTTGTTCAAATGATTAAGTAACCAGCTCTTCATTAAGAGCAATCTTGTTTCAATAAAAAAAAACAAAAAAAGGTTATATTTTGTTGGGTCTACTTAATTTAAATGAGTGGAACATATTTGTTTCAAGTTCAGTTAAACTAATTAAAGTAACTTTTAGTTAAATACAAAATTAAATTAAAATTGCTCATGTATATTATTTTAACACAACACATTTTGATTAATTTGAGACAACTAATTTAAACTGTGTTCATTTTAATCAAATACATTTCATTAGTAGTAACTGAAAAAATCTTGTTAAATTTACATGAATATGGCACATAATGTGGTTGGGATTATTTAATAATTTAAACAAAACATATAATTCTTAATTACCATTTACTTAATTAAATTACGTGGAACCTGTTGACATGATAATATTAATTAAATTCAATGATTCATTTTTTTGAGTGAAGGCTCCAAATAGTAAAAACTGGTTTAACTGTTTTTAAGCTTCAAATTTTAAGCTAAAGGGTAGAATTGTAGTAATGTGTCATTGCATCCACATGGAAAGCTGTTCACGTTTTGCCCTTTAATCGCTTCCTCCTTTCATTTCCATTTGCACACTGTGATAAGAACAAGGGCTCGTCCGGGATTTGAACCCCGGACCTCTCGCACCCTAAGCGAGAATCATACCCCTAGACCAACGAGCCAGCTGGGACAGGGCACAAGGTTGACTGGTTGCACTGGCAAGTGTATTTATGACAAAACAAAACTCAATGCAGAGCTTCATTAAAGCATTTTGAACACTTTAAGCATGAGGTGTCATTAAGGGCTTGATGTTGTAAGAACTTATTTTGCTTTGTCAAATGAAAAGACTTTTGACAGGAGCTGTGTTCAAGACTTTATGCTTCGCGCCGTTTACCTTATGTATCATGTTTATCAGCCCAAACTGTACAATACAAACGTTGTGACGCTGTGTTTAATCGGTTAGTTATACAAAAGATTTTGCAATATTTACGTTGCCAACTTCTAAGAAAGTATAACAATGTGTCATTTTGGTTTGATTATTCTGATCAGATTTTAACGGGACAACTGATAAGTTATTTTTATAGAACAGCAAAGGAGCACTTGGTTAAAGGAGGGCTCGTCCGGGATTTGAACCCGGGACCTCTCGAACCCAAAGCGAAAATCATACCCCTAGACCAACGAGCCACCTGAGAAGTTGTCAATGTGTTATTTTGATGTGCGTGACTGACCGTCAAAACTCTGTTGTCTGCCTGAGCTGGGAAGTGTATTCGGTGCTTTCATGAGAAAACTCAAAGCACAGAATGGTTAAAACTTAAAAAAAATATTTCAAGGCTCCAAATAGTACAAACTGGTTTTAATTAGTCAACTGTCAAGACTAGGAAGCATTTGAAAGCTTTGCGCTGTTTTAATAAAGTGCCTTTGTGGCCCCATGTAATTAGGCAGGCTTTACATGTTTATCAATTTAATACCACCTTTGTTTTCTAATTGCACACTGTGATTACATTTTGAAGAGACATTTTGATAAGTCAACGTTCTTTAGTGAAAGAGCACGGGATTAAGGAAGGGCTCGACTCGGATTTTATCAGGAAACCCACGCAACCTTAACTTTTGCAGAATAAAAGTTTTTAATTACTCATTTGGAAATCGTTACACAACACCCTGTCTATAAATCTGTACTTTAACATTTCTGTTGTGGAGATGCGTCTAGCGTTAACTTGTTTTCAAACATCTGGCAATCCCAAACGTGCACGTTTCCTAATAGACGCCGGGAAAAATCACCCAAGAACGACTGATTTCTGACAGACAATAAGGCATTAAGACATTTTTTTTTCGTATCCTAATAAATATTAGACGCTATAAATGAAGCTGTCTGTTTTTTGTTGTTGTTTGTTTTGTATTTAATGCTTTGCGTTGTAACATTATCTCAGACTTAACGTCCATTAAATTTACCCGAATATATCCGTATCCGAAACATATTCAAAGGCAACATTTTTTCCAAAAAAAAACAAAAAACTGTTTTGCTGTTTACGTCGTGTAATACATTTATCTACCAAAACTGCACAATCCGAACGTTGTGACGCTGTGTATAAAAGGTACGTTACACAAGAGAATGATACCTTTGATAGCCTTTGTTATTTATTTATTTATTACACCTGATACGTTCGTTTTACAACGCCGACTCTCGCACCCAAAGCGAGAATCATACGCCTAGACCAACGCTGCGTGACTGACCGTAAAAACTCTGTTGTCTGTTTGAGCTAGGAAATGTATTCAGTGCTTGCATGGAAATAATCAAGGCACAGAATGATTAAAACTCGTTAAAGAGTTGAAACATGAAATATATTTAAAGGCTCATATAAGTAGAATTAAAAGTTAATGCGTGCTTTTTCAATCAAAATCAAAAAAGGTCTTTAAGCAAAGCGATCTGACTGAAAATAGAGTGTGAACGCCATTGTTACACTTACAGGCTGACCTTATTTATGATGCTGCGTTTCAGTGAGCAACGACGTAACGAGTTTCATATTACCTGTTGCCTTTTTTATTCATTTTTTATACCTGATACGTTTGTTTTACAATGCCGACTCTCGCACCCAAAGCGAGAATCTTACGCCTAGACCAACGCTGCGTGACTGACCGTCGAAAGTCTGTTGTCTGGTTGAGCTAGGAAGTGTAGTCAGTGCTTGCATGACAAAACTCAAGGCACAGAATGATAAAACTCTTTAAAGAGTTGAAACATGAAACATATTTAAAGGCTCATATAAGTAGAATTAAAAGTTAATGCGTGCTTTTTCAATCAGAATCAAAAAAGGTCTTAAGCAAAGCGATCTGACTGAAAATAGAGTGTGAACGCCATTGTTACACTTACAGGCTGACCTTATTTATGATGCTGCGTTTCAGTGAGCAACGACGTAACGAGTTTCATATTACCTGTTGCCTTTTTTATTAATTTTTTATACCTGATACGTTTGTTTTACAATGCCGACTCTCGCACCCAAAGCGAGAATCTTACGCCTAGACCAACGCTGCGTGACTGACCGTCGAAAGTCTGTTGTCTGGTTGAGCTAGGAAGTGTAGTCAGTGCTTGCATGACAAAACTCAAGGCACAGAATGATAAAACTCTTTAAAGAGTTGAAACATGAAACATATTTAAAGGCTCCAAATAGTAAAAACTGGTTTAACTGTTTTTAAGCTTCAAATTTTAAGCTAAAGGGTAGAATTGTAGTAATGTGTCATTGCATCCACATGGAAAGCTGTTCACGTTTTGCCCTTTAATCGCTTCCTCCTTTCATTTCCATTTGCACACTGTGATAAGAATAAGGGCTTGTCTGGGATTTGAACCCGGGACCTCTCGCACCCTAAGCGAGAATCATACCCCTAGACCAACGAGCCAGCCGGGACAGGGCACAAGGTTGACTGGTTGCACTGGCAAGTGTATTTATGACAAAACAAAACTCAATGCAGAGCTTCATTAAAGCATTTTGAACACTTTAAGCATGAGGTGTCATTAAGGGCTTGATGTTGTAAGAACTTATTTTGCTTTGTCAAATGAAAAGACTTTTGACAGGAGCTGTGTTCAAGACTTTATGCTTCGCGCCGTTTACCTTATGTATCATGTTTATCAGCCCAAACTGTACAATACAAACGTTGTGACGCTGTGTTTAATCGGTTAGTTATACAAAAGATTTTGCAACATTTACGTTGCCAACTTCTAAGAAAGTATAACAATGTGTCATTTTGGTTTGATTATTCTGATCAGATTTTAACGGGACAACTGATAAGTTATTTTTATAGAACAGCAAAGGAGCACGTGGTTAAAGGAGGGCTCGTCCGGGATTTGAACCCGGGACCTCTCGCACCCAAAGCGAAAATCATACCCCTAGACCAACGAGCCATCTAAGAAGTTGTCAATGTGTTATTTTGATGTGCGTGACTGACCGTCAAAACTCTGTTGTCTGCCTGAGCTGGGAAGTGTATTCGGTGCTTTCATGAGAAAACTCAAAGCACAGAATGGTTAAAACTTAAAAAAAATATTTCAAGGCTCCAAATAGTACAAACTGGTTTTAATTAGTCAACTGTCAAGACGCATTTGAAAGCTTTGCGCTGTTTTAATAAAGTGCCTTTGTGGCCCCATGTAATTAGGCAGGCATAAAAGTTTTTAATTACTCATTTGGAAATCGTTACACAACACCCTGTCTATAAATCTGTACTTTAACATTTCTGTTGTGGAGATGCGTCTAGCGTTAACTTGTTTTCAAACATCTGGCAATCCCAAACGTGCACGTTTCCTAATAGACGCCGGGAAAAATCACCCAAGAACGACTGATTTCTGACAGACAATCAGGCATCAAGACATTTTTTTTTCGTATCCTAATAAATATTAGACGCTATAAATGAAGCTGTCTGTTTGTTGTTGTTGTTTGTTTTGTATTTAATGCTTTGCGTTGTAACATTATCTCAGACTTAACGTCCATTAAATTTACCCGAATATATCCGTATCCGAAACATATTCAAAGGCAACATTTTTTCCAAAAAAAATAAATAAACTGTTTGGCTGTTTACGTCGTGTAATACATTTATCTACCAAAACTGCACAATCCGAACGTTGTGACGCTGTGTATAAAAGGTACGTTACACAAGAGAATGATACCTTTGATAGCCTTTGTTATTTATTTATTTATTACACCTGATACGTTCGTTTTACAACGCCGACTCTCGCACCCAAAGCGAGAATCATACGCCTAGACCAACGCTGCGTGACTGACCGTAAAAACTCTGTTGTCTGTTTGAGCTAGGAAATGTATTCAGTGCTTGCATGGAAATAATCAAGGCACAGAATGATTAAAACTCGTTAAAGAGTTGAAACATGAAATATATTTAAAGGCTCATATAAGTAGAATTAAAAGTTAATGCGTGCTTTTTCAATCAAAATCAAAAAAGGTCTTTAAGCAAAGCGATCTGACTGAAAATAGAGTGTGAACGCCATTGTTACACTTACAGGCTGACCTTATTTATGATGCTGCGTTTCAGTGAGCAACGACGTAACGAGTTTCATATTACCTGTTGCCTTTTTTATTCATTTTTTATACCTGATACGTTTGTTTTACAATGCTGACTCTCGCACCCAAAGCGAGAATCTTACGCCTAGACCAACGCTGCGTGACTGACCGTCGAAAGTCTGTTGTCTGGTTGAGCTAGGAAGTGTAGTCAGTGCTTGCATGACAAAACTCAAGGCACAGAATGATAAAACTCTTTAAAGAGTTGAAACATGAAACATATTTAAAGGCTCATATAAGTAGAATTAAAAGTTAATGCGTGCTTTTTCAATCAAAATCAAAAAAGGTCTTAAGCAAAGCGATCTGACTGAAAATAGAGTGTGAACGCCATTGTTACACTTACAGGCTGACCTTATTTATGATGCTGCGTTTCAGTGAGCAACGACGTAACGAGTTTCATATTACCTGTTGCCTTTTTTATTCATTTTTTATACCTGATACGTTTGTTTTACAATGCCGACTCTCGCACCCAAAGCGAGAATCTTACGCCTAGACCAACGCTGCGTGACTGACCGTCGAAAGTCTGTTGTCTGGTTGAGCTAGGAAGTGTAGTCAGTGCTTGCATGACAAAACTCAAGGCACAGAATGATAAAACTCTTTAAAGAGTTGAAACATGAAACATATTTAAAGGCTCCAAATAGTAAAAACTGGTTTAACTGTTTTTAAGCTTCAAATTTAAAGCTAAAGGGTAGAATTGTAGTAATGTGTCATTGCATCCACATGGAAAGCTGTTCACGTTTTGCCCTTTAATCGCTTCCTCCTTTCATTTCCATTTGCACACTGTGATAAGAACAAGGGCTCGTCCGGGATTTGAACCCGGGACCTCTCGCACCCTAAGCGAGAATCATACCCCTAGACCAACGAGCCAGCCGGGACAGGGCACAAGGTTGACTGGTTGCACTGGCAAGTGTATTTATGACAAAACAAAACTCAATGCAGAGCTTCATTAAAGCATTTTGAACACTTTAAGCATGAGGTGTCATTAAGGGCTTGATGTTGTAAGAACTTATTTTGCTTTGTCAAATGAAAAGACTTTTGACAGGAGCTGTGTTCAAGACTTTATGCTTCGCGCCGTTTACCTTATGTATCATGTTTATCAGCCCAAACTGTACAATACAAACGTTGTGACGCTGTGTTTAATCGGTTAGTTATACAAAAGATTTTGCAACATTTACGTTGCCAACTTCTAAGAAAGTATAACAATGTGTCATTTTGGTTTGATTATTCTGATCAGATTTTAACGGGACAACTGATAAGTTATTTTTATAGAACAGCAAAGGAGCACTTGGTTAAAGGAGGGCTCGTCCGGGATTTGAACCCGGGACCGCTCGCACCCAAAGCGAAAATCATACCCCTAGACCAACGAGCCATCTGAGAAGTTGTCAATGTGTTATTTTGATGTGCGTGACTGACCGTCAAAACTCTGTTGTCTGCCTGAGCTGGGAAGTGTATTCGGTGCTTTCATGAGAAAACTCAAAGCACAGAATGGTTAAAACTTAAAAATATTTCAAGGCTCCACATAGTACAAACTGGTTTTAATTAGTCAACTGTCAAGACTAGGAAGCATTTGAAAGCTTTGCGCTGTTTTAATAAAGTGCCTTTGTGGCCCCATGTAATTAGGCAGGCATAAAAGTTTTTAATTACTCATTTGGAAATCGTTACACAACACCCTGTCTATAAATCTGTACTTTAACATTTCTGTTGTGGAGATGCGTCTAGCGTTAACTTGTTTTCAAACATCTGGCAATCCCAAACGTGCACGTTTCCTAATAGACGCCGGGAAAAATCACCCAAGAACGACTGATTTCTGACAGACAATCAGGCATTAAGACATTTTTTTTTCGTATCCTAATAAATATTAGACGCTATAAATGAAGCTGTCTGTTTTTTGTTGTTGTTTGTTTTGTATTTAATGCTTTGCGTTGTAACATTATCTCAGACTTAACGTCCATTAAATTTACCCGAATATATCCGTATCCGAAACATATTCAAAGGCAACATTTTTTCCAAAAAAAATAAATAAACTGTTTGGCTGTTTACGTCGTGTAATACATTTATCTACCAAAACTGCACAATCCGAACGTTGTGACGCTGTGTATAAAAGGTACGTTACACAAGAGAATGATACCTTTGATAGCCTTTGTTATTTATTTATTTATTACACCTGATACGTTCGTTTTACAACGCCGACTCTCGCACCCAAAGCGAGAATCATACGCCTAGACCAACGCTGCGTGACTGACCGTAAAAACTCTGTTGTCTGTTTGAGCTAGGAAATGTATTCAGTGCTTGCATGGAAATAATCAAGGCACAGAATGATTAAAACTCGTTAAAGAGTTGAAACATGAAATATATTTAAAGGCTCATATAAGTAGAATTAAAAGTTAATGCGTGCTTTTTCAATCAAAATCAAAAAAGGTCTTTAAGCAAAGCGATCTGACTGAAAATAGAGTGTGAACGCCATTGTTACACTTACAGGCTGACCTTATTTATGATGCTGCGTTTCAGTGAGCAACGACGTAACGAGTTTCATATTACCTGTTGCCTTTTTTATTCATTTTTTATACCTGATACGTTTGTTTTACAATGCCGACTCTCGCACCCAAAGCGAGAATCTTACGCCTAGACCAACGCTGCGTGACTGACCGTCGAAAGTCTGTTGTCTGGTTGAGCTAGGAAGTGTAGTCAGTGCTTGCATGACAAAACTCAAGGCACAGAATGATAAAACTCTTTAAAGAGTTGAAACATGAAACATATTTAAAGGCTCCAAATAGTAAAAACTGGTTTAACTGTTTTTAAGCTTCAAATTTTAAGCTAAAGGGTAGAATTGTAGTAATGTGTCATTGCATCCACATGGAAAGCTGTTCACGTTTTGCCCTTTAATCGCTTCCTCCTTTCATTTCCATTTGCACACTGTGATAAGAACAAGGGCTCGTCCGGGATTTGAACCCCGGACCTCTCGCACCCTAAGCGAGAATCATACCCCTAGACCAACGAGCCAGCTGGGACAGGGCACAAGGTTGACTGGTTGCACTGGCAAGTGTATTTATGACAAAACAAAACTCAATGCAGAGCTTCATTAAAGCATTTTGAACACTTTAAGCATGAGGTGTCATTAAGGGCTTGATGTTGTAAGAACTTATTTTGCTTTGTCAAATGAAAAGACTTTTGACAGGAGCTGTGTTCAAGACTTTATGCTTCGCGCCGTTTACCTTATGTATCATGTTTATCAGCCCAAACTGTACAATACAAACGTTGTGACGCTGTGTTTAATCGGTTAGTTATACAAAAGATTTTGCAATATTTACGTTGCCAACTTCTAAGAAAGTATAACAATGTGTCATTTTGGTTTGATTATTCTGATCAGATTTTAACGGGACAACTGATAAGTTATTTTTATAGAACAGCAAAGGAGCACTTGGTTAAAGGAGGGCTCGTCCGGGATTTGAACCGGGGACCTCTCGCACCCAAAGCGAAAATCATACCCCTAGACCAACGAGCCACCTGAGAAGTTGTCAATGTGTTATTTTGATGTGCGTGACTGACCGTCAAAACTCTGTTGTCTGCCTGAGCTGGGAAGTGTATTCGGTGCTTTCATGAGAAAACTCAAAGCACAGAATGGTTAAAACTTAAAAAAAATATTTCAAGGCTCCAAATAGTACAAACTGGTTTTAATTAGTCAACTGTCAAGACTAGGAAGCATTTGAAAGCTTTGCGCTGTTTTAATAAAGTGCCTTTGTGGCCCCATGTAATTAGGCAGGCTTTACATGTTTATCAATTTAATACCACCTTTGTTTTCTAATTGCACACTGTGATTACATTTTGAAGAGACATTTTGATAAGTCAACGTTCTTTAGTGAAAGAGCACGGGATTAAGGAAGGGCTCGACTCGGATTTTATCAGGAAACCCACGCAACCTTAACTTTTGCAGAATAAAAGTTTTTAATTACTCATTTGGAAATCGTTACACAACACCCTGTCTATAAATCTGTACTTTAACATTTCTGTTGTGGAGATGCGTCTAGCGTTAACTTGTTTTCAAACATCTGGCAATCCCAAACGTGCACGTTTCCTAATAGACGCCGGGAAAAATCACCCAAGAACGACTGATTTCTGACAGACAATAAGGCATTAAGACATTTTTTTTTCGTATCCTAATAAATATTAGACGCTATAAATGAAGCTGTCTGTTTTTTGTTGTTGTTTGTTTTGTATTTAATGCTTTGCGTTGTAACATTATCTCAGACTTAACGTCCATTAAATTTACCCGAATATATCCGTATCCGAAACATATTCAAAGGCAACATTTTTTCCAAAAAAAAAAAAAAAAACTGTTTTGCTGTTTACGTCGTGTAATACATTTATCTACCAAAACTGCACAATCCGAACGTTGTGACGCTGTGTATAAAAGGTACGTTACACAAGAGAATGATACCTTTGATAGCCTTTGTTATTTATTTATTTATTACACCTGATACGTTCGTTTTACAACGCCGACTCTCGCACCCAAAGCGAGAATCATACGCCTAGACCAACGCTGCGTGACTGACCGTAAAAACTCTGTTGTCTGTTTGAGCTAGGAAATGTATTCAGTGCTTGCATGGAAATAATCAAGGCACAGAATGATTAAAACTCGTTAAAGAGTTGAAACATGAAATATATTTAAAGGCTCATATAAGTAGAATTAAAAGTTAATGCGTGCTTTTTCAATCAAAATCAAAAAAGGTCTTTAAGCAAAGCGATCTGACTGAAAATAGAGTGTGAACGCCATTGTTACACTTACAGGCTGACCTTATTTATGATGCTGCGTTTCAGTGAGCAACGACGTAACGAGTTTCATATTACCTGTTGCCTTTTTTATTCATTTTTTATACCTGATACGTTTGTTTTACAATGCCGACTCTCGCACCCAAAGCGAGAATCTTACGCCTAGACCAACGCTGCGTGACTGACCGTCGAAAGTCTGTTGTCTGGTTGAGCTAGGAAGTGTAGTCAGTGCTTGCATGACAAAACTCAAGGCACAGAATGATAAAACTCTTTAAAGAGTTGAAACATGAAACATATTTAAAGGCTCATATAAGTAGAATTAAAAGTTAATGCGTGCTTTTTCAATCAAAATCAAAAAAGGTCTTAAGCAAAGCGATCTGACTGAAAATAGAGTGTGAACGCCATTGTTACACTTACAGGCTGACCTTATTTATGATGCTGCGTTTCAGTGAGCAACGACGTAACGAGTTTCATATTACCTGTTGCCTTTTTTATTAATTTTTTATACCTGATACGTTTGTTTTACAATGCCGACTCTCGCACCCAAAGCGATAATCTTACGCCTAGACCAACGCTGCGTGACTGACCGTCGAAAGTCTGTTGTCTGGTTGAGCTAGGAAGTGTAGTCAGTGCTTGCATGACAAAACTCAAGGCACAGAATGATAAAACTCTTTAAAGAGTTGAAACATGAAACATATTTAAAGGCTCCAAATAGTAAAAACTGGTTTAACTGTTTTTAAGCTTCAAATTTTAAGCTAAAGGGTAGAATTGTAGTAATGTGTCATTGCATCCACATGGAAAGCTGTTCACGTTTTGCCCTTTAATCGCTTCCTCCTTTCATTTCCATTTGCACACTGTGATAAGAACAAGGGCTTGTCTGGGATTTGAACCCGGGACCTCTCGCACCCTAAGCGAGAATCATACCCCTAGACCAACGAGCCAGCTGGGACAGGGCACAAGGTTGACTGGTTGCACTGGCAAGTGTATTTATGACAAAACAAAACTCAATGCAGAGCTTCATTAAAGCATTTTGAACACTTTAAGCATGAGGTGTCATTAAGGGCTTGATGTTGTAAGAACTTATTTTGCTTTGTCAAATGAAAAGACTTTTGACAGGAGCTGTGTTCAAGACTTTATGCTTCGCGCCGTTTACCTTATGTATCATGTTTATCAGCCCAAACTGTACAATACAAACGTTGTGACGCTGTGTTTAATCGGTTAGTTATACAAAAGATTTTGCAACATTTACGTTGCCAACTTCTAAGAAAGTATAACAATGTGTCATTTTGGTTTGATTATTCTGATCAGATTTTAACGGGACAACTGATAAGTTATTTTTATAGAACAGCAAAGGAGCACGTGGTTAAAGGAGGGCTCGTCCGGGATTTGAACCCGGGACCTCTCGCACCCAAAGCGAAAATCATACCCCTAGACCAACGAGCCATCTGAGAAGTTGTCAATGTGTTATTTTGATGTGCGTGACTGACCGTCAAAACTCTGTTGTCTGCCTGAGCTGGGAAGTGTATTCGGTGCTTTCATGAGAAAACTCAAAGCACAGAATGGTTAAAACTTAAAAAAAATATTTCAAGGCTCCAAATAGTACAAACTGGTTTTAATTAGTCAACTGTCAAGACGCATTTGAAAGCTTTGCGCTGTTTTAATAAAGTGCCTTTGTGGCCCCATGTAATTAGGCAGGCATAAAAGTTTTTAATTACTCATTTGGAAATCGTTACACAACACCCTGTCTATAAATCTGTACTTTAACATTTCTGTTGTGGAGATGCGTCTAGCGTTAACTTGTTTTCAAACATCTGGCAATCCCAAACGTGCACGTTTCCTAATAGACGCCGGGAAAAATCACCCAAGAACGACTGATTTCTGACAGACAATAAGGCATTAAGACATTTTTTTTTCGTATCCTAATAAATATTAGACGCTATAAATGAAGCTGTCTGTTTTTTGTTGTTGTTTGTTTTGTATTTAATGCTTTGCGTTGTAACATTATCTCAGACTTAACGTCCATTAAATTTACCCGAATATATCCGTATCCGAAACATATTCAAAGGCAACATTTTTTCCAAAAAAAACAAAAAAACTGTTTTGCTGTTTACGTCGTGTAATACATTTATCTACCAAAACTGCACAATCCGAACGTTGTGACGCTGTGTATAAAAGGTACGTTACACAAGAGAATGATACCTTTGATAGCCTTTGTTATTTATTTATTTATTACACCTGATACGTTCGTTTTACAACGCCGACTCTCGCACCCAAAGCGAGAATCATACGCCTAGACCAACGCTGCGTGACTGACCGTAAAAACTCTGTTGTCTGTTTGAGCTAGGAAATGTATTCAGTGCTTGCATGGAAATAATCAAGGCACAGAATGATTAAAACTCGTTAAAGAGTTGAAACATGAAATATATTTAAAGGCTCATATAAGTAGAATTAAAAGTTAATGCGTGCTTTTTCAATCAAAATCAAAAAAGGTCTTAAGCAAAGCGATCTGACTGAAAATAGAGTGTGAACGCCATTGTTACACTTACAGGCTGACCTTATTTATGATGCTGCGTTTCAGTGAGCAACGACGTAACGAGTTTCATATTACCTGTTGCCTTTTTTATTCATTTTTTATACCTGATACGTTTGTTTTACAATGCCGACTCTCGCACCCAAAGCGAGAATCTTACGCCTAGACCAACGCTGCGTGACTGACCGTCGAAAGTCTGTTGTCTGGTTGAGCTAGGAAGTGTAGTCAGTGCTTGCATGACAAAACTCAAGGCACAGAATGATAAAACTCTTTAAAGAGTTGAAACATGAAATATATTTAAAGGCTCATATAAGTAGAATTAAAAGTTAATGCGTGCTTTTTCAATCAAAATCAAAAAAGGTCTTAAGCAAAGCGATCTGACTGAAAATAGAGTGTGAACGCCATTGTTACACTTACAGGCTGACCTTATTTATGATGCTGCGTTTCAGTGAGCAACGACGTAACGAGTTTCATATTACCTGTTGCCTTTTTTATTAATTTTTTATACCTGATACGTTTGTTTTACAATGCTGACTCTCGCACCCAAAGCGAGAATCTTACGCCTAGACCAACGCTGCGTGACTGACCGTCGAAAGTCTGTTGTCTGGTTGAGCTAGGAAGTGTAGTCAGTGCTTGCATGACAAAACTCAAGGCACAGAATGATAAAACTCTTTAAAGAGTTGAAACATGAAACATATTTAAAGGCTCCAAATAGTAAAAACTGGTTTAACTGTTTTTAAGCTTCAAATTTAAAGCTAAAGGGTAGAATTGTAGTAATGTGTCATTGCATCCACATGGAAAGCTGTTCACGTTTTGCCCTTTAATCGCTTCCTCCTTTCATTTCCATTTGCACACTGTGATAAGAACAAGGGCTCGTCCGGGATTTGAACCCGGGACCTCTCGCACCCTAAGCGAGAATCATACCCCTAGACCAACGAGCCAGCCGGGACAGGGCACAAGGTTGACTGGTTGCACTGGCAAGTGTATTTATGACAAAACAAAACTCAATGCAGAGCTTCATTAAAGCATTTTGAACACTTTAAGCATGAGGTGTCATTAAGGGCTTGATGTTGTAAGAACTTATTTTGCTTTGTCAAATGAAAAGACTTTTGACAGGAGCTGTGTTCAAGACTTTATGCTTCGCGCCGTTTACCTTATGTATCATGTTTATCAGCCCAAACTGTACAATACAAACGTTGTGACGCTGTGTTTAATCGGTTAGTTATACAAAAGATTTTGCAACATTTACGTTGCCAACTTCTAAGAAAGTATAACAATGTGTCATTTTGGTTTGATTATTCTGATCAGATTTTAACGGGACAACTGATAAGTTATTTTTATAGAACAGCAAAGGAGCACTTGGTTAAAGGAGGGCTCGTCCGGGATTTGAACCCGGGACCGCTCGCACCCAAAGCGAAAATCATACCCCTAGACCAACGAGCCATCTGAGAAGTTGTCAATGTGTTATTTTGATGTGCGTGACTGACCGTCAAAACTCTGTTGTCTGCCTGAGCTGGGAAGTGTATTCGGTGCTTTCATGAGAAAACTCAAAGCACAGAATGGTTAAAACTTAAAAATATTTCAAGGCTCCACATAGTACAAACTGGTTTTAATTAGTCAACTGTCAAGACTAGGAAGCATTTGAAAGCTTTGCGCTGTTTTAATAAAGTGCCTTTGTGGCCCCATGTAATTAGGCAGGCATAAAAGTTTTTAATTACTCATTTGGAAATCGTTACACAACACCCTGTCTATAAATCTGTACTTTAACATTTCTGTTGTGGAGATGCGTCTAGCGTTAACTTGTTTTCAAACATCTGGCAATCCCAAACGTGCACGTTTCCTAATAGACGCCGGGAAAAATCACCCAAGAACGACTGATTTCTGACAGACAATCAGGCATTAAGACATTTTTTTTTCGTATCCTAATAAATATTAGACGCTATAAATGAAGCTGTCTGTTTTTTGTTGTTGTTTGTTTTGTATTTAATGCTTTGCGTTGTAACATTATCTCAGACTTAACGTCCATTAAATTTACCCGAATATATCCGTATCCGAAACATATTCAAAGGCAACATTTTTTCAAAAAAAAAAAAAAAAAACTGTTTTGCTGTTTACGTCGTGTAATACATTTATCTACCAAAACTGCACAATCCGAACGTTGTGACGCTGTGTATAAAAGGTACGTTACACAAGAGAATGATACCTTTGATAGCCTTTGTTATTTATTTATTTATTACACCTGATACGTTCGTTTTACAACGCCGACTCTCGCACCCAAAGCGAGAATCATACGCCTAGACCAACGCTGCGTGACTGACCGTAAAAACTCTGTTGTCTGTTTGAGCTAGGAAATGTATTCAGTGCTTGCATGGAAATAATCAAGGCACAGAATGATTAAAACTCGTTAAAGAGTTGAAACATGAAATATATTTAAAGGCTCATATAAGTAGAATTAAAAGTTAATGCGTGCTTTTTCAATCAAAATCAAAAAAGGTCTTTAAGCAAAGCGATCTGACTGAAAATAGAGTGTGAACGCCATTGTTACACTTACAGGCTGACCTTATTTATGATGCTGCGTTTCAGTGAGCAACGACGTAACGAGTTTCATATTACCTGTTGCCTTTTTTATTCATTTTTTATACCTGATACGTTTGTTTTACAATGCCGACTCTCGCACCCAAAGCGAGAATCTTACGCCTAGACCAACGCTGCGTGACTGACCGTCGAAAGTCTGTTGTCTGGTTGAGCTAGGAAGTGTAGTCAGTGCTTGCATGACAAAACTCAAGGCACAGAATGATAAAACTCTTTAAAGAGTTGAAACATGAAACATATTTAAAGGCTCATATAAGTAGAATTAAAAGTTAATGCGTGCTTTTTCAATCAAAATCAAAAAAGGTCTTAAGCAAAGCGATCTGACTGAAAATAGAGTGTGAACGCCATTGTTACACTTACAGGCTGACCTTATTTATGATGCTGCGTTTCAGTGAGCAACGACGTAACGAGTTTCATATTACCTGTTGCCTTTTTTATTAATTTTTTATACCTGATACGTTTGTTTTACAATGCCGACTCTCGCACCCAAAGCGATAATCTTACGCCTAGACCAACGCTGCGTGACTGACCGTCGAAAGTCTGTTGTCTGGTTGAGCTAGGAAGTGTAGTCAGTGCTTGCATGACAAAACTCAAGGCACAGAATGATAAAACTCTTTAAAGAGTTGAAACATGAAACATATTTAAAGGCTCCAAATAGTAAAAACTGGTTTAACTGTTTTTAAGCTTCAAATTTTAAGCTAAAGGGTAGAATTGTAGTAATGTGTCATTGCATCCACATGGAAAGCTGTTCACGTTTTGCCCTTTAATCGCTTCCTCCTTTCATTTCCATTTGCACACTGTGATAAGAACAAGGGCTTGTCTGGGATTTGAACCCGGGACCTCTCGCACCCTAAGCGAGAATCATACCCCTAGACCAACGAGCCAGCTGGGACAGGGCACAAGGTTGACTGGTTGCACTGGCAAGTGTATTTATGACAAAACAAAACTCAATGCAGAGCTTCATTAAAGCATTTTGAACACTTTAAGCATGAGGTGTCATTAAGGGCTTGATGTTGTAAGAACTTATTTTGCTTTGTCAAATGAAAAGACTTTTGACAGGAGCTGTGTTCAAGACTTTATGCTTCGCGCCGTTTACCTTATGTATCATGTTTATCAGCCCAAACTGTACAATACAAACGTTGTGACGCTGTGTTTAATCGGTTAGTTATACAAAAGATTTTGCAACATTTACGTTGCCAACTTCTAAGAAAGTATAACAATGTGTCATTTTGGTTTGATTATTCTGATCAGATTTTAACGGGACAACTGATAAGTTATTTTTATAGAACAGCAAAGGAGCACGTGGTTAAAGGAGGGCTCGTCCGGGATTTGAACCCGGGACCTCTCGCACCCAAAGCGAAAATCATACCCCTAGACCAACGAGCCATCTGAGAAGTTGTCAATGTGTTATTTTGATGTGCGTGACTGACCGTCAAAACTCTGTTGTCTGCCTGAGCTGGGAAGTGTATTCGGTGCTTTCATGAGAAAACTCAAAGCACAGAATGGTTAAAACTTAAAAAAAATATTTCAAGGCTCCAAATAGTACAAACTGGTTTTAATTAGTCAACTGTCAAGACGCATTTGAAAGCTTTGCGCTGTTTTAATAAAGTGCCTTTGTGGCCCCATGTAATTAGGCAGGCATAAAAGTTTTTAATTACTCATTTGGAAATCGTTACACAACACCCTGTCTATAAATCTGTACTTTAACATTTCTGTTGTGGAGATGCGTCTAGCGTTAACTTGTTTTCAAACATCTGGCAATCCCAAACGTGCACGTTTCCTAATAGACGCCGGGAAAAATCACCCAAGAACGACTGATTTCTGACAGACAATAAGGCATTAAGACATTTTTTTTTCGTATCCTAATAAATATTAGACGCTATAAATGAAGCTGTCTGTTTTTTGTTGTTGTTTGTTTTGTATTTAATGCTTTGCGTTGTAACATTATCTCAGACTTAACGTCCATTAAATTTACCCGAATATATCCGTATCCGAAACATATTCAAAGGCAACATTTTTTCCAAAAAAAAAAAAAAAACTGTTTTGCTGTTTACGTCGTGTAATACATTTATCTACCAAAACTGCACAATCCGAACGTTGTGACGCTGTGTATAAAAGGTACGTTACACAAGAGAATGATACCTTTGATAGCCTTTGTTATTTATTTATTTATTACACCTGATACGTTCGTTTTACAACGCCGACTCTCGCACCCAAAGCGAGAATCTTACGCCTAGACCAACGCTGCGTGACTGACCGTCGAAAGTCTGTTGTCTGGTTGAGCTAGGAAGTGTAGTCAGTGCTTGCATGACAAAACTCAAGGCACAGAATGATAAAACTCTTTAAAGAGTTGAAACATGAAACATATTTAAAGGCTCATATAAGTAGAATTAAAAGTTAATGCGTGCTTTTTCAATCAAAATCAAAAAAGGTCTTAAGCAAAGCGATCTGACTGAAAATAGAGTGTGAACGCCATTGTTACACTTACAGGCTGACCTTATTTATGATGCTGCGTTTCAGTGAGCAACGACGTAACGAGTTTCATATTACCTGTTGCCTTTTTTATTAATTTTTTATACCTGATACGTTTGTTTTACAATGCCGACTCTCGCACCCAAAGCGATAATCTTACGCCTAGACCAACGCTGCGTGACTGACCGTCGAAAGTCTGTTGTCTGGTTGAGCTAGGAAGTGTAGTCAGTGCTTGCATGACAAAACTCAAGGCACAGAATGATAAAACTCTTTAAAGAGTTGAAACATGAAACATATTTAAAGGCTCCAAATAGTAAAAACTGGTTTAACTGTTTTTAAGCTTCAAATTTTAAGCTAAAGGGTAGAATTGTAGTAATGTGTCATTGCATCCACATGGAAAGCTGTTCACGTTTTGCCCTTTAATCGCTTCCTCCTTTCATTTCCATTTGCACACTGTGATAAGAACAAGGGCTTGTCTGGGATTTGAACCCGGGACCTCTCGCACCCTAAGCGAGAATCATACCCCTAGACCAACGAGCCAGCTGGGACAGGGCACAAGGTTGACTGGTTGCACTGGCAAGTGTATTTATGACAAAACAAAACTCAATGCAGAGCTTCATTAAAGCATTTTGAACACTTTAAGCATGAGGTGTCATTAAGGGCTTGATGTTGTAAGAACTTATTTTGCTTTGTCAAATGAAAAGACTTTTGACAGGAGCTGTGTTCAAGACTTTATGCTTCGCGCCGTTTACCTTATGTATCATGTTTATCAGCCCAAACTGTACAATACAAACGTTGTGACGCTGTGTTTAATCGGTTAGTTATACAAAAGATTTTGCAACATTTACGTTGCCAACTTCTAAGAAAGTATAACAATGTGTCATTTTGGTTTGATTATTCTGATCAGATTTTAACGGGACAACTGATAAGTTATTTTTATAGAACAGCAAAGGAGCACGTGGTTAAAGGAGGGCTCGTCCGGGATTTGAACCCGGGACCTCTCGCACCCAAAGCGAAAATCATACCCCTAGACCAACGAGCCATCTGAGAAGTTGTCAATGTGTTATTTTGATGTGCGTGACTGACCGTCAAAACTCTGTTGTCTGCCTGAGCTGGGAAGTGTATTCGGTGCTTTCATGAGAAAACTCAAAGCACAGAATGGTTAAAACTTAAAAAAAATATTTCAAGGCTCCAAATAGTACAAACTGGTTTTAATTAGTCAACTGTCAAGACGCATTTGAAAGCTTTGCGCTGTTTTAATAAAGTGCCTTTGTGGCCCCATGTAATTAGGCAGGCATAAAAGTTTTTAATTACTCATTTGGAAATCGTTACACAACACCCTGTCTATAAATCTGTACTTTAACATTTCTGTTGTGGAGATGCGTCTAGCGTTAACTTGTTTTCAAACATCTGGCAATCCCAAACGTGCACGTTTCCTAATAGACGCCGGGAAAAATCACCCAAGAACGACTGATTTCTGACAGACAATAAGGCATTAAGACATTTTTTTTTCGTATCCTAATAAATATTAGACGCTATAAATGAAGCTGTCTGTTTTTTGTTGTTGTTTGTTTTGTATTTAATGCTTTGCGTTGTAACATTATCTCAGACTTAACGTCCATTAAATTTACCCGAATATATCCGTATCCGAAACATATTCAAAGGCAACATTTTTTCCAAAAAAAAAAAAAAAACTGTTTTGCTGTTTACGTCGTGTAATACATTTATCTACCAAAACTGCACAATCCGAACGTTGTGACGCTGTGTATAAAAGGTACGTTACACAAGAGAATGATACCTTTGATAGCCTTTGTTATTTATTTATTTATTACACCTGATACGTTCGTTTTACAACGCCGACTCTCGCACCCAAAGCGAGAATCATACGCCTAGACCAACGCTGCGTGACTGACCGTAAAAACTCTGTTGTCTGTTTGAGCTAGGAAATGTATTCAGTGCTTGCATGGAAATAATCAAGGCACAGAATGATTAAAACTCGTTAAAGAGTTGAAACATGAAATATATTTAAAGGCTCATATAAGTAGAATTAAAAGTTAATGCGTGCTTTTTCAATCAAAATCAAAAAAGGTCTTTAAGCAAAGCGATCTGACTGAAAATAGAGTGTGAACGCCATTGTTACACTTACAGGCTGACCTTATTTATGATGCTGCGTTTCAGTGAGCAACGACGTAACGAGTTTCATATTACCTGTTGCCTTTTTTATTCATTTTTTATACCTGATACGTTTGTTTTACAATGCCGACTCTCGCACCCAAAGCGAGAATCTTACGCCTAGACCAACGCTGCGTGACTGACCGTCGAAAGTCTGTTGTCTGGTTGAGCTAGGAAGTGTAGTCAGTGCTTGCATGACAAAACTCAAGGCACAGAATGATAAAACTCTTTAAAGAGTTGAAACATGAAACATATTTAAAGGCTCATATAAGTAGAATTAAAAGTTAATGCGTGCTTTTTCAATCAAAATCAAAAAAGGTCTTAAGCAAAGCGATCTGACTGAAAATAGAGTGTGAACGCCATTGTTACACTTACAGGCTGACCTTATTTATGATGCTGCGTTTCAGTGAGCAACGACGTAACGAGTTTCATATTACCTGTTGCCTTTTTTATTAATTTTTTATACCTGATACGTTTGTTTTACAATGCCGACTCTCGCACCCAAAGCGAGAATCTTACGCCTAGACCAACGCTGCGTGACTGACCGTCGAAAGTCTGTTGTCTGGTTGAGCTAGGAAGTGTAGTCAGTGCTTGCATGACAAAACTCAAGGCACAGAATGATAAAACTCTTTAAAGAGTTGAAACATGAAACATATTTAAAGGCTCCAAATAGTAAAAACTGGTTTAACTGTTTTTAAGCTTCAAATTTTAAGCTAAAGGGTAGAATTGTAGTAATGTGTCATTGCATCCACATGGAAAGCTGTTCACGTTTTGCCCTTTAATCGCTTCCTCCTTTCATTTCCATTTGCACACTGTGATAAGAACAAGGGCTTGTCTGGGATTTGAACCCGGGACCTCTCGCACCCTAAGCGAGAATCATACCCCTAGACCAACGAGCCAGCCGGGACAGGGCACAAGGTTGACTGGTTGCACTGGCAAGTGTATTTATGACAAAACAAAACTCAATGCAGAGCTTCATTAAAGCATTTTGAACACTTTAAGCATGAGGTGTCATTAAGGGCTTGATGTTGTAAGAACTTATTTTGCTTTGTCAAATGAAAAGACTTTTGACAGGAGCTGTGTTCAAGACTTTATGCTTCGCGCCGTTTACCTTATGTATCATGTTTATCAGCCCAAACTGTACAATACAAACGTTGTGACGCTGTGTTTAATCGGTTAGTTATACAAAAGATTTTGCAACATTTACGTTGCCAACTTCTAAGAAAGTATAACAATGTGTCATTTTGGTTTGATTATTCTGATCAGATTTTAACGGGACAACTGATAAGTTATTTTTATAGAACAGCAAAGGAGCACGTGGTTAAAGGAGGGCTCGTCCGGGATTTGAACCCGGGACCTCTCGCACCCAAAGCGAAAATCATACCCCTAGGCCAACGAGCCATCTAAGAAGTTGTCAATGTGTTATTTTGATGTGCGTGACTGACCGTCAAAACTCTGTTGTCTGCCTGAGCTGGGAAGTGTATTCGGTGCTTTCATGAGAAAACTCAAAGCACAGAATGGTTAAAACTTAAAAAAAATATTTCAAGGCTCCAAATAGTACAAACTGGTTTTAATTAGTCAACTGTCAAGACGCATTTGAAAGCTTTGCGCTGTTTTAATAAAGTGCCTTTGTGGCCCCATGTAATTAGGCAGGCATAAAAGTTTTTAATTACTCATTTGGAAATCGTTACACAACACCCTGTCTATAAATCTGTACTTTAACATTTCTGTTGTGGAGATGCGTCTAGCGTTAACTTGTTTTCAAACATCTGGCAATCCCAAACGTGCACGTTTCCTAATAGACGCCGGGAAAAATCACCCAAGAACGACTGATTTCAGACAGACAATCAGGCATCAAGACATTTTTTTTTCGTATCCTAATAAATATTAGACGCTATAAATGAAGCTGTCTGTTTGTTGTTGTTGTTTGTTTTGTATTTAATGCTTTGCGTTGTAACATTATCTCAGACTTAACGTCCATTAAATTTACCCGAATATATCCGTATCCGAAACATATTCAAAGGCAACATTTTTTCCAAAAAAAATAAATAAACTGTTTGGCTGTTTACGTCGTGTAATACATTTATCTACCAAAACTGCACAATCCGAACGTTGTGACGCTGTGTATAAAAGGTACGTTACACAAGAGAATGATACCTTTGATAGCCTTTGTTATTTATTTATTTATTACACCTGATACGTTCGTTTTACAACGCCGACTCTCGCACCCAAAGCGAGAATCATACGCCTAGACCAACGCTGCGTGACTGACCGTAAAAACTCTGTTGTCTGTTTGAGCTAGGAAATGTATTCAGTGCTTGCATGGAAATAATCAAGGCACAGAATGATTAAAACTCGTTAAAGAGTTGAAACATGAAATATATTTAAAGGCTCATATAAGTAGAATTAAAAGTTAATGCGTGCT
This sequence comes from Trichomycterus rosablanca, assembly GCF_030014385.1. NCBI lineage: Eukaryota > Metazoa > Chordata > Actinopteri > Siluriformes > Trichomycteridae > Trichomycterus > Trichomycterus rosablanca. The sequence continues at coordinate 16,560,526 of NC_085989.1, read as the reverse complement.
TTTTCAATCAAAATCAAAAAAGGTCTTTAAGCAAAGCGATCTGACTGAAAATAGAGTGTGAACGCCATTGTTACACTTACAGGCTGACCTTATTTATGATGCTGCGTTTCAGTGAGCAACGACGTAACGAGTTTCATATTACCTGTTGCCTTTTTTATTCATTTTTTATACCTGATACGTTTGTTTTACAATGCTGACTCTCGCACCCAAAGCGAGAATCTTACGCCTAGACCAACGCTGCGTGACTGACCGTCGAAAGTCTGTTGTCTGGTTGAGCTAGGAAGTGTAGTCAGTGCTTGCATGACAAAACTCAAGGCACAGAATGATAAAACTCTTTAAAGAGTTGAAACATGAAACATATTTAAAGGCTCATATAAGTAGAATTAAAAGTTAATGCGTGCTTTTTCAATCAAAATCAAAAAAGGTCTTAAGCAAAGCGATCTGACTGAAAATAGAGTGTGAACGCCATTGTTACACTTACAGGCTGACCTTATTTATGATGCTGCGTTTCAGTGAGCAACGACGTAACGAGTTTCATATTACCTGTTGCCTTTTTTATTAATTTTTTATACCTGATACGTTTGTTTTACAATGCCGACTCTCGCACCCAAAGCGAGAATCTTACGCCTAGACCAACGCTGCGTGACTGACCGTCGAAAGTCTGTTGTCTGGTTGAGCTAGGAAGTGTAGTCAGTGCTTGCATGACAAAACTCAAGGCACAGAATGATAAAACTCTTTAAAGAGTTGAAACAGGAAACATATTTAAAGGCTCCAAATAGTAAAAACTGGTTTAACTGTTTTTAAGCTTCAAATTTTAAGCTAAAGGGTAGAATTGTAGTAATGTGTCATTGCATCCACATGGAAAGCTGTTCACGTTTTGCCCTTTAATCGCTTCCTCCTTTCATTTCCATTTGCACACTGTGATAAGAACAAGGGCTTGTCTGGGATTTGAACCCAGGACCTCTCGCACCCTAAGCGAGAATCATACCCCTAGACCAACGAGCCAGCCGGGACAGGGCACAAGGTTGACTGGTTGCACTGGCAAGTGTATTTATGACAAAACAAAACTCAATGCAGAGCTTCATTAAAGCATTTTGAACACTTTAAGCATGAGGTGTCATTAAGGGCTTGATGTTGTAAGAACTTATTTTGCTTTGTCAAATGAAAAGACTTTTGACAGGAGCTGTGTTCAAGACTTTATGCTTCGCGCCGTTTACCTTATGTATCATGTTTATCAGCCCAAACTGTACAATACAAACGTTGTGACGCTGTGTTTAATCGGTTAGTTATACAAAAGATTTTGCAACATTTACGTTGCCAACTTCTAAGAAAGTATAACAATGTGTCATTTTGGTTTGATTATTCTGATCAGATTTTAACGGGACAACTGATAAGTTATTTTTATAGAACAGCAAAGGAGCACGTGGTTAAAGGAGGGCTCGTCCGGGATTTGAACCCGGGACCTCTCGCACCCAAAGCGAAAATCATACCCCTAGACCAACGAGCCATCTGAGAAGTTGTCAATGTGTTATTTTGATGTGCGTGACTGACCGTCAAAACTCTGTTGTCTGCCTGAGCTGGGAAGTGTATTCGGTGCTTTCATGAGAAAACTCAAAGCACAGAATGGTTAAAACTTAAAAAAAATATTTCAAGGCTCCAAATAGTACAAACTGGTTTTAATTAGTCAACTGTCAAGACTAGGAAGCATTTGAAAGCTTTGCGCTGTTTTAATAAAGTGCCTTTGTGGACCCATGTAATTAGGCAGGCTTTACATGTTTATCAATTTAATACCACCTTTGTTTTCTAATTGCACACTGTGATTACATTTTGAAGAGACATTTTGATAAGTCAACGTTCTTTAGTGAAAGAGCACGGGATTAAGGAAGGGCTCGACTCGGATTTTATCAGGAAACCCACGCAACCTTAACTTTTGCAGAATAAAAGTTTTTAATTACTCATTTGGAAATCGTTACACAACACCCTGTCTATAAATCTGTACTTTAACATTTCTGTTGTGGAGATGCGTCTAGCGTTAACTTGTTTTCAAACATCTGGCAATCCCAAACGTGCACGTTTCCTAATAGACGCCGGGAAAAATCACCCAAGAACGACTGATTTCTGACAGACAATAAGGCATTAAGACATTTTTTTTTCGTATCCTAATAAATATTAGACGCTATAAATGAAGCTGTCTGTTTTTTGTTGTTGTTTGTTTTGTATTTAATGCTTTGCGTTGTAACATTATCTCAGACTTAACGTCCATTAAATTTACCCGAATATATCCGTATCCGAAACATATTCAAAGGCAACATTTTTTCCAAAAAAAAACAAAAAACTGTTTTGCTGTTTACGTCGTGTAATACATTTATCTACCAAAACTGCACAATCCGAACGTTGTGACGCTGTGTATAAAAGGTACGTTACACAAGAGAATGATACCTTTGATAGCCTTTGTTATTTATTTATTTATTACACCTGATACGTTCGTTTTACAACGCCGACTCTCGCACCCAAAGCGAGAATCATACGCCTAGACCAACGCTGCGTGACTGACCGTAAAAACTCTGTTGTCTGTTTGAGCTAGGAAATGTATTCAGTGCTTGCATGGAAATAATCAAGGCACAGAATGATTAAAACTCGTTAAAGAGTTGAAACATGAAATATATTTAAAGGCTCATATAAGTAGAATTAAAAGTTAATGCGTGCTTTTTCAATCAAAATCAAAAAAGGTCTTTAAGCAAAGCGATCTGACTGAAAATAGAGTGTGAACGCCATTGTTACACTTACAGGCTGACCTTATTTATGATGCTGCGTTTCAGTGAGCAACGACGTAACGAGTTTCATATTACCTGTTGCCTTTTTTATTCATTTTTTATACCTGATACGTTTGTTTTACAATGCCGACTCTCGCACCCAAAGCGAGAATCTTACGCCTAGACCAACGCTGCGTGACTGACCGTCGAAAGTCTGTTGTCTGGTTGAGCTAGGAAGTGTAGTCAGTGCTTGCATGACAAAACTCAAGGCACAGAATGATAAAACTCTTTAAAGAGTTGAAACATGAAACATATTTAAAGGCTCATATAAGTAGAATTAAAAGTTAATGCGTGCTTTTTCAATCAAAATCAAAAAAGGTCTTAAGCAAAGCGATCTGACTGAAAATAGAGTGTGAACGCCATTGTTACACTTACAGGCTGACCTTATTTATGATGCTGCGTTTCAGTGAGCAACGACGTAACGAGTTTCATATTACCTGTTGCCTTTTTTATTCATTTTTTATACCTGATACGTTTGTTTTACAATGCCGACTCTCGCACCCAAAGCGAGAATCTTACGCCTAGACCAACGCTGCGTGACTGACCGTCGAAAGTCTGTTGTCTGGTTGAGCTAGGAAGTGTAGTCAGTGCTTGCATGACAAAACTCAAGGCACAGAATGATAAAACTCTTTAAAGAGTTGAAACATGAAACATATTTAAAGGCTCCAAATAGTAAAAACTGGTTTAACTGTTTTTAAGCTTCAAATTTTAAGCTAAAGGGTAGAATTGTAGTAATGTGTCATTGCATCCACATGGAAAGCTGTTCACGTTTTGCCCTTTAATCGCTTCCTCCTTTCATTTCCATTTGCACACTGTGATAAGAACAAGGGCTCGTCCGGGATTTGAACCCCGGACCTCTCGCACCCTAAGCGAGAATCATACCCCTAGACCAACGAGCCAGCTGGGACAGGGCACAAGGTTGACTGGTTGCACTGGCAAGTGTATTTATGACAAAACAAAACTCAATGCAGAGCTTCATTAAAGCATTTTGAACACTTTAAGCATGAGGTGTCATTAAGGGCTTGATGTTGTAAGAACTTATTTTGCTTTGTCAAATGAAAAGACTTTTGACAGGAGCTGTGTTCAAGACTTTATGCTTCGCGCCGTTTACCTTATGTATCATGTTTATCAGCCCAAACTGTACAATACAAACGTTGTGACGCTGTGTTTAATCGGTTAGTTATACAAAAGATTTTGCAATATTTACGTTGCCAACTTCTAAGAAAGTATAACAATGTGTCATTTTGGTTTGATTATTCTGATCAGATTTTAACGGGACAACTGATAAGTTATTTTTATAGAACAGCAAAGGAGCACTTGGTTAAAGGAGGGCTCGTCCGGGATTTGAACCCGGGACCTCTCGCACCCAAAGCGAAAATCATACCCCTAGACCAACGAGCCACCTGAGAAGTTGTCAATGTGTTATTTTGATGTGCGTGACTGACCGTCAAAACTCTGTTGTCTGCCTGAGCTGGGAAGTGTATTCGGTGCTTTCATGAGAAAACTCAAAGCACAGAATGGTTAAAACTTAAAAAAAATATTTCAAGGCTCCAAATAGTACAAACTGGTTTTATTAGTCAACTGTCAAGTCAACTGTCAACTGTCAAGACTAGGAAGCATTTGAAAGCTTTGCGCTGTTTTAATAAAGTGCCTTTGTGGACCCATGTAATTAGGCAGGCTTTACATGTTTATCAATTTAATACCACCTTTGTTTTCTAATTGCACACTGTGATTACATTTTGAAGAGACATTTTGATAAGTCAACGTTCTTTAGTGAAAGAGCACGGGATTAAGGAAGGGCTCGACTCGGATTTTATCAGGAAACCCACGCAACCTTAACTTTTGCAGAATAAAAGTTTTTAATTACTCATTTGGAAATCGTTACACAACACCCTGTCTATAAATCTGTACTTTAACATTTCTGTTGTGGAGATGCGTCTAGCGTTAACTTGTTTTCAAACATCTGGCAATCCCAAACGTGCACGTTTCCTAATAGACGCCGGGAAAAATCACCCAAGAACGACTGATTTCTGACAGACAATCAGGCATTAAGACATTTTTTTTTCGTATCCTAATAAATATTAGACGCTATAAATGAAGCTGTCTGTTTTTTGTTGTTGTTTTGTATTTAATGCTTTGCGTTGTAACATTATCTCAGACTTAACGTCCATTAAATTTACCCGAATATATCCGTATCCGAAACATATTCAAAGGCAAAATTTTTTCCAAAAAAAATAAATAAACTGTTTTGCTGTTTACGTCGTGTAATACATTTATCTACCAAAACTGCACAATCCGAACGTTGTGACGCTGTGTATAAAAGGTACGTTACACAAGAGAATGATACCTTTGATAGCCTTTGTTATTTATTTATTTATTACACCTGATACGTTCGTTTTACAACGCCGACTCTCGCACCCAAAGCGAGAATCATACGCCTAGACCAACGCTGCGTGACTGACCGTAAAAACTCTGTTGTCTGTTTGAGCTAGGAAATGTATTCAGTGCTTGCATGGAAATAATCAAGGCACACAATGATTAAAACTCGTTAAAGAGTTGAAACATGAAATATATTTAAAGGCTCATATAAGTAGAATTAAAAGTTAATGCGTGCTTTTTCAATCAAAATCAAAAAAGGTCTTAAGCAAAGCGATCTGACTGAAAATAGAGTGTGAACGCCATTGTTACACTTACAGGCTGACCTTATTTATGATGCTGCGTTTCAGTGAGCAACGACGTAACGAGTTTCATATTACCTGTTGCCTTTTTTATTCATTTTTTATACCTGATACGTTTGTTTTACAATGCCGACTCTCGCACCCAAAGCGAGAATCTTACGCCTAGACCAACGCTGCGTGACTGACCGTCGAAAGTCTGTTGTCTGGTTGAGCTAGGAAGTGTAGTCAGTGCTTGCATGACAAAACTCAAGGCACAGAATGATAAAACTCTTTAAAGAGTTGAAACATGAAATATATTTAAAGGCTCATATAAGTAGAATTAAAAGTTAATGCGTGCTTTTTCAATCAAAATCAAAAAAGGTCTTAAGCAAAGCGATCTGACTGAAAATAGAGTGTGAACGCCATTGTTACACTTACAGGCTGACCTTATTTATGATGCTGCGTTTCAGTGAGCAACGACGTAACGAGTTTCATATTACCTGTTGCCTTTTTTATTCATTTTTTATACCTGATACGTTTGTTTTACAATGCCGACTCTCGCACCCAAAGCGAGAATCTTACGCCTAGACCAACGCTGCGTGACTGACCGTCGAAAGTCTGTTGTCTGGTTGAGCTAGGAAGTGTAGTCAGTGCTTGCATGACAAAACTCAAGGCACAGAATGATAAAACTCTTTAAAGAGTTGAAACATGAAACATATTTAAAGGCTCCAAATAGTAAAAACTGGTTTAACTGTTTTTAAGCTTCAAATTTTAAGCTAAAGGGTAGAATTGTAGTAATGTGTCATTGCATCCACATGGAAAGCTGTTCACGTTTTGCCCTTTAATCGCTTCCTCCTTTCATTTCCATTTGCACACTGTGATAAGAACAAGGGCTTGTCTGGGATTTGAACCCGGGACCTCTCGCACCCTAAGCGAGAATCATACCCCTAGACCAACGAGCCAGCCGGGACAGAGCACAAGGTTGACTGGTTGCACTGGCAAGTGTATTTATGACAAAACAAAACTCAATGCAGAGCTTCATTAAAGCATTTTGAACACTTTAAGCATGAGGTGTCATTAAGGGCTTGATGTTGTAAGAACTTATTTTGCTTTGTCAAATGAAAAGACTTTTGACAGGAGCTGTGTTCAAGACTTTATGCTTCGCGCCTTATGTATCATGTTTATCAGCCCAAACTGTACAATACAAACGTTGTGACGCTGTGTTTAATCGGTTAGTTATACAAAAGATTTTGCAACATTTACGTTGCCAACTTCTAAGAAAGTATAACAATGTGTCATTTTGGTTTGATTATTCTGATCAGATTTTAACGGGACAACTGATAAGTTATTTTTATAGAACAGCAAAGGAGCACGTGGTTAAAGGAGGGCTCGACCGGGATTTGAACCCGGGACCTCTCGCACCCAAAGCGAAAATCATACCCCTAGACCAACGAGCCACCTGAGAAGTTGTCAATGTGTTATTTTGATGTGCGTGACTGACCGTCAAAACTCTGTTGTCTGACTGAGCTGGGAAGTGTATTCGGTGCTTTCATGAGAAAACTCAAAGCACAGAATGGTTAAAACTTAAAAAAAATATTTCAAGGCTCCAAATAGTACAAACTGGTTTTAATTAGTCAACTGTCAAGACTAGGAAGCATTTGAAAGCTTTGCGCTGTTTTAATAAAGTGCCTTTGTGGCCCCATGTAATTAGGCAGGCATAAAAGTTTTTAATTACTCATTTGGAAATCGTTACACAACACCCTGTCTATAAATCTGTACTTTAACATTTCTGTTGTGGAGATGCGTCTAGCGTTAACTTGTTTTCAAACATCTGGCAATCCCAAACGTGCACGTTTCCTAATAGACGCCGGGAAAAATCACCCAAGAACGACTGATTTCTGACAGACAATCAGGCATTAAGACATTTTTTTTTCGTATCCTAATAAATATTAGACGCTATAAATGAAGCTGTCTGTTTGTTGTTGTTGTTTGTTTTGTATTTAATGCTTTGCGTTGTAACATTATCTCAGACTTAACGTCCATTAAATTTACCCGAATATATCCGTATCCGAAACATATTCAAAGGCAACATTTTTTCCAAAAAAAATAAATAAACTGTTTGGCTGTTTACGTCGTGTAATACATTTATCTACCAAAACTGCACAATCCGAACGTTGTGACGCTGTGTATAAAAGGTACGTTACACAAGAGAATGATACCTTTGATAGCCTTTGTTATTTATTTATTTATTACACCTGATACGTTCGTTTTACAACGCCGACTCTCGCACCCAAAGCGAGAATCATACGCCTAGACCAACGCTGCGTGACTGACCGTAAAAACTCTGTTGTCTGTTTGAGCTAGGAAATGTATTCAGTGCTTGCATGGAAATAATCAAGGCACAGAATGATTAAAACTCGTTAAAGAGTTGAAACATGAAATATATTTAAAGGCTCATATAAGTAGAATTAAAAGTTAATGCGTGCTTTTTCAATCAAAATCAAAAAAGGTCTTTAAGCAAAGCGATCTGACTGAAAATAGAGTGTGAACGCCATTGTTACACTTACAGGCTGACCTTATTTATGATGCTGCGTTTCAGTGAGCAACGACGTAACGAGTTTCATATTACCTGTTGCCTTTTTTATTCATTTTTTATACCTGATACGTTTGATTTACAATGCCGACTCTCGCACCCAAAGCGAGAATCTTACGCCTAGACCAACGCTGCGTGACTGACCGTCGAAAGTCTGTTGTCTGGTTGAGCTAGGAAGTGTAGTCAGTGCTTGCATGACAAAACTCAAGGCACAGAATGATAAAACTCTTTAAAGAGTTGAAACATGAAACATATTTAAAGGCTCCAAATAGTAAAAACTGGTTTAACTGTTTTTAAGCTTCAAATTTTAAGCTAAAGGGTAGAATTGTAGTAATGTGTCATTGCATCCACATGGAAAGCTGTTCACGTTTTGCCCTTTAATCGCTTCCTCCTTTCATTTCCATTTGCACACTGTGATAAGAACAAGGGCTCGTCCGGGATTTGAACCCGGGACCTCTCGCACCCTAAGCGAGAATCATACCCCTAGACCAACGAGCCAGCCGGGACAGGGCACAAGGTTGACTGGTTGCACTGGCAAGTGTATTTATGACAAAACAAAACTCAATGCAGAGCTTCATTAAAGCATTTTGAACACTTTAAGCATGAGGTGTCATTAAGGGCTTGATGTTGTAAGAACTTATTTTGCTTTGTCAAATGAAAAGACTTTTGACAGGAGCTGTGTTCAAGACTTTATGCTTCGCGCCGTTTACCTTATGTATCATGTTTATCAGCCCAAACTGTACAATACAAACGTTGTGACGCTGTGTTTAATCGGTTAGTTATACAAAAGATTTTGCAACATTTACGTTGCCAACTTCTAAGAAAGTATAACAATGTGTCATTTTGGTTTGATTATTCTGATCAGATTTTAACGGGACAACTGATAAGTTATTTTTATAGAACAGCAAAGGAGCACTTGGTTAAAGGAGGGCTCGTCCGGGATTTGAACCCGGGACCGCTCGCACCCAAAGCGAAAATCATACCCCTAGACCAACGAGCCATCTGAGAAGTTGTCAATGTGTTATTTTGATGTGCGTGACTGACCGTCAAAACTCTGTTGTCTGCCTGAGCTGGGAAGTGTATTCGGTGCTTTCATGAGAAAACTCAAAGCACAGAATGGTTAAAACTTAAAAAAAATATTTCAAGGCTCCACATAGTACAAACTGGTTTTAATTAGTCAACTGTCAAGACTAGGAAGCATTTGAAAGCTTTGCGCTGTTTTAATAAAGTGCCTTTGTGGCCCCATGTAATTAGGCAGGCATAAAAGTTTTTAATTACTCATTTGGAAATCGTTACACAACACCCTGTCTATAAATCTGTACTTTAACATTTCTGTTGTGGAGATGCGTCTAGCGTTAACTTGTTTTCAAACATCTGGCAATCCCAAACGTGCACGTTTCCTAATAGACGCCGGGAAAAATCACCCAAGAACGACTGATTTCTGACAGACAATCAGGCATTAAGACATTTTTTTTTCGTATCCTAATAAATATTAGACGCTATAAATGAAGCTGTCTGTTTTTTGTTGTTGTTTTGTATTTAATGCTTTGCGTTGTAACATTATCTCAGACTTAACGTCCATTAAATTTACCCGAATATATCCGTATCCGAAACATATTCAAAGGCAAAATTTTTTCCAAAAAAAATAAATAAACTGTTTTGCTGTTTACGTCGTGTAATACATTTATCTACCAAAACTGCACAATCCGAACGTTGTGACGCTGTGTATAAAAGGTACGTTACACAAGAGAATGATACCTTTGATAGCCTTTGTTATTTATTTATTTATTACACCTGATACGTTCGTTTTACAACGCCGACTCTCGCACCCAAAGCGAGAATCATACGCCTAGACCAACGCTGCGTGACTGACCGTAAAAACTCTGTTGTCTGTTTGAGCTAGGAAATGTATTCAGTGCTTGCATGGAAATAATCAAGGCACACAATGATTAAAACTCGTTAAAGAGTTGAAACATGAAATATATTTAAAGGCTCATATAAGTAGAATTAAAAGTTAATGCGTGCTTTTTCAATCAAAATCAAAAAAGGTCTTAAGCAAAGCGATCTGACTGAAAATAGAGTGTGAACGCCATTGTTACACTTACAGGCTGACCTTATTTATGATGCTGCGTTTCAGTGAGCAACGACGTAACGAGTTTCATATTACCTGTTGCCTTTTTTATTCATTTTTTATACCTGATACGTTTGTTTTACAATGCCGACTCTCGCACCCAAAGCGAGAATCTTACGCCTAGACCAACGCTGCGTGACTGACCGTCGAAAGTCTGTTGTCTGGTTGAGCTAGGAAGTGTAGTCAGTGCTTGCATGACAAAACTCAAGGCACAGAATGATAAAACTCTTTAAAGAGTTGAAACATGAAATATATTTAAAGGCTCATATAAGTAGAATTAAAAGTTAATGCGTGCTTTTTCAATCAAAATCAAAAAAGGTCTTAAGCAAAGCGATCTGACTGAAAATAGAGTGTGAACGCCATTGTTACACTTACAGGCTGACCTTATTTATGATGCTGCGTTTCAGTGAGCAACGACGTAACGAGTTTCATATTACCTGTTGCCTTTTTTATTCATTTTTTATACCTGATACGTTTGTTTTACAATGCCGACTCTCGCACCCAAAGCGAGAATCTTACGCCTAGACCAACGCTGCGTGACTGACCGTCGAAAGTCTGTTGTCTGGTTGAGCTAGGAAGTGTAGTCAGTGCTTGCATGACAAAACTCAAGGCACAGAATGATAAAACTCTTTAAAGAGTTGAAACATGAAACATATTTAAAGGCTCCAAATAGTAAAAACTGGTTTAACTGTTTTTAAGCTTCAAATTTTAAGCTAAAGGGTAGAATTGTAGTAATGTGTCATTGCATCCACATGGAAAGCTGTTCACGTTTTGCCCTTTAATCGCTTCCTCCTTTCATTTCCATTTGCACACTGTGATAAGAACAAGGGCTTGTCTGGGATTTGAACCCGGGACCTCTCGCACCCTAAGCGAGAATCATACCCCTAGACCAACGAGCCAGCCGGGACAGAGCACAAGGTTGACTGGTTGCACTGGCAAGTGTATTTATGACAAAACAAAACTCAATGCAGAGCTTCATTAAAGCATTTTGAACACTTTAAGCATGAGGTGTCATTAAGGGCTTGATGTTGTAAGAACTTATTTTGCTTTGTCAAATGAAAAGACTTTTGACAGGAGCTGTGTTCAAGACTTTATGCTTCGCGCCTTATGTATCATGTTTATCAGCCCAAACTGTACAATACAAACGTTGTGACGCTGTGTTTAATCGGTTAGTTATACAAAAGATTTTGCAACATTTACGTTGCCAACTTCTAAGAAAGTATAACAATGTGTCATTTTGGTTTGATTATTCTGATCAGATTTTAACGGGACAACTGATAAGTTATTTTTATAGAACAGCAAAGGAGCACGTGGTTAAAGGAGGGCTCGACCGGGATTTGAACCCGGGACCTCTCGCACCCAAAGCGAAAATCATACCCCTAGACCAACGAGCCACCTGAGAAGTTGTCAATGTGTTATTTTGATGTGCGTGACTGACCGTCAAAACTCTGTTGTCTGACTGAGCTGGGAAGTGTATTCGGTGCTTTCATGAGAAAACTCAAAGCACAGAATGGTTAAAACTTAAAAAAAATATTTCAAGGCTCCAAATAGTACAAACTGGTTTTAATTAGTCAACTGTCAAGACTAGGAAGCATTTGAAAGCTTTGCGCTGTTTTAATAAAGTGCCTTTGTGGCCCCATGTAATTAGGCAGGCATAAAAGTTTTTAATTACTCATTTGGAAATCGTTACACAACACCCTGTCTATAAATCTGTACTTTAACATTTCTGTTGTGGAGATGCGTCTAGCGTTAACTTGTTTTCAAACATCTGGCAATCCCAAACGTGCACGTTTCCTAATAGACGCCGGGAAAAATCACCCAAGAACGACTGATTTCTGACAGACAATCAGGCATTAAGACATTTTTTTTTCGTATCCTAATAAATATTAGACGCTATAAATGAAGCTGTCTGTTTGTTGTTGTTGTTTGTTTTGTATTTAATGCTTTGCGTTGTAACATTATCTCAGACTTAACGTCCATTAAATTTACCCGAATATATCCGTATCCGAAACATATTCAAAGGCAACATTTTTTCCAAAAAAAATAAATAAACTGTTTGGCTGTTTACGTCGTGTAATACATTTATCTACCAAAACTGCACAATCCGAACGTTGTGACGCTGTGTATAAAAGGTACGTTACACAAGAGAATGATACCTTTGATAGCCTTTGTTATTTATTTATTTATTACACCTGATACGTTCGTTTTACAACGCCGACTCTCGCACCCAAAGCGAGAATCATACGCCTAGACCAACGCTGCGTGACTGACCGTAAAAACTCTGTTGTCTGTTTGAGCTAGGAAATGTATTCAGTGCTTGCATGGAAATAATCAAGGCACAGAATGATTAAAACTCGTTAAAGAGTTGAAACATGAAATATATTTAAAGGCTCATATAAGTAGAATTAAAAGTTAATGCGTGCTTTTTCAATCAAAATCAAAAAAGGTCTTTAAGCAAAGCGATCTGACTGAAAATAGAGTGTGAACGCCATTGTTACACTTACAGGCTGACCTTATTTATGATGCTGCGTTTCAGTGAGCAACGACGTAACGAGTTTCATATTACCTGTTGCCTTTTTTATTCATTTTTTATACCTGATACGTTTGATTTACAATGCCGACTCTCGCACCCAAAGCGAGAATCTTACGCCTAGACCAACGCTGCGTGACTGACCGTCGAAAGTCTGTTGTCTGGTTGAGCTAGGAAGTGTAGTCAGTGCTTGCATGACAAAACTCAAGGCACAGAATGATAAAACTCTTTAAAGAGTTGAAACATGAAACATATTTAAAGGCTCCAAATAGTAAAAACTGGTTTAACTGTTTTTAAGCTTCAAATTTTAAGCTAAAGGGTAGAATTGTAGTAATGTGTCATTGCATCCACATGGAAAGCTGTTCACGTTTTGCCCTTTAATCGCTTCCTCCTTTCATTTCCATTTGCACACTGTGATAAGAACAAGGGCTCGTCCGGGATTTGAACCCGGGACCTCTCGCACCCTAAGCGAGAATCATACCCCTAGACCAACGAGCCAGCCGGGACAGGGCACAAGGTTGACTGGTTGCACTGGCAAGTGTATTTATGACAAAACAAAACTCAATGCAGAGCTTCATTAAAGCATTTTGAACACTTTAAGCATGAGGTGTCATTAAGGGCTTGATGTTGTAAGAACTTATTTTGCTTTGTCAAATGAAAAGACTTTTGACAGGAGCTGTGTTCAAGACTTTATGCTTCGCGCCGTTTACCTTATGTATCATGTTTATCAGCCCAAACTGTACAATACAAACGTTGTGACGCTGTGTTTAATCGGTTAGTTATACAAAAGATTTTGCAACATTTACGTTGCCAACTTCTAAGAAAGTATAACAATGTGTCATTTTGGTTTGATTATTCTGATCAGATTTTAACGGGACAACTGATAAGTTATTTTTATAGAACAGCAAAGGAGCACTTGGTTAAAGGAGGGCTCGTCCGGGATTTGAACCCGGGACCGCTCGCACCCAAAGCGAAAATCATACCCCTAGACCAACGAGCCATCTGAGAAGTTGTCAATGTGTTATTTTGATGTGCGTGACTGACCGTCAAAACTCTGTTGTCTGCCTGAGCTGGGAAGTGTATTCGGTGCTTTCATGAGAAAACTCAAAGCACAGAATGGTTAAAACTTAAAAAAAATATTTCAAGGCTCCACATAGTACAAACTGGTTTTAATTAGTCAACTGTCAAGACTAGGAAGCATTTGAAAGCTTTGCGCTGTTTTAATAAAGTGCCTTTGTGGCCCCATGTAATTAGGCAGGCATAAAAGTTTTTAATTACTCATTTGGAAATCGTTACACAACACCCTGTCTATAAATCTGTACTTTAACATTTCTGTTGTGGAGATGCGTCTAGCGTTAACTTGTTTTCAAACATCTGGCAATCCCAAACGTGCACGTTTCCTAATAGACGCCGGGAAAAATCACCCAAGAACGACTGATTTCTGACAGACAATCAGGCATTAAGACATTTTTTTTTCGTATCCTAATAAATATTAGACGCTATAAATGAAGCTGTCTGTTTTTTGTTGTTGTTTGTTTTGTATTTAATGCTTTGCGTTGTAACATTATCTCAGACTTAACGTCCATTAAATTTACCCGAATATATCCGTATCCGAAACATATTCAAAGGCAACATTTTTTCCAAAAAAAATAAATAAACTGTTTTGCTGTTTACGTCGTGTAATACATTTATCTACCAAAACTGCACAATCCGAACGTTGTGACGCTGTGTATAAAAGGTATGTTACACAAGAGAATGATACCTTTGATAGCCTTTGTTATTTATTTATTTATTACACCTGATACGTTCGTTTTACAACGCCGACTCTCGCACCCAAAGCGAGAATCATACGCCTAGACCAACGCTGCGTGACTGACCGTAAAAACTCTGTTGTCTGTTTGAGCTAGGAAATGTATTCAGTGCTTGCATGGAAATAATCAAGGCACAGAATGATTAAAACTCGTTAAAGAGTTGAAACATGAAATATATTTAAAGGCTCATATAAGTAGAATTAAAAGTTAATGCGTGCTTTTTCAATCAAAATCAAAAAAGGTCTTTAAGCAAAGCGATCTGACTGAAAATAGAGTGTGAACGCCATTGTTACACTTACAGGCTGACCTTATTTATGATGCTGCGTTTCAGTGAGCAACGACGTAACGAGTTTCATATTACCTGTTGCCTTTTTTATTAATTTTTTATACCTGATACGTTTGTTTTACAATGCCGACTCTCGCACCCAAAGCGATAATCTTACGCCTAGACCAACGCTGCGTGACTGACCGTCGAAAGTCTGTTGTCTGGTTGAGCTAGGAAGTGTAGTCAGTGCTTGCATGACAAAACTCAAGGCACAGAATGATAAAACTCTTTAAAGAGTTGAAACATGAAACATATTTAAAGGCTCATATAAGTAGAATTAAAAGTTAATGCGTGCTTTTTCAATCAAAATCAAAAAAGGTCTTAAGCAAAGCGATCTGACTGAAAATAGAGTGTGAACGCCATTGTTACACTTACAGGCTGACCTTATTTATGATGCTGCGTTTCAGTGAGCAACGACGTAACGAGTTTCATATTACCTGTTGCCTTTTTTATTAATTTTTTATACCTGATACGTTTGTTTTACAATGCCGACTCTCGCACCCAAAGCGAGAATCTTACGCCTAGACCAACGCTGCGTGACTGACCGTCGAAAGTCTGTTGTCTGGTTGAGCTAGGAAGTGTAGTCAGTGCTTGCATGACAAAACTCAAGGCACAGAATGATAAAACTCTTTAAAGAGTTGAAACATGAAACATATTTAAAGGCTCCAAATAGTAAAAACTGGTTTAACTGTTTTTAAGCTTCAGATTTTAAGCTAAAGGGTAGAATTGTAGTAATGTGTCATTGCATCCACATGGAAAGCTGTTCACGTTTTGCCCTTTAATCGCTTCCTCCTTTCATTTCCATTTGCACACTGTGATAAGAACAAGGGCTTGTCTGGGATTTGAACCCGGGACCTCTCGCACCCTAAGCGAGAATCATACCCCTAGACCAACGAGCCAGCCGGGACAGGGCACAAGGTTGACTGGTTGCACTGGCAAGTGTATTTATGACAAAACAAAACTCAATGCAGAGCTTCATTAAAGCATTTTGAACACTTTAAGCATGAGGTGTCATTAAGGGCTTGATGTTGTAAGAACTTATTTTGCTTTGTCAAATGAAAAGACTTTTGACAGGAGCTGTGTTCAAGACTTTATGCTTCGCGCCGTGTACCTTATGTATCATGTTTATCAGCCCAAACTGTACAATACAAACGTTGTGACGCTGTGTTTAATCGGTTAGTTATACAAAAGATTTTGCAACATTTACGTTGCCAACTTCTAAGAAAGTATAACAATGTGTCATTTTGGTTTGATTATTCTGATCAGATTTTAACGGGACAACTGATAAGTTATTTTTATAGAACAGCAATGGAGCACGTGGTTAAAGGAGGGCTCGTCCGGGATTTGAACCCGGGACCTCTCGCACCCAAAGCGAAAATCATACCCCTAGACCAACGAGCCATCTGAGAAGTTGTCAATGTGTTATTTTGATGTGCGTGACTGACCGTCAAAACTCTGTTGTCTGCCTGAGCTGGGAAGTGTATTCGGTGCTTTCATGAGAAAACTCAAAGCACAGAATGGTTAAAACTTAAAAAAAATATTTCAAGGCTCCAAATAGTACAAACTGGTTTTAATTAGTCAACTGTCAAGACGCATTTGAAAGCTTTGCGCTGTTTTAATAAAGTGCCTTTGTGGCACCATGTAATTAGGCAGGCATAAAAGTTTTTAATTACTCATTTGGAAATCGTTACACAACACCCTGTCTATAAATCTGTACTTTAACATTTCTGTTGTGGAGATGCGTCTAGCGTTAACTTGTTTTCAAACATCTGGCAATCCCAAACGTGCACGTTTCCTAATAGACGCCGGGAAAAATCACCCAAGAACGACTGATTTCTGACAGACAATCAGGCATTAAGACATTTTTTTTTCGTATCCTAATAAATATTAGACGCTATAAATGAAGCTGTCTGTTTGTTGTTGTTGTTTGTTTTGTATTTAATGCTTTGCGTTGTAACATTATCTCAGACTTAACGTCCATTAAATTTACCCGAATATATCCGTATCCGAAACATATTCAAAGGCAACATTTTTTCCAAAAAAAATAAATAAACTGTTTGGCTGTTTACGTCGTGTAATACATTTATCTACCAAAACTGCACAATCCGAACGTTGTGACGCTGTGTATAAAAGGTACGTTACACAAGAGAATGATACCTTTAATAGCCTTTGTTATTTATTTATTTATTACACCTGATACGTTCGTTTTACAACGCCGACTCTCGCACCCAAAGCGAGAATCATACGCCTAGACCAACGCTGCGTGACTGACCGTAAAAACTCTGTTGTCTGTTTGAGCTAGGAAATGTATTCAGTGCTTGCATGGAAATAATCAAGGCACAGAATGATTAAAACTCGTTAAAGAGTTGAAACATGAAATATATTTAAAGGCTCATATAAGTAGAATTAAAAGTTAATGCGTGCTTTTTCAATCAAAATCAAAAAAGGTCTTTAAGCAAAGCGATCTGACTGAAAATAGAGTGTGAACGCCATTGTTACACTTACAGGCTGACCTTATTTATGATGCTGCGTTTCAGTGAGCAACGACGTAACGAGTTTCATATTACCTGTTGCCTTTTTTATTCATTTTTTATACCTGATACGTTTGTTTTACAATGCCGACTCTCGCACCCAAAGCGAGAATCTTACGCCTAGACCAACGCTGCGTGACTGACCGTCGAAAGTCTGTTGTCTGGTTGAGCTAGGAAGTGTAGTCAGTGCTTGCATGACAAAACTCAAGGCACAGAATGATAAAACTCTTTAAAGAGTTGAAACATGAAACATATTTAAAGGCTCCAAATAGTAAAAACTGGTTTAACTGTTTTTAAGCTTCAAATTTTAAGCTAAAGGGTAGAATTGTAGTAATGTGTCATTGCATCCACATGGAAAGCTGTTCACGTTTTGCCCTTTAATCGCTTCCTCCTTTCATTTCCATTTGCACACTGTGATAAGAACAAGGGCTCGTCCGGGATTTGAACCCCGGACCTCTCGCACCCTAAGCGAGAATCATACCCCTAGACCAACGAGCCAGCTGGGACAGGGCACAAGGTTGACTGGTTGCACTGGCAAGTGTATTTATGACAAAACAAAACTCAATGCAGAGCTTCATTAAAGCATTTTGAACACTTTAAGCATGAGGTGTCATTAAGGGCTTGATGTTGTAAGAACTTATTTTGCTTTGTCAAATGAAAAGACTTTTGACAGGAGCTGTGTTCAAGACTTTATGCTTCGCGCCGTTTACCTTATGTATCATGTTTATCAGCCCAAACTGTACAATACAAACGTTGTGACGCTGTGTTTAATCGGTTAGTTATACAAAAGATTTTGCAATATTTACGTTGCCAACTTCTAAGAAAGTATAACAATGTGTCATTTTGGTTTGATTATTCTGATCAGATTTTAACGGGACAACTGATAAGTTATTTTTATAGAACAGCAAAGGAGCACTTGGTTAAAGGAGGGCTCGTCCGGGATTTGAACCCGGGACCTCTCGCACCCAAAGCGAAAATCATACCCCTAGACCAACGAGCCACCTGAGAAGTTGTCAATGTGTTATTTTGATGTGCGTGACTGACCGTCAAAACTCTGTTGTCTGCCTGAGCTGGGAAGTGTATTCGGTGCTTTCATGAGAAAACTCAAAGCACAGAATGGTTAAAACTTAAAAAAAATATTTCAAGGCTCCAAATAGTACAAACTGGTTTTAATTGGTCAACTGTCAAGACTAGGAAGCATTTGAAAGCTTTGCGCTGTTTTAATAAAGTGCCTTTGTGGCCCCATGTAATTAGGCAGGCTTTACATGTTTATCAATTTAATACCACCTTTGTTTTCTAATTGCACACTGTGATTACATTTTGAAGAGACATTTTGATAAGTCAACGTTCTTTAGTGAAAGAGCACGGGATTAAGGAAGGGCTCGACTCGGATTTTATCAGGAAACCCACGCAACCTTAACTTTTGCAGAATAAAAGTTTTTAATTACTCATTTGGAAATCGTTACACAACACCCTGTCTATAAATCTGTACTTTAACATTTCTGTTGTGGAGATGCGTCTAGCGTTAACTTGTTTTCAAACATCTGGCAATCCCAAACGTGCACGTTTCCTAATAGACGCCGGGAAAAATCACCCAAGAACGACTGATTTCTGACAGACAATAAGGCATTAAGACATTTTTTTTTCGTATCCTAATAAATATTAGACGCTATAAATGAAGCTGTCTGTTTTTTGTTGTTGTTTGTTTTGTATTTAATGCTTTGCGTTGTAACATTATCTCAGACTTAACGTCCATTAAATTTACCCGAATATATCCGTATCCGAAACATATTCAAAGGCAACATTTTTTCCTAAAAAAAAAAAAAAACTGTTTTGCTGTTTACGTCGTGTAATACATTTATCTACCAAAACTGCACAATCCGAACGTTGTGACGCTGTGTATAAAAGGTACGTTACACAAGAGAATGATACCTTTGATAGCCTTTGTCATTTATTTATTTATTACACCTGATACGTTCGTTTTACAACGCCGACTCTCGCACCCAAAGCGAGAATCATACGCCTAGACCAACGCTGCGTGACTGACCGTAAAAACTCTGTTGTCTGTTTGAGCTAGGAAATGTATTCAGTGCTTGCATGGAAATAATCAAGGCACAGAATGATTAAAACTCGTTAAAGAGTTGAAACATGAAATATATTTAAAGGCTCATATAAGTAGAATTAAAAGTTAATGCGTGCTTTTTCAATCAAAATCAAAAAAGGTCTTTAAGCAAAGCGATCTGACTGAAAATAGAGTGTGAACGCCATTGTTACACTTACAGGCTGACCTTATTTATGATGCTGCGTTTCAGTGAGCAACGACGTAACGAGTTTCATATTACCTGTTGCCTTTTTTATTAATTTTTTATACCTGATACGTTTGTTTTACAATGCCGACTCTCGCACCCAAAGCGAGAATCTTACGCCTAGACCAACGCTGCGTGACTGACCGTCGAAAGTCTGTTGTCTGGTTGAGCTAGGAAGTGTAGTCAGTGCTTGCATGACAAAACTCAAGGCACAGAATGATAAAACTCTTTAAAGAGTTGAAACATGAAACATATTTAAAGGCTCATATAAGTAGAATTAAAAGTTAATGCGTGCTTTTTCAATCAAAATCAAAAAAGGTCTTAAGCAAAGCGATCTGACTGAAAATAGTGTGAACGCCATTGTTACACTTACAGGCTGACCTTATTTATGATGCTGCGTTTCAGTGAGCAACGACGTAACGAGTTTCATATTACCTGTTGACTTTTTTTATTAATTTTTTATACCTGATACGTTTGTTTTACAATGCCGACTCTCGCACCCAAAGCGATAATCTTACGCCTAGACCAACGCTGCGTGACTGACCGTCGAAAGTCTGTTGTCTGGTTGAGCTAGGAAGTGTAGTCAGTGCTTGTGTTACACATCTAGGATACAAGATGTTGTAGCAGATATATCCTGTGAAAACAGGAGAAATAAAGACACAGGAGAACAGTAGTTGTGCTTGGTTTAGTGTCTCTTCTGGAATGACAGACATTCTCCTAACAGGAGTACAGTACATTTGTTATATGTAAATAAAATAAATATTTGTGTATAAACTAATCAAATGTTTTAAATAACTTTTTAAGTTGACAATTCTTGTCTGAGTTACATTTGTGACATTCACACTGCATTCTGGCTTCAGTAAGAATTACTAAGAAATACTACAAAAATACAAATTCAATATACTCAAAAATAACACTCTCTTTAACAAATACGTCAATCTCTGACAGGTTCATGTGATATACACATCACATTTAGTGAGATGAAGAGATTAAAGACCACAAGCTTATAATTTACATGACAAATCAAATATGCCAGCTAAACAAAACATTTAAACTTTTAACTATAGCACTGGTTATCTAATATGAGGTTTAAATTAACCAGCTAGACTCTAGTAGTATGGAAAAATATTGATTATATATTTTTTTTAGAACAGTGGAGCCATTTAATGCTCCCTTATTTCTTAGAATCTAACTAACAGCTTCAACAAAATGAACTCTTACAGAAATATAAACAACATCAATTAGCCCTTCAGTCTAATGTGCTCAACAAAACAAATGAAATCCATTAATAACCCCTTAAACCCCTTTTAGCAGCTCATTCCGGTTAACAATTAGCATAAACCCATTCATTTCAATGGCTGAAGCTAGCATACATTTCACTCGGTTTAAACTCCACATTTCTCTCACCAAAATGGCAATGTAAAACCACATTTTACACCCTAAATGATGTATTTCACGATTATTAGGCTATTTGTGCACTTTTAATGTTTACCAACCTGTGAAAACAGGAGAAATAAAGACACAGGAGAACAGTAGTTGTGCTTGGTTTAGTGTCTCTTCTGGAATGAACCAGAGAGAGCAACTTCCCGCTTAGCTAGAACATGTTCTCCTGTACAAGAGTGCCCTCTAGCGGCCATAGCTGGAATGAACTTACAAGGGTTTCTTTTTTTCTGTTAGATTTGAAGAATGAGTGACCCTAATAATTACAAGCATAAAAAAAAGAATTATTGTGACCATGTATGAATTTCTTTATATAGGGGTCACACACTCCCTGACAAAAGAAGACGGCTCTTAATGCAAAAAATCAAATAAGCCTATATACTACAATCCATCATACTACTAACAGGCAGGTGTTTTAATTCACTTATACACGTGTAGCAACGGTGCATAGGCATTAGTGTAGTTTGAGGTATACTAGTGTACCTAACTGGAATGCAACAAGCTGTATTGTCCCAAACAGGTATAAATGGCGTCCCATATACCCCTACACTATTGAGTGCAGTGTAAGGTTGGTATGTGGGGTGACCTAATGACTGGTAGGTGAATATATTAGGCGGTTTTCTTTCCCGTACTGATTTTCTGATCGGATATGACCTCTCTTCAGTTTGATGCAGGTCACTTCCTGTTTGCTCCTCACTGTTGACCACCGGATCCTCAGCAGGTAGGTACTCTTTCTCTGATTCAACTGGTTCTGCATGTGGAGGCTCCCAATGAGTTGTTTCTCTCTCAGGATGGCTCACCTGGGGTGTGGGATGTCTTTGGACTGCTGACTGTTCGGTAGGCACTGTCTGGCTCTGTGATACCTCTGTTGCTCGGTTCCGTGGTACTCTGAACCAGTAGATAGGAACTTCACTTTCACTAGAGCTTGTGTCACTGTGTTCCGATTTGTTTTCTGATTGTTTAACTTGTTTCTTGTTTCTTTTAGGTCGTTGTGCAGGTAGATTCATCGATGGACCCGAAGGACTCTCCACTGGTAAGTCATTCACCAACAAAAGTAAGTTGCGATGTAGGGTGCGTTCCTTGGTTTTGTCATTCTCAGGGGAAACCTTGTACACGGGACTGTCACTCAGTTGTTCTCTCACTAGGTAAACTTGTTTTTCCCAGTATGATCTGAGCTTTCCAGGCCCACCCCTCTCCTTCAGATTACGGACTAAAACTGTCTCCAGGGTGAAGAATAATTCCTCTCAACTGACGGTCATAGTATTTCTTCCCCTTTTCACTTGACTGTTTGCTGTTCTCAGCAGCAATCTTGTAGGCTTCCTTCATTCTCTTAGCCCACTTCTTAGCATAAGACGCTGGTGAGTCAGCAGAATCTTGAGCCTTCAAGTCAAACACTAGGTCGACTGGCAGCCGGGGGGAGCGGCCAAACATCAAATAGAATGGTGAGAAGCCAGTGGCCTCATGTCTCGTGCAATTATATGCATGAACAACATGTTGCAGGTGATCTTTCCATTTCTCCTTTTCCTTGTCTCCAAGTGTCCTCAACATTTGAAGTAGAGTTCTGTTGAACCTCTCCGCTGGGTTTCCTTGTGGGTGGTATGGTGATGTACGGGAGTGTCCTACCCCAGAGAGCTGCCTTAACGTCTTGAAAAGCTCGTTCTCGAACTCACGGCCCTGGTCGTGATGCAATTTTAAAGGGAATCCAAAGCGGGGGATAAAATCATTGAATAGCTTTTCTGCTGCTGCCTTCGCTGACTTGTTTTTGGTGGCATACGCGTGAGCAAATCTTGTGAAATGATCTATCACGACAAGTATATATTCAAACCCGCCTTTACTTCGCTCCAAGTGGAGGTAGTCGATTGAGACAAGCTCAAGGGGCAGGCTGGTGGAAATTCTACCCATTGGGGCTCTAACATGAGTCACTGGTTTCTTCTGTTTGATGCATGGACATCTCCTTGTCACGTGAGTCTCAATGTCCTTTTTCATGTAAGGCCAGAAGAATCTTTCACGAGCTAAGGAAAGGACTCTTTCCACACCCACATGGCCCATGTCATCATGGAGATACCTTAATGCCATGCTTCTGTACTTGGTGGGTAGAACAAGTTGGCAGTGCTGACTGGTTTTACGATAGAGCAGCCCTTTATCAAGGACCAGTTTTCCCCACTCATACAGAAGCTTTCGACTGGAACCATTTACTCTCTGTTTGGCTTCATTGGTAAGTATTTGGTGTGTCTCTTTCAATTTTAGTACTTCCCCAATAGCAGGATCTTCTCTTTGTGCTTTTTCCATTTCATCATGGCTAACAGCCAACAAGGGACTCTGAACACTCTGCTCTGTTGACGTATCCAAAGTGGCCATCCAGGCTATGTCTTTACTTTTGGCCACTTGACTGCCTTCCCATGTTGCATGTATGGCTTCAGGAGACAGCTCTTCTACACAATCTGCCACATACTTGTCGATGTCTAATGGCCAGCGAGACAATGTATCCGCATCAACATTGTCGGCACCTGGCCGGTATTTGATGTCAAATCTGAACTCGGAAAGTTCTCCCACCCATCTGTGACCAACCGCATTTAGCTTAGCTGTTCGCATAACGTAGGTCAAGGGATTGTTATCAGTGTATATGGTGAAGTGAGGGGCATAGTAAAGATAGTCCCTGAATTTATCACACACCGCCCACTTCAGTGCAAGGAATTCTAATTTTCCTGAGTGAAAGTGATAGTTCTTTTCTGCAGGTGTAAGTGTTCTGGACCCATAGGCGATGACCCTCAATTTTCCATTTTGGCACTGATAAAGTACAGCTCCAAGTCCCTGCTCAGAAGCATCAGTATGAAGTACAAAGGGCAACTCAAAATTTGGGTAAGCGAGGACAGGGGGGTTAGTCAGACTGTCAATTAACTTCTCTAGGGCATTTTGGTGCTCCTCTGCCCACTTGACCGGGTCTTTAGAGGGTAACTGAGTTCCTTTCCCTCTGGTCTTACTAATTTTCTTTACCCCTGCAGCTGGTGGCTTTGCTTGCAAAAGCTCATAGATGGGTTTGGCAACTCTAGAGAAGTCTTGTATGTAGCTTCTATAATAGCTCAGGAACCCCAGCAATTTCCGTACCTCACCAACAGTTGCTGGGGCCTTATCCCTAAGTGAAAGTACCGCCTCCAGATCCTTCGGATCGATTCTTACACCATCTGCTGAAACTAGGCGCCCCACGTAGCGGACCTCGCCCTTAAAGAACTCACATTTGGTAGGCCTGAGTTTGACTCCCTGTTCCCGGAGGGCTTTTAGGACTTTCCTTACACCTTCCACATGATCCTCAAATGATTTGGAATAACACAGCACATCATCAAGGTATGGGATACAATGTTCATCACGCAGTGAGTTCAACATTTCCTCCATGCTTCTTTGAAAGGCTGCAGGAGCATTTGATAAACCAAATGGGATACGCACCCATTCATACAATCCCCAAGGGGTAATGAAAGCTGTGAGATGTTGTGATCCATCAGCTATGAAGCCTTGATGATAGGCCTTCCCTTGGTCCAGGATTGAGAACCAACTATAGCCTCCAAGAGTGTCAATGAGATCCTGGATCCTGGGTAGGGGATGCCTATCTGGAATGGTCTTCTGGTTTAGCAACCGGTAGTCAATACACAGTCTTAGTGTACCATCTTTCTTGCGTACACATACTACCGGAGCAGAATAAGGAGATTTAGATCTCACAATCCATCCCTTAACCAGTAAGTCTTGAATGTACTCTTTGACTTCTTTGTAGAGTGGCTTTGGGATAGCAGAATAGGACTTCTGAACTGGGATATCATCTTTAAGTGAGATTGACATCTGGAGACTAGGAATACAACCAATGTCATTCTCATCACGAGCGAACACTGTGGATTCTTCATAAAACATCCTTCTAACAACTTCCTGCTGACTTTCTTCTAAGTGGCTTAAGTTGACAGGAGGGTGCCATAATTCTGCCCGATTGGTTTCCTCAACTCTCACCTCAGGTGCAACGCCAATCTGATTTACAGTGTGGTGGGCAGCCTGATCAGTTTCAATTACTTTGGAAATGGCATGGATGGTACCTATTACTGTCTTCCGTGGAAGCATGATATTGTGCTTGGTATAATTAGTAATGGGCACTTCGACATATGGACTACCAGTACGACTGACTTCCACGAGCCCTTCAGCCACATTCAATTGCTCTAATGGTGTGCTATTGTCGTCTGGCTCAAACAGCACTACTGGTTCATGTGGACTAAAGTCAACAGGGATATTGCACTTTATGCGTGTAACTTCGCCTGGAAGGACAACAATGTCCTGGGGCCCCACCTTTGCCGGAGCTTGTTTTAAGTCAGTAGTCCTTGACTGGATGAAATTTACAATGACACTAGCCTCCTCCTCTCTAATCTCCATTGCCCCGCTCAAAAGGTTGGCCAGCGTAAGCAGTATACGTGGTCCACTTTCTTGCCCTTTAATTAGTTCTTCAATAACATTGAACCCTAGTACTGGTCTTTCAAGGCTCATGTGGCTCACTAAGAAAGGCACTTGAATGGACAAATCTGGATCATCATTCCCTGGCAGGTTCACCCTTGCTTCTACCCAACCATCAAAGGGGAGAATTTCTCCGTTTACTGCATGGACATTAAGAGCTTTGGTCCCCATCAGCTCACTTAGAGATCGGATAGGTAAATCAGGTAAGTACTTGGCTCTCCATGAGTGATCAAGAATGCTCACTTGAGCTCCAGTGTCGAGGAGGACTGTTACAGAATATCCATTTACGTAACACTTGAGCAGACATTTACTACCAATTAGCTGAGCCATTTTTTCATTATTTGGTGGTCCCTCACAAGTGGCTGGCATCAGTGTCGGCGTAGTATTACGTGTTTCGACATCAGAGTGGGACTGCTTCCTTAAGCCGATCACAGGTTGTCCCTCTGCCGTGACCGAACATCGTTTCCCGAAGGCTTTGGTTTCCTCATGCATCCTATGACTTTATGCCCTTCTTCACCACACAGGAAGCAATGAGTGCAGTTCGTTAGGCCCTTTCGCACACACTCTGGGCATCCGTAAGGTCGACTCCTTTTCAGCGTGTGGGGCTGATTAACACTACATGAATATGCATGTTCATTCACTTTAGATTGTCTCAGCGAATCAACAACAGTGGTAAGTGCTTCAATTTGTGCTGTTAAATGCTGTAGTGTTTTGACTTGGTTCTTGGGTTCTAATGTCTTTTCTTGGTTTTCACAGTCAGGAGATAGCTGTGCACTATGGGCAGTAGGTGGCCTTTGACGAGGTTGGTGTCCCAACCTGCGTTGTCGTTCACTTTCATCACTTGTGAGTTTAATTACCTGTCTCAAGAGCACTTCATCAGTGACTATATCATCGGAAAGAAGGGACCTTAATTCTCTCCTTATGTCACTGCATTTAGTGTTGAAACCTTGGAAGACTGTGTGAAGAAATACGTTCTGGACAGTATGGGCATCATACCTAATATCCGAGCCAGCCTGCCTGGATGCGAACATCACCTTTTGTTTCAGTCCTATCATTCTGTAGAGAAACTGTTGGGGGGTTTCACCATCTAATTGCTTTGCACATATTAATTCTTGGAATAGTTCAGTGCTGTTCCTCTCACCAAGATGGGACTGCAAGAAGCTTTTCAACTCCTCAAGAGACATGTCTTCCTTGTTGATCAGCATATCTTTGAAATGACCAGGTTTGATAATTCGCAATACACCTCGGATAATTTCACTGCTGCCGAAGTTTTCTTTCACACCCTCTTCTATTTGTTTCCACAAGTTGTTGTAGCTAATGTCAGCAGAATGGTCTCCAATCTGACCACCATGAATCTTGAATTCTCTCCGTTGTAATAAGGGGAGATCTTTTAGTGGTATCATACTGTCAGCCCTAATCAGAGGTGAGTGTGCCCTTTCAGTGTTACCAGAGGATGTACTGTGATGCCTATTTGAGGGGAGTCTATCCACTGTGTGTGTCATGTGTCTTAATCCCTCTTCACTGAATGTTGGTTGATTATTATTAGCTTTGTTTGTGCTGGGACCAGTGCCTGCAATTTTAAGTGGGATGGCTGGAGGTGTGGCAGCTACCTCAATGTCTGTGTCCCCACCTACAACGGGTGTACTTAGGTTATGCTTCTGAATAAACTCCTCAATCACATCCTGCAAAAACAGTAACTGTGCCATACCCCTATCCTCAAGTGCTAGCAAGGTAGTACAATTCAGATATTCAAACACATATTCAAAGCATGTTTCCTCATCATCTTGGCTCAAAATAGACTGATCTAGTTCAGGTACCGGAGTGATGCTTTTGGCAATCTGGAAGACTTCATCGGTGGTTAACTTGTGCAGGCTTTTCTTGATAGCCCAGACCAGTCCCTTCCTTTCTGTGTCAGACATGATGCACGCTTTTGGATGCTTGGCTCACTGTGGCACACGCTCCTGGCTAGGATTCCCCTTTCGTTTGGTCACCTTCGCCTCTCTAGCTGCCCACTTGGAGCTCCAGCCCCTTGCACGGACCTCGCGCCTCACTGTCACTCAGGAACCACTGGATCTGCTCAACCAGACTGGACAAGCGATCCCGGACGAGCCCCCATGAATCTGTTACACATCTAGGATACAAGATGTTGTAGCAGATATATCCTGTGAAAACAGGAGAAATAAAGACACAGGAGAACAGTAGTTGTGCTTGGTTTAGTGTCTCTTCTGGAATGACAGACATTCTCCTAACAGGAGTACAGTACATTTGTTATATGTAAATAAAATAAATATTTGTGTATAAACTAATCAAATGTTTTAAATAACTTTTTAAGTTGACAATTCTTGTCTGAGTTACATTTGTGACATTCACACTGCATTCTGGCTTCAGTAAGAATTACTAAGAAATACTACAAAAATACAAATTCAATATACTCAAAAATAACACTCTCTTTAACAAATACGTCAATCTCTGACAGGTTCATGTGATATACACATCACATTTAGTGAGATGAAGAGATTAAAGACCACAAGCTTATAATTTACATGACAAATCAAATACGCCAGCTAAACAAAACATTTAAACTTTTAACTATAGCACTGGTTATCTAATATGAGGTTTAAATTAACCAGCTAGACTCTAGTAGTATGGAAAAATATTGATTATATATTTTTTTTAGAACAGTGGAGCCATTTAATGCTCCCTTATTTCTTAGAATCTAACTAACAGCTTCAACAAAATGAACTCTTACAGAAATATAAACAACATCAATTAGCCCTTCAGTCTAATGTGCTCAACAAAACAAATGAAATCCATTAATAACCCCTTAAACCCCTTTTAGCAGCTCATTCCGGTTAACAATTAGCATAAACCCATTCATTTCAATGGCTGAAGCTAGCATACATTTCACTCGGTTTAAACTCCACATTTCTCTCACCAAAATGGCAATGTAAAACCACATTTTACACCCTAAATGATGTATTTCACGATTATTAGGCTATTTGTGCACTTTTAATGTTTACCAACCTGTGAAAACAGGAGAAATAAAGACACAGGAGAACAGTAGTTGTGCTTGGTTTAGTGTCTCTTCTGGAATGAACCAGAGAGAGCAACTTCCCGCTTAGCTAGAACATGTTCTCCTGTACAAGAGTGCCCTCTAGCGGCCATAGCTGGAATGAACTTACAAGGGTTTCTTTTTTTCTGTTAGATTTGAAGAATGAGTGACCCTAATAATTACAAGCATAAAAAAAAGAATTATTGTGACCATGTATGAATTTCTTTATATAGGGGTCACACTTGCATGACAAAACTCAAGGCACAGAATGATAAAACTCTTTAAAGAGTTGAAACATGAAACATATTTAAAGGCTCCAAATAGTAAAAACTGGTTTAACTGTTTTTAAGCTTCAAATTTTAAGCTAAAGGGTAGAATTGTAGTAATGTGTCATTGCATCCACATGGAAAGCTGTTCACGTTTTGCCCTTTAATCGCTTCCTCCTTTCATTTCCATTTGCACACTGTGATAAGAACAAGGGCTTGTCTGGGATTTGAACCCGGGACCTCTCGCACCCTAAGCGAGAATCATACCCCTAGACCAACGAGCCAGCCGGGACAGGGCACAAGGTTGACTGGTTGCACTGGCAAGTGTATTTATGACAAAACAAAACTCAATGCAGAGCTTCATTAAAGCATTTTGAACACTTTAAGCATGAGGTGTCATTAAGGGCTTGATGTTGTAAGAACTTATTTTGCTTTGTCAAATGAAAAGACTTTTGACAGGAGCTGTGTTCAAGACTTTATGCTTCGCGCCGTTTACCTTATGTATCATGTTTATCAGCCCAAACTGTACAATACAAACGTTGTGACGCTGTGTTTAATCGGTTAGTTATACAAAAGATTTTGCAACATTTACGTTGCCAACTTCTAAGAAAGTATAACAATGTGTCATTTTGGTTTGATTATTCTGATCAGATTTTAACGGGACAACTGATAAGTTATTTTTATAGAACAGCAAAGGAGCACGTGGTTAAAGGAGGGCTCGTCCGGGATTTGAACCCGGGACCTCTCGCACCCAAAGCGAAAATCATACCCCTAGACCAACGAGCCATCTGAGAAGTTGTCAATGTGTTATTTTGATGTGCGTGACTGACCGTCAAAACTCTGTTGTCTGCCTGAGCTGGGAAGTGTATTCGGTGCTTTCATGAGAAAACTCAAAGCACAGAATGGTTAAAACTTAAAAAAAATATTTCAAGGCTCCAAATAGTACAAACTGGTTTTAATTAGTCAACTGTCAAGACGCATTTGAAAGCTTTGCGCTGTTTTAATAAAGTGCCTTTGTGGCCCCATGTAATTAGGCAGGCATAAAAGTTTTTAATTACTCATTTGGAAATCGTTACACAACACCCTGTCTATAAATCTGTACTTTAACATTTCTGTTGTGGAGATGCGTCTAGCGTTAACTTGTTTTCAAACATCTGGCAATCCCAAACGTGCACGTTTCCTAATAGACGCCGGGAAAAATCACCCAAGAACGACTGATTTCTGACAGACAATAAGGCATTAAGACATTTTTTTTTCGTATCCTAATAAATATTAGACGCTATAAATGAAGCTGTCTGTTTTTTGTTGTTGTTTGTTTTGTATTTAATGCTTTGCGTTGTAACATTATCTCAGACTTAACGTCCATTAAATTTACCCGAATATATCCGTATCCGAAACATATTCAAAGGCAACATTTTTTCCAAAAAAAAACAAAAAACTGTTTTGCTGTTTACGTCGTGTAATACATTTATCTACCAAAACTGCACAATCCGAACGTTGTGACGCTGTGTATAAAAGGTACGTTACACAAGAGAATGATACCTTTGATAGCCTTTGTTATTTATTTATTTATTACACCTGATACGTTCGTTTTACAACGCCGACTCTCGCACCCAAAGCGAGAATCATACGCCTAGACCAACGCTGCGTGACTGACCGTAAAAACTCTGTTGTCTGTTTGAGCTAGGAAATGTATTCAGTGCTTGCATGGAAATAATCAAGGCACAGAATGATTAAAACTCGTTAAAGAGTTGAAACATGAAATATATTTAAAGGCTCATATAAGTAGAATTAAAAGTTAATGCGTGCTTTTTCAATCAAAATCAAAAAAGGTCTTTAAGCAAAGCGATCTGACTGAAAATAGAGTGTGAACGCCATTGTTACACTTACAGGCTGACCTTATTTATGATGCTGCGTTTCAGTGAGCAACGACGTAACGAGTTTCATATTACCTGTTGCCTTTTTTATTCATTTTTTATACCTGATACGTTTGTTTTACAATGCCGACTCTCGCACCCAAAGCGAGAATCTTACGCCTAGACCAACGCTGCGTGACTGACCGTCGAAAGTCTGTTGTCTGGTTGAGCTAGGAAGTGTAGTCAGTGCTTGCATGACAAAACTCAAGGCACAGAATGATAAAACTCTTTAAAGAGTTGAAACATGAAACATATTTAAAGGCTCCAAATAGTAAAAACTGGTTTAACTGTTTTTAAGCTTCAAATTTTAAGCTAAAGGGTAGAATTGTAGTAATGTGTCATTGCATCCACATGGAAAGCTGTTCACGTTTTGCCCTTTAATCGCTTCCTCCTTTCATTTCCATTTGCACACTGTGATAAGAACAAGGGCTTGTCTGGGATTTGAACCCGGGACCTCTCGCACCCTAAGCGAGAATCATACCCCTAGACCAACGAGCCAGCCGGGACAGGGCACAAGGTTGACTGGTTGCACTGGCAAGTGTATTTATGACAAAACAAAACTCAATGCAGAGCTTCATTAAAGCATTTTGAACACTTTAAGCATGAGGTGTCATTAAGGGCTTGATGTTGTAAGAACTTATTTTGCTTTGTCAAATGAAAAGACTTTTGACAGGAGCTGTGTTCAAGACTTTATGCTTCGCGCCGTTTACCTTATGTATCATGTTTATCAGCCCAAACTGTACAATACAAACGTTGTGACGCTGTGTTTAATCGGTTAGTTATACAAAAGATTTTGCAACATTTACGTTGCCAACTTCTAAGAAAGTATAACAATGTGTCATTTTGGTTTGATTATTCTGATCAGATTTTAACGGGACAACTGATAAGTTATTTTTATAGAACAGCAAAGGAGCACGTGGTTAAAGGAGGGCTCGTCCGGGATTTGAACCCGGGACCTCTCGCACCCAAAGCGAAAATCATACCCCTAGACCAACGAGCCATCTGAGAAGTTGTCAATGTGTTATTTTGATGTGCGTGACTGACCGTCAAAACTCTGTTGTCTGCCTGAGCTGGGAAGTGTATTCGGTGCTTTCATGAGAAAACTCAAAGCACAGAATGGTTAAAACTTAAAAAAAATATTTCAAGGCTCCAAATAGTACAAACTGGTTTTAATTAGTCAACTGTCAAGACTAGGAAGCATTTGAAAGCTTTGCGCTGTTTTAATAAAGTGCCTTTGTGGCCCCATGTAATTAGGCAGGCTTTACATGTTTATCAATTTAATACCACCTTTGTTTTCTAATTGCACACTGTGATTACATTTTGAAGAGACATTTTGATAAGTCAACGTTCTTTAGTGAAAGAGCACGGGATTAAGGAAGGGCTCGACTCGGATTT
The DNA here is from genome assembly GCF_030014385.1 of Trichomycterus rosablanca. NCBI lineage: Eukaryota > Metazoa > Chordata > Actinopteri > Siluriformes > Trichomycteridae > Trichomycterus > Trichomycterus rosablanca. The sequence continues at coordinate 16,528,278 of NC_085989.1, read as the reverse complement.
TATCAGGAAACCCACGCAACCTTAACTTTTGCAGAATAAAAGTTTTTAATTACTCATTTGGAAATCGTTACACAACACCCTGTCTATAAATCTGTACTTTAACATTTCTGTTGTGGAGATGCGTCTAGCGTTAACTTGTTTTCAAACATCTGGCAATCCCAAACGTGCACGTTTCCTAATAGACGCCGGGAAAAATCACCCAAGAACGACTGATTTCTGACAGACAATAAGGCATTAAGACATTTTTTTTTCGTATCCTAATAAATATTAGACGCTATAAATGAAGCTGTCTGTTTTTTGTTGTTGTTTGTTTTGTATTTAATGCTTTGCGTTGTAACATTATCTCAGACTTAACGTCCATTAAATTTACCCGAATATATCCGTATCCGAAACATATTCAAAGGCAACATTTTTTCCTAAAAAAAACAAAAAACTGTTTTGCTGTTTACGTCGTGTAATACATTTATCTACCAAAACTGCACAATCCGAACGTTGTGACGCTGTGTATAAAAGGTACGTTACACAAGAGAATGATACCTTTGATAGCCTTTGTCATTTATTTATTTATTACACCTGATACGTTCGTTTTACAACGCCGACTCTCGCACCCAAAGCGAGAATCATACGCCTAGACCAACGCTGCGTGACTGACCGTAAAAACTCTGTTGTCTGTTTGAGCTAGGAAATGTATTCAGTGCTTGCATGGAAATAATCAAGGCACAGAATGATTAAAACTCGTTAAAGAGTTGAAACATGAAATATATTTAAAGGCTCATATAAGTAGAATTAAAAGTTAATGCGTGCTTTTTCAATCAAAATCAAAAAAGGTCTTTAAGCAAAGCGATCTGACTGAAAATAGAGTGTGAACGCCATTGTTACACTTACAGGCTGACCTTATTTATGATGCTGCGTTTCAGTGAGCAACGACGTAACGAGTTTCATATTACCTGTTGCCTTTTTTATTCATTTTTTATACCTGATACGTTTGTTTTACAATGCCGACTCTCGCACCCAAAGCGAGAATCTTACGCCTAGACCAACGCTGCGTGACTGACCGTCGAAAGTCTGTTGTCTGGTTCAGCTAGGAAGTGTAGTCAGTGCTTGCATGACAAAACTCAAGGCACAGAATGATAAAACTCTTTAAAGAGTTGAAACATGAAACATATTTAAAGGCTCATATAAGTAGAATTAAAAGTTAATGCGTGCTTTTTCAATCAAAATCAAAAAAGGTCTTAAGCAAAGCGATCTGACTGAAAATAGAGTGTGAACGCCATTGTTACACTTACAGGCTGACCTTATTTATGATGCTGCGTTTCAGTGAGCAACGACGTAACGAGTTTCATATTACCTGTTGCCTTTTTTATTAATTTTTTATACCTGATACGTTTGTTTTACAATGCCGACTCTCGCACCCAAAGCGAGAATCTTACGCCTAGACCAACGCTGCGTGACTGACCGTCGAAAGTCTGTTGTCTGGTTGAGCTAGGAAGTGTAGTCAGTGCTTGCATGACAAAACTCAAGGCACAGAATGATAAAACTCTTTAAAGAGTTGAAACATGAAACATATTTAAAGGCTCCAAATAGTAAAAACTGGTTTAACTGTTTTTAAGCTTCAAATTTTAAGCTAAAGGGTAGAATTGTAGTAATGTGTCATTGCATCCACATGGAAAGCTGTTCACGTTTTGCCCTTTAATCGCTTCCTCCTTTCATTTCCATTTGCACACTGTGATAAGAACAAGGGCTTGTCTGGGATTTGAACCCGGGACCTCTCGCACCCTAAGCGAGAATCATACCCCTAGACCAACGAGCCAGCTGGGACAGGGCACAAGGTTGACTGGTTGCACTGGCAAGTGTATTTATGACAAAACAAAACTCAATGCAGAGCTTCATTAAAGCATTTTGAACACTTTAAGCATGAGGTGTCATTAAGGGCTTGATGTTGTAAGAACTTATTTTGCTTTGTCAAATGAAAAGACTTTTGACAGGAGCTGTGTTCAAGACTTTATGCTTCGCGCCGTTTACCTTATGTATCATGTTTATCAGCCCAAACTGTACAATACAAACGTTGTGACGCTGTGTTTAATCGGTTAGTTATACAAAAGATTTTGCAACATTTACGTTGCCAACTTCTAAGAAAGTATAACAATGTGTCATTTTGGTTTGATTATTCTGATCAGATTTTAACGGGACAACTGATAAGTTATTTTTATAGAACAGCAAAGGAGCACGTGGTTAAAGGAGGGCTCGTCCGGGATTTGAACCCGGGACCTCTCGCACCCAAAGCGAAAATCATACCCCTAGACCAACGAGCCATCTGAGAAGTTGTCAATGTGTTATTTTGATGTGCGTGACTGACCGTCAAAACTCTGTTGTCTGCCTGAGCTGGGAAGTGTATTCGGTGCTTTCATGAGAAAACTCAAAGCACAGAATGGTTAAAACTTAAAAAAAATATTTCAAGGCTCCAAATAGTACAAACTGGTTTTAATTAGTCAACTGTCAAGACGCATTTGAAAGCTTTGCGCTGTTTTAATAAAGTGCCTTTGTGGCCCCATGTAATTAGGCAGGCATAAAAGTTTTTAATTACTCATTTGGAAATCGTTACACAACACCCTGTCTATAAATCTGTACTTTAACATTTCTGTTGTGGAGATGCGTCTAGCGTTAACTTGTTTTCAAACATCTGGCAATCCCAAACGTGCACGTTTCCTAATAGACGCCGGGAAAAATCACCCAAGAACGACTGATTTCTGACAGACAATAAGGCATTAAGACATTTTTTTTTCGTATCCTAATAAATATTAGACGCTATAAATGAAGCTGTCTGTTTTTTGTTGTTGTTTGTTTTGTATTTAATGCTTTGCGTTGTAACATTATCTCAGACTTAACGTCCATTAAATTTACCCGAATATATCCGTATCCGAAACATATTCAAAGGCAACATTTTTTCCAAAAAAAAACAAAAAACTGTTTTGCTGTTTACGTCGTGTAATACATTTATCTACCAAAACTGCACAATCCGAACGTTGTGACGCTGTGTATAAAAGGTACGTTACACAAGAGAATGATACCTTTGATAGCCTTTGTTATTTATTTATTTATTACACCTGATACGTTCGTTTTACAACGCCGACTCTCGCACCCAAAGCGAGAATCATACGCCTAGACCAACGCTGCGTGACTGACCGTAAAAACTCTGTTGTCTGTTTGAGCTAGGAAATGTATTCAGTGCTTGCATGGAAATAATCAAGGCACAGAATGATTAAAACTCGTTAAAGAGTTGAAACATGAAATATATTTAAAGGCTCATATAAGTAGAATTAAAAGTTAATGCGTGCTTTTTCAATCAAAATCAAAAAAGGTCTTTAAGCAAAGCGATCTGACTGAAAATAGAGTGTGAACGCCATTGTTACACTTACAGGCTGACCTTATTTATGATGCTGCGTTTCAGTGAGCAACGACGTAACGAGTTTCATATTACCTGTTGCCTTTTTTATTCATTTTTTATACCTGATACGTTTGTTTTACAATGCCGACTCTCGCACCCAAAGCGAGAATCTTACGCCTAGACCAACGCTGCGTGACTGACCGTCGAAAGTCTGTTGTCTGGTTGAGCTAGGAAGTGTAGTCAGTGCTTGCATGACAAAACTCAAGGCACAGAATGATAAAACTCTTTAAAGAGTTGAAACATGAAACATATTTAAAGGCTCATATAAGTAGAATTAAAAGTTAATGCGTGCTTTTTCAATCAAAATCAAAAAAGGTCTTAAGCAAAGCGATCTGACTGAAAATAGAGTGTGAACGCCATTGTTACACTTACAGGCTGACCTTATTTATGATGCTGCGTTTCAGTGAGCAACGACGTAACGAGTTTCATATTACCTGTTGCCTTTTTTATTCATTTTTTATACCTGATACGTTTGTTTTACAATGCCGACTCTCGCACCCAAAGCGAGAATCTTACGCCTAGACCAACGCTGCGTGACTGACCGTCGGAAGTCTGTTGTCTGGTTGAGCTAGGAAGTGTAGTCAGTGCTTGCATGACAAAACTCAAGGCACAGAATGATAAAACTCTTTAAAGAGTTGAAACATGAAACATATTTAAAGGCTCCAAATAGTAAAAACTGGTTTAACTGTTTTTAAGCTTCAAATTTTAAGCTAAAGGGTAGAATTGTAGTAATGTGTCATTGCATCCACATGGAAAGCTGTTCACGTTTTGCCCTTTAATCGCTTCCTCCTTTCATTTCCATTTGCACACTGTGATAAGAACAAGGGCTTGTCTGGGATTTGAACCCGGGACCTCTCGCACCCTAAGCGAGAATCATACCCCTAGACCAACGAGCCAGCCGGGACAGGGCACAAGGTTGACTGGTTGCACTGGCAAGTGTATTTATGACAAAACAAAACTCAATGCAGAGCTTCATTAAAGCATTTTGAACACTTTAAGCATGAGGTGTCATTAAGGGCTTGATGTTGTAAGAACTTATTTTGCTTTGTCAAATGAAAAGACTTTTGACAGGAGCTGTGTTCAAGACTTTATGCTTCGCGCCGTGTACCTTATGTATCATGTTTATCAGCCCAAACTGTACAATACAAACGTTGTGACGCTGTGTTTAATCGGTTAGTTATACAAAAGATTTTGCAACATTTACGTTGCCAACTTCTAAGAAAGTATAACAATGTGTCATTTTGGTTTGATTATTCTGATCAGATTTTAACGGGACAACTGATAAGTTATTTTTATAGAACAGCAAAGGAGCACGTGGTTAAAGGAGGGCTCGTCCGGGATTTGAACCCGGGACCTCTCGCACCCAAAGCGAAAATCATACCCCTAGACCAACGAGCCATCTGAGAAGTTGTCAATGTGTTATTTTGATGTGCGTGACTGACCGTCAAAACTCTGTTGTCTGCCTGAGCTGGGAAGTGTATTCGGTGCTTTCATGAGAAAACTCAAAGCACAGAATGGTTAAAACTTAAAAAAAATATTTCAAGGCTCCAAATAGTACAAACTGGTTTTAATTAGTCAACTGTCAAGACGCATTTGAAAGCTTTGCGCTGTTTTAATAAAGTGCCTTTGTGGCCCCATGTAATTAGGCAGGCATAAAAGTTTTTAATTACTCATTTGGAAATCGTTACACAACACCCTGTCTATAAATCTGTACTTTAACATTTCTGTTGTGGAGATGCGTCTAGCGTTAACTTGTTTTCAAACATCTGGCAATCCCAAACGTGCACGTTTCCTAATAGACGCCGGGAAAAATCACCCAAGAACGACTGATTTCTGACAGACAATCAGGCATCAAGACATTTTTTTTTCGTATCCTAATAAATATTAGACGCTATAAATGAAGCTGTCTGTTTGTTGTTGTTGTTGTTTGTTTTGTATTTAATGCTTTGCGTTGTAACATTATCTCAGACTTAACGTCCATTAAATTTACCCGAATATATCCGTATCCGAAACATATTCAAAGGCAACATTTTTTCCAAAAAAAATAAATAAACTGTTTGGCTGTTTACAATCCGAACGTTGTGACGCTGTGTATAAAAGGTACGTTACACAAGAGAATGATACCTTTGATAGCCTTTGTTATTTATTTATTTATTACACCTGATACGTTCGTTTTACAACGCCGACTCTCGCACCCAAAGCAAGAATCATACGCCTAGACCAACGCTGCGTGACTGACCGTAAAAACTCTGTTGTCTGTTTGAGCTAGGAAATGTATTCAGTGCTTGCATGGAAATAATCAAGGCACAGAATGATTAAAACTCGTTAAAGAGTTGAAACATGAAATATATTTAAAGGCTCATATAAGTAGAATTAAAAGTTAATGCGTGCTTTTTCAATCAAAATCAAAAAAGGTCTTTAAGCAAAGCGATCTGACTGAAAATAGAGTGTGAACGCCATTGTTACACTTACAGGCTGACCTTATTTATGATGCTGCGTTTCAGTGAGCAACGACGTAACGAGTTTCATATTACCTGTTGCCTTTTTTATTCATTTTTTATACCTGATACGTTTGTTTTACAATGCTGACTCTCGCACCCAAAGCGAGAATCTTACGCCTAGACCAACGCTGCGTGACTGACCGTCGAAAGTCTGTTGTCTGGTTGAGCTAGGAAGTGTAGTCAGTGCTTGCATGACAAAACTCAAGGCACAGAATGATAAAACTCTTTAAAGAGTTGAAACATGAAACATATTTAAAGGCTCATATAAGTAGAATTAAAAGTTAATGCGTGCTTTTTCAATCAAAATCAAAAAAGGTCTTAAGCAAAGCGATCTGACTGAAAATAGAGTGTGAACGCCATTGTTACACTTACAGGCTGACCTTATTTATGATGCTGCGTTTCAGTGAGCAACGACGTAACGAGTTTCATATTACCTGTTGCCTTTTTTATTAATTTTTTATACCTGATACGTTTGTTTTACAATGCCGACTCTCGCACCCAAAGCGAGAATCTTACGCCTAGACCAACGCTGCGTGACTGACCGTCGAAAGTCTGTTGTCTGGTTGAGCTAGGAAGTGTAGTCAGTGCTTGCATGACAAAACTCAAGGCACAGAATGATAAAACTCTTTAAAGAGTTGAAACATGAAACATATTTAAAGGCTCCAAATAGTAAAAACTGGTTTAACTGTTTTTAAGCTTCAAATTTTAAGCTAAAGGGTAGAATTGTAGTAATGTGTCATTGCATCCACATGGAAAGCTGTTCACGTTTTGCCCTTTAATCGCTTCCTCCTTTCATTTCCATTTGCACACTGTGATAAGAACAAGGGCTTGTCTGGGATTTGAACCCGGGACCTCTCGCACCCTAAGCGAGAATCATACCCCTAGACCAACGAGCCAGCCGGGACAGGGCACAAGGTTGACTGGTTGCACTGGCAAGTGTATTTATGACAAAACAAAACTCAATGCAGAGCTTCATTAAAGCATTTTGAACACTTTAAGCATGAGGTGTCATTAAGGGCTTGATGTTGTAAGAACTTATTTTGCTTTGTCAAATGAAAAGACTTTTGACAGGAGCTGTGTTCAAGACTTTATGCTTCGCGCCGTTTACCTTATGTATCATGTTTATCAGCCCAAACTGTACAATACAAACGTTGTGACGCTGTGTTTAATCGGTTAGTTATACAAAAGATTTTGCAACATTTACGTTGCCAACTTCTAAGAAAGTATAACAATGTGTCATTTTGGTTTGATTATTCTGATCAGATTTTAACGGGACAACTGATAAGTTATTTTTATAGAACAGCAAAGGAGCACGTGGTTAAAGGAGGGCTCGTCCGGGATTTGAACCCGGGACCTCTCGCACCCAAAGCGAAAATCATACCCCTAGACCAACGAGCCACCTGAGAAGTTGTCAATGTGTTATTTTGATGTGCGTGACTGACCGTCAAAACTCTGTTGTCTGCCTGAGCTGGGAAGTGTATTCGGTGCTTTCATGAGAAAACTCAAAGCACAGAATGGTTAAAACTTAAAAAAAATATTTCAAGGCTCCAAATAGTACAAACTGGTTTTAATTAGTCAACTGTCAAGACTAGGAAGCATTTGAAAGCTTTGCGCTGTTTTAATAAAGTGCCTTTGTGGCCCCATGTAATTAGGCAGGCTTTACATGTTTATCAATTTAATACCACCTTTGTTTTCTAATTGCACACTGTGATTACATTTTGAAGAGACATTTTGATAAGTCAACGTTCTTTAGTGAAAGAGCACGGGATTAAGGAAGGGCTCGACTCGGATTTTATCAGGAAACCCACGCAACCTTAACTTTTGCAGAATAAAAGTTTTTAATTACTCATTTGGAAATCGTTACACAACACCCTGTCTATAAATCTGTACTTTAACATTTCTGTTGTGGAGATGCGTCTAGCGTTAACTTGTTTTCAAACATCTGGCAATCCCAAACGTGCACGTTTCCTAATAGACGCCGGGAAAAATCACCCAAGAACGACTGATTTCTGACAGACAATAAGGCATTAAGACATTTTTTTTTCGTATCCTAATAAATATTAGACGCTATAAATGAAGCTGTCTGTTTTTTGTTGTTGTTTGTTTTGTATTTAATGCTTTGCGTTGTAACATTATCTCAGACTTAACGTCCATTAAATTTACCCGAATATATCCGTATCCGAAACATATTCAAAGGCAACATTTTTTCCAAAAAAAAAAATAAACTGTTTGGCTGTTTACGTCGTGTAATACATTTATCTACCAAAACTGCACAATCCGAACGTTGAGACGCTGTGTATAAAAGGTACGTTACACAAGAGAATGATACCTTTGATAGCCTTTGTTATTTATTTATTTATTACACCTGATACGTTCGTTTTACAACACCGACTCTCGCACCCAAAGCGAGAATCATACGCCTAGACCAACGCTGCGTGACTGACCGTAAAAACTCTGTTGTCTGTTTGAGCTAGGAAATGTATTCAGTGCTTGCATGGAAATAATCAAGGCACAGAATGATTAAAACTCGTTAAAGAGTTGAAACATGAAATATATTTAAAGGCTCATATAAGTAGAATTAAAAGTTAATGCGTGCTTTTTCAATCAAAATCAAAAAAGGTCTTTAAGCAAAGCGATCTGACTGAAAATAGAGTGTGAACGCCATTGTTACACTTACAGGCTGACCTTATTTATGATGCTGCGTTTCAGTGAGCAACGACGTAACGAGTTTCATATTACCTGTTGCCTTTTTTATTAATTTTTTATACCTGATACGTTTGTTTTACAATGCCGACTCTCGCACCCAAAGCGAGAATCTTACGCCTAGACCAACGCTGCGTGACTGACCGTCGAAAGTCTGTTGTCTGGTTGAGCTAGGAAGTGTAGTCAGTGCTTGCATGACAAAACTCAAGGCACAGAATGATAAAACTCTTTAAAGAGTTGAAACATGAAACATATTTAAAGGCTCCAAATAGTAAAAACTGGTTTAACTGTTTTTAAGCTTCAAATTTTAAGCTAAAGGGTAGAATTGTAGTAATGTGTCATTGCATCCACATGGAAAGCTGTTCACGTTTTGCCCTTTAATCGCTTCCTCCTTTCATTTCCATTTGCACACTGTGATAAGAACAAGGGCTCGTCCGGGATTTGAACCCGGGACCTCTCGCACCCTAAGCGAGAATCATACCCCTAGACCAACGAGCCAGCTGGGACAGGGCACAAGGTTGACTGGTTGCACTGGCAAGTGTATTTATGACAAAACAAAACTCAATGCAGAGCTTCATTAAAGCATTTTGAACACTTTAAGCATGAGGTGTCATTAAGGGCTTGATGTTGTAAGAACTTATTTTGCTTTGTCAAATGAAAAGACTTTTGACAGGAGCTGTGTTCAAGACTTTATGCTTCGCGCCGTTTACCTTATGTATCATGTTTATCAGCCCAAACTGTACAATACAAACGTTGTGACGCTGTGTTTAATCGGTTAGTTATACAAAAGATTTTGCAATATTTACGTTGCCAACTTCTAAGAAAGTATAACAATGTGTCATTTTGGTTTGATTATTCTGATCAGATTTTAACGGGACAACTGATAAGTTATTTTTATAGAACAGCAAAGGAGCACTTGGTTAAAGGAGGGCTCGTCCGGGATTTGAACCCGGGACCTCTCGCACCCAAAGCGAAAATCATACCCCTAGACCAACGAGCCACCTGAGAAGTTGCCAATGTGTTATTTTGATGTGCGTGACTGACCGTCAAAACTGTGTTGTCTGCCTGAGCTGGGAAGTGTATTCGGTGCTTTCATGAGAAAACTCAAAGCACAGAATGGTTAAAACTTAAAAAAAATATTTCAAGACTCCAAATAGTACAAACTGGTTTTAATTAGTCAACTGTCAAGACTAGGAAGCATTTGAAAGCTTTGCGCTGTTTTAATAAAGTGCCTTTGTGGCCCCATGTAATTAGGCAGGCTTTACATGTTTATCAATTTAATACCACCTTTGTTTTCTAATTGCACACTGTGATTACATTTTGAAGAGACATTTTGATAAGTCAACGTTCTTTAGTGAAAGAGCACGGGATTAAGGAAGGGCTCGACTCGGATTTTATCAGGAAACCCACGCAACCTTAACTTTTGCAGAATAAAAGTTTTTAATTACTCATTTGGAAATCGTTACACAACACCCTGTCTATAAATCTGTACTTTAACATTTCTGTTGTGGAGATGCGTCTAGCGTTAACTTGTTTTCAAACATCTGGCAATCACAAACGTGCACGTTTCCTAATAGACGCCGGGAAAAATCACCCAAGAACGACTGATTTCTGACAGATAATCAGGCATTAAGACATTTTTTTTTCGTATCCTAATAAATATTAGACGCTATAAATGAAGCTGTCTGTTTTTTGTTGTTGTTTGTTTTGTATTTAATGCTTTGCGTTGTAACATTATCTCAGACTTAACGTCCATTAAATTTACCCGAATATATCCGTATCCGAAACATATTCAAAGGCAACATTTTTTCCAAAAAAAATAAATAAACTGTTTTGCTGTTTACGTCGTGTAATACATTTATCTACCAAAACTGCACAATCCGAACGTTGTGACGCTGTGTATAAAAGGTACGTTACACAAGAGAATGATACCTTTGATAGCCTTTGTTATTTATTTATTTATTACACCTGATACGTTCGTTTTACAACGCCGACTCTCGCACCCAAAGCGAGAATCATACGCCTAGACCAACGCTGCGTGACTGACCGTAAAAACTCTGTTGTCTGTTTGAGCTAGGAAATGTATTCAGTGCTTGCATGGAAATAATCAAGGCACAGAATGATTAAAACTCGTTAAAGAGTTGAAACATGAAATATATTTAAAGGCTCATATAAGTAGAATTAAAAGTTAATGCGTGCTTTTTCAATCAAAATCAAAAAAGGTCTTTAAGCAAAGCGATCTGACTGAAAATAGAGTGTGAACGCCATTGTTACACTTACAGGCTGACCTTATTTATGATGCTGCGTTTCAGTGAGCAACGACGTAACGAGTTTCATATTACCTGTTGCCTTTTTTATTAATTTTTTATACCTGATACGTTTGTTTTACAATGCCGACTCTCGCACCCAAAGCGAGAATCTTACGCCTAGACCAACGCTGCGTGACTGACCGTCGAAAGTCTGTTGTCTGGTTGAGCTAGGAAGTGTAGTCAGTGCTTGCATGACAAAACTCAAGGCACAGAATGATAAAACTCTTTAAAGAGTTGAAACATGAAACATATTTAAAGGCTCCAAATAGTAAAAACTGGTTTAACTGTTTTTAAGCTTCAAATTTTAAGCTAAAGGGTAGAATTGTAGTAATGTGTCATTGCATCCACATGGAAAGCTGTTCACGTTTTGCCCTTTAATCGCTTCCTCCTTTCATTTCCATTTGCACACTGTGATAAGAACAAGGGCTCGTTCGGGATTTGAACCCAGGACCTCTCGCACCCTAAGCGAGAATCATACCCCTAGACCAACGAGCCAGCCGGGACAGGGCACAAGGTTGACTGGTTGCACTGGCAAGTGTATTTATGACAAAACAAAACTCAATGCAGAGCTTCATTAAAGCATTTTGAACACTTTAAGCATGAGGTGTCATTAAGGGCTTGATGTTGTAAGAACTTATTTTGCTTTGTCAAATGAAAAGACTTTTGACAGGAGCTGTGTTCAAGACTTTATGCTTCGCGCCGTTTACCTTATGTATCATGTTTATCAGCCCAAACTGTACAATACAAACGTTGTGACGCTGTGTTTAATCGGTTAGTTATACAAAAGATTTTGCAACATTTACGTTGCCAACTTCTAAGAAAGTATAACAATGTGTCATTTTGGTTTGATTATTCTGATCAGATTTTAACGGGACAACTGATAAGTTATTTTTATAGAACAGCAAAGGAGCACTTGGTTAAAGGAGGGCTCGTCCGGGATTTGAACCCGGGACCTCTCGCACCCAAAGCAAAAATCATACCCCTAGACCAACGAGCCATCTGAGAAGTTGTCAATGTGTTATTTTGATGTGCGTGACTGACCGTCAAAACTCTGTTGTCTGCCTGAGCTGGGAAGTGTATTCGGTGCTTTCATGAGAAAACTCAAAGCACAGAATGGTTAAAACTTAAAAAAAATATTTCAAGGCTCCAAATAGTACAAACTGGTTTTAATTAGTCAACTGTCAAGACTAGGAAGCATTTGAAAGCTTTGCGCTGTTTTAATAAAGTGCCTTTGTGGCCCCATGTAATTAGGCAGGCTTTACATGTTTATCAATTTAATACCACCTTTGTTTTCTAATTGCACACTGTGATTACATTTTGAAGAGACATTTTGATAAGTCAACGTTCTTTAGTGAAAGAGCACGGGATTAAGGAAGGGCTCGACTCGGATTTTATCAGGAAACCCACGCAACCTTAACTTTTGCAGAATAAAAGTTTTTAATTACTCATTTGGAAATCGTTACACAACACCCTGTCTATAAATCTGTACTTTAACATTTCTGTTGTGGAGATGCGTCTAGCGTTAACTTGTTTTCAAACATCTGGCAATCCCAAACGTGCACGTTTCCTAATAGACGCCGGGAAAAATCACCCAAGAACGACTGATTTCTGACAGACAATAAGGCATTAAGACATTTTTTTTTCGTATCCTAATAAATATTAGACGCTATAAATGAAGCTGTCTGTTTTTTGTTGTTGTTTGTTTTGTATTTAATGCTTTGCGTTGTAACATTATCTCAGACTTAACGTCCATTAAATTTACCCGAATATATCCGTATCCGAAACATATTCAAAGGCAACATTTTTTCCAAAAAAAAAAAATAAACTGTTTTGCTGTTTACGTCGTGTAATACATTTATCTACCAAAACTGCACAATCCGAACGTTGTGACGCTGTGTATAAAAGGTACGTTACACAAGAGAATGATACCTTTAATAGCCTTTGTTATTTATTTATTTATTACACCTGATACGTTCGTTTTACAACGCCGACTCTCGCACCCAAAGCGAGAATCATACGCCTAGACCAACGCTGCGTGACTGACCGTAAAAACTCTGTTGTCTGCTTGAGCTAGGAAATGTATTCAGTGCTTGCATGGAAATAATCAAGGCACAGAATGATTAAAACTCGTTAAAGAGTTGAAACATGAAATATATTTAAAGGCTCATATAAGTAGAATTAAAAGTTAATGCGTGCTTTTTCAATCAAAATCAAAAAAGGTCTTTAAGCAAAGCGATCTGACTGAAAATAGAGTGTGAACGCCATTGTTACACTTACAGGCTGACCTTATTTATGATGCTGCGTTTCAGTGAGCAACGACGTAACGAGTTTCATATTACCTGTTGCCTTTTTTATTCATTTTTTATACCTGATACGTTTGTTTTACAATGCCGACTCTCGCACCCAAAGCGAGAATCTTACGCCTAGACCAACGCTGCGTGACTGACCGTCGAAAGTCTGTTGTCTGGTTGAGCTAGGAAGTGTAGTCAGTGCTTGCATGACAAAACTCAAGGCACAGAATGATAAAACTCTTTAAAGAGTTGAAACATGAAACATATTTAAAGGCTCCAAATAGTAAAAACTGGTTTAACTGTTTTTAAGCTTCAAATTTTAAGCTAAAGGGTAGAATTGTAGTAATGTGTCATTGCATCCACATGGAAAGCTGTTCACGTTTTGCCCTTTAATCGCTTCCTCCTTTCATTTCCATTTGCACACTGTGATAAGAACAAGGGCTTGTCTGGGATTTGAACCCGGGACCTCTCGCACCCTAAGCGAGAATCATACCCCTAGACCAACGAGCCAGCCGGGACAGGGCACAAGGTTGACTGGTTGCACTGGCAAGTGTATTTATGACAAAACAAAACTCAATGCAGAGCTTCATTAAAGCATTTTGAACACTTTAAGCATGAGGCGTCATTAAGGGCTTGATGTTGTAAGAACTTATTTTGCTTTGTCAAATGAAAAGACTTTTGACAGGAGCTGTGTTCAAGACTTTATGCTTCGCGCCGTTTACCTTATGTATCATGTTTATCAGCCCAAACTGTACAATACAAACGTTGTGACGCTGTGTTTAATCGGTTAGTTATACAAAAGATTTTGCAACATTTACGTTGCCAACTTCTAAGAAAGTATAACAATGTGTCATTTTGGTTTGATTATTCTGATCAGATTTTAACGGGACAACTGATAAGTTATTTTTATAGAACAGCAAAGGAGCACGTGGTTAAAGGAGGGCTCGTCCGGGATTTGAACCCGGGACCTCTCGCACCCAAAGCGAAAATCATACCCCTAGACCAACGAGCCATCTGAGAAGTTGTCAATGTGTTATTTTGATGTGCGTGACTGACCGTCAAAACTCTGTTGTCTGCCTGAGCTGGGAAGTGTATTCGGTGCTTTCATGAGAAAACTCAAAGCACAGAATGGTTAAAACTTAAAAAAAATATTTCAAGGCTCCAAATAGTACAAACTGGTTTTAATTAGTCAACTGTCAAGACGCATTTGAAAGCTTTGCGCTGTTTTAATAAAGTGCCTTTGTGGCCCCATGTAATTAGGCAGGCATAAAAGTTTTTAATTACTCATTTGGAAATCGTTACACAACACCCTGTCTATAAATCTGTACTTTAACATTTCTGTTGTGGAGATGCGTCTAGCGTTAACTTGTTTTCAAACATCTGGCAATCCCAAACGTGCACGTTTAATAGACGCCGGGAAAAATCACCCAAGAACGACTGATTTCTGACAGACAATCAGGCATCAAGACATTTTTTTTTCGTATCCTAATAAATATTAGACGCTATAAATGAAGCTGTCTGTTTGTTGTTGTTGTTTGTTTTGTATTTAATGCTTTGCGTTGTAACATTATCTCAGACTTAACGTCCATTAAATTTACCCGAATATATCCGTATCCGAAACATATTCAAAGGCAACATTTTTTCCAAAAAAAATAAATAAACTGTTTGGCTGTTTACGTCGTGTAATACATTTATCTACCAAAACTGCACAATCCGAACGTTGTGACGCTGTGTATAAAAGGTACGTTACACAAGAGAATGATACCTTTGATAGCCTTTGTTATTTATTTATTTATTACACCTGATACGTTCGTTTTACAACGCCGACTCTCGCACCCAAAGCGAGAATCATACGCCTAGACCAACGCTGCGTGACTGACCGTAAAAACTCTGTTGTCTGTTTGAGCTAGGAAATGTATTGTAGCGTCAGTGGGAGGAGCCGTGGTATCCAGGCTTACCGTCAGCGTGTATCCCAGTGTGGCAGACTGGGTGGCTGCGGCGAGAGCTGGATAGGTAGCTTATGTGTTTGTCTGTTGTATGAATGTATGTGTGTATGAATGAGTGTATGTCCTAAACCACTGAGAGAACTGCCAAGGGCAGCTCACTCGAGGCCCCGACGCTCGCCTTCCTGCTCGCCGGCGCCACAGTATTCAGTGCTTGCATGGAAATAATCAAGGCACAGAATGATTAAAACTCGTTAAAGAGTTGAAACATGAAATATATTTAAAGGCTCATATAAGTAGAATTAAAAGTTAATGCGTGCTTTTTCAATCAAAATCAAAAAAGGTCTTTAAGCAAAGCGATCTGACTGAAAATAGAGTGTGAACGCCATTGTTACACTTACAGGCTGACCTTATTTATGATGCTGCGTTTCAGTGAGCAACGACGTAACGAGTTTCATATTACCTGTTGCCTTTTTTATTCATTTTTTATACCTGATACGTTTGTTTTACAATGCTGACTCTCGCACCCAAAGCGAGAATCTTACGCCTAGACCAACGCTGCGTGACTGACCGTCGAAAGTCTGTTGTCTGGTTGAGCTAGGAAGTGTAGTCAGTGCTTGCATGACAAAACTCAAGGCACAGAATGATAAAACTCTTTAAAGAGTTGAAACATGAAACATATTTAAAGGCTCATATAAGTAGAATTAAAAGTTAATGCGTGCTTTTTCAATCAAAATCAAAAAAGGTCTTAAGCAAAGCGATCTGACTGAAAATAGAGTGTGAACGCCATTGTTACACTTACAGGCTGACCTTATTTATGATGCTGCGTTTCAGTGAGCAACGACGTAACGAGTTTCATATTACCTGTTGCCTTTTTTATTCATTTTTTATACCTGATACGTTTGTTTTACAATGCCGACTCTCGCACCCAAAGCGAGAATCTTACGCCTAGACCAACGCTGCGTGACTGACCGTCGAAAGTCTGTTGTCTGGTTGAGCTAGGAAGTGTAGTCAGTGCTTGCATGACAAAACTCAAGGCACAGAATGATAAAACTCTTTAAAGAGTTGAAACATGAAACATATTTAAAGGCTCCAAATAGTAAAAACTGGTTTAACTGTTTTTAAGCTTCAAATTTTAAGCTAAAGGGTAGAATTGTAGTAATGTGTCATTGCATCCACATGGAAAGCTGTTCACGTTTTGCCCTTTAATCGCTTCCTCCTTTCATTTCCATTTGCACACTGTGATAAGAACAAGGGCTCGTCCGGGATTTGAACCCGGGACCTCTCGCACCCTAAGCGAGAATCATACCCCTAGACCAACGAGCCAGCCGGGACAGGGCACAAGGTTGACTGGTTGCACTGGCAAGTGTATTTATGACAAAACAAAACTCAATGCAGAGCTTCATTAAAGCATTTTGAACACTTTAAGCATGAGGTGTCATTAAGGGCTTGATGTTGTAAGAACTTATTTTGCTTTGTCAAATGAAAAGACTTTTGACAGGAGCTGTGTTCAAGACTTTATGCTTCGCGCCGTTTACCTTATGTATCATGTTTATCAGCCCAAACTGTACAATACAAACGTTGTGACGCTGTGTTTAATCGGTTAGTTATACAAAAGATTTTGCAACATTTACGTTGCCAACTTCTAAGAAAGTATAACAATGGGTCATTTTGGTTTGATTATTCTGATCAGATTTTAACGGGACAACTGATAAGTTATTTTTATAGAACAGCAAAGGAGCACTTGGTTAAAGGAGGGCTCGTCCGGGATTTGAACCCGGGACCGCTCGCACCCAAAGCGAAAATCATACCCCTAGACCAACGAGCCATCTGAGAAGTTGTCAATGTGTTATTTTGATGTGCGTGACTGACCGTCAAAACTCTGTTGTCTGCCTGAGCTGGGAAGTGTATTCGGTGCTTTCATGAGAAAACTCAAAGCACAGAATGGTTAAAACTTAAAAAAAATATTTCAAGGCTCCACATAGTACAAACTGGTTTTAATTAGTCAACTGTCAAGACTAGGAAGCATTTGAAAGCTTTGCGCTGTTTTAATAAAGTGCCTTTGTGGCCCCATGTAATTAGGCAGGCATAAAAGTTTTTAATTACTCATTTGGAAATCGTTACACAACACCCTGTCTATAAATCTGTACTTTAACATTTCTGTTGTGGAGATGCGTCTAGCGTTAACTTGTTTTCAAACATCTGGCAATCCCAAACGTGCACGTTTCCTAATAGACGCCGGGAAAAATCACCCAAGAACGACTGATTTCTGACAGACAATCAGGCATTAAGACATTTTTTTTTCGTATCCTAATAAATATTAGACGCTATAAATGAAGCTGTCTGTTTTTTGTTGTTGTTTGTTTTGTATTTAATGCTTTGCGTTGTAACATTATCTCAGACTTAACGTCCATTAAATTTACCCGAATATATCCGTATCCGAAACATATTCAAAGGCAACATTTTTTCCAAAAAAAATAAATAAACTGTTTTGCTGTTTACGTCGTGTAATACATTTATCTACCAAAACTGCACAATCCGAACGTTGTGACGCTGTGTATAAAAGGTACGTTACACAAGAGAATGATACCTTTGATAGCCTTTGTTATTTATTTATTTATTACACCTGATACGTTCGTTTTACAACGCCGACTCTCGCACCCAAAGCGAGAATCATACGCCTAGACCAACGCTGCGTGACTGACCGTAAAAACTCTGTTGTCTGTTTGAGCTAGCAAATGTATTCAGTGCTTGCATGGAAATAATCAAGGCACAGAATGATTAAAACTCGTTAAAGAGTTGAAACATGAAATATATTTAAAGGCTCATATAAGTAGAATTAAAAGTTAATGCGTGCTTTTTCAATCAAAATCAAAAAAGGTCTTTAAGCAAAGCGATCTGACTGAAAATAGAGTGTGAACGCCATTGTTACACTTACAGGCTGACCTTATTTATGATGCTGCGTTTCAGTGAGCAACGACGTAACGAGTTTCATATTACCTGTTGCCTTTTTTATTCATTTTTTATACCTGATACGTTTGTTTTACAATGCCGACTCTCGCACCCAAAGCGAGAATCTTACGCCTAGACCAACGCTGCGTGACTGACCGTCGAAAGTCTGTTGTCTGGTTGAGCTAGGAAGTGTAGTCAGTGCTTGCATGACAAAACTCAAGGCACAGAATGATAAAACTCTTTAAAGAGTTGAAACATGAAACATATTTAAAGGCTCCAAATAGTAAAAACTGGTTTAACTGTTTTTAAGCTTCAAATTTTAAGCTAAAGGGTAGAATTGTAGTAATGTGTCATTGCATCCACATGGAAAGCTGTTCACGTTTTGCCCTTTAATCGCTTCCTCCTTTCATTTCCATTTGCACACTGTGATAAGAACAAGGGCTTGTCTGGGATTTGAACCCGGGACCTCTCGCACCCTAAGCGAGAATCATACCCCTAGACCAACGAGCCAGCCGGGACAGGGCACAAGGTTGACTGGTTGCACTGGCAAGTGTATTTATGACAAAACAAAACTCAATGCAGAGCTTCATTAAAGCATTTTGAACACTTTAAGCATGAGGTGTCATTAAGGGCTTGATGTTGTAAGAACTTATTTTGCTTTGTCAAATGAAAAGACTTTTGACAGGAGCTGTGTTCAAGACTTTATGCTTCGCGCCGTGTACCTTATGTATCATGTTTATCAGCCCAAACTGTACAATACAAACGTTGTGACGCTGTGTTTAATCGGTTAGTTATACAAAAGATTTTGCAACATTTACGTTGCCAACTTCTAAGAAAGTATAACAATGTGTCATTTTGGTTTGATTATTCTGATCAGATTTTAACGGGACAACTGATAAGTTATTTTTATAGAACAGCAAAGGAGCACGTGGTTAAAGGAGGGCTCGTCCGGGATTTGAACCCGGGACCTCTCGCACCCAAAGCGAAAATCATACCCCTAGACCAACGAGCCATCTGAGAAGTTGTCAATGTGTTATTTTGATGTGCGTGACTGACCGTCAAAACTCTGTTGTCTGCCTGAGCTGGGAAGTGTATTCGGTGCTTTCATGAGAAAACTCAAAGCACAGAATGGTTAAAACTTAAAAAAAATATTTCAAGGCTCCAAATAGTACAAACTGGTTTTAATTAGTCAACTGTCAAGACGCATTTGAAAGCTTTGCGCTGTTTTAATAAAGTGCCTTTGTGGCACCATGTAATTAGGCAGGCATAAAAGTTTTTAATTACTCATTTGGAAATCGTTACACAACACCCTGTCTATAAATCTGTACTTTAACATTTCTGTTGTGGAGATGCGTCTAGCGTTAACTTGTTTTCAAACATCTGGCAATCCCAAACGTGCACGTTTCCTAATAGACGCCGGGAAAAATCACCCAAGAACGACTGATTTCTGACAGACAATCAGGCATTAAGACATTTTTTTTTCGTATCCTAATAAATATTAGACGCTATAAATGAAGCTGTCTGTTTGTTGTTGTTGTTTGTTTTGTATTTAATGCTTTGCGTTGTAACATTATCTCAGACTTAACGTCCATTAAATTTACCCGAATATATCCGTATCCGAAACATATTCAAAGGCAACATTTTTTCCAAAAAAAATAAATAAACTGTTTGGCTGTTTACGTCGTGTAATACATTTATCTACCAAAACTGCACAATCCGAACGTTGTGACGCTGTGTATAAAAGGTACGTTACACAAGAGAATGATACCTTTAATAGCCTTTGTTATTTATTTATTTATTACACCTGATACGTTCGTTTTACAACGCCGACTCTCGCACCCAAAGCGAGAATCATACGCCTAGACCAACGCTGCGTGACTGACCGTAAAAACTCTGTTGTCTGTTTGAGCTAGGAAATGTATTCAGTGCTTGCATGGAAATAATCAAGGCACAGAATGATTAAAACTCGTTAAAGAGTTGAAACATGAAATATATTTAAAGGCTCATATAAGTAGAATTAAAAGTTAATGCGTGCTTTTTCAATCAAAATCAAAAAAGGTCTTTAAGCAAAGCGATCTGACTGAAAATAGAGTGTGAACGCCATTGTTACACTTACAGGCTGACCTTATTTATGATGCTGCGTTTCAGTGAGCAACGACGTAACGAGTTTCATATTACCTGTTGCCTTTTTTATTCATTTTTTATACCTGATACGTTTGTTTTACAATGCCGACTCTCGCACCCAAAGCGAGAATCTTACGCCTAGACCAACGCTGCGTGACTGACCGTCGAAAGTCTGTTGTCTGGTTGAGCTAGGAAGTGTAGTCAGTGCTTGCATGACAAAACTCAAGGCACAGAATGATAAAACTCTTTAAAGAGTTGAAACATGAAACATATTTAAAGGCTCCAAATAGTAAAAACTGGTTTAACTGTTTTTAAGCTTCAAATTTTAAGCTAAAGGGTAGAATTGTAGTAATGTGTCATTGCATCCACATGGAAAGCTGTTCACGTTTTGCCCTTTAATCGCTTCCTCCTTTCATTTCCATTTGCACACTGTGATAAGAACAAGGGCTCGTCCGGGATTTGAACCCCGGACCTCTCGCACCCTAAGCGAGAATCATACCCCTAGACCAACGAGCCAGCTGGGACAGGGCACAAGGTTGACTGGTTGCACTGGCAAGTGTATTTATGACAAAACAAAACTCAATGCAGAGCTTCATTAAAGCATTTTGAACACTTTAAGCATGAGGTGTCATTAAGGGCTTGATGTTGTAAGAACTTATTTTGCTTTGTCAAATGAAAAGACTTTTGACAGGAGCTGTGTTCAAGACTTTATGCTTCGCGCCGTTTACCTTATGTATCATGTTTATCAGCCCAAACTGTACAATACAAACGTTGTGACGCTGTGTTTAATCGGTTAGTTATACAAAAGATTTTGCAATATTTACGTTGCCAACTTCTAAGAAAGTATAACAATGTGTCATTTTGGTTTGATTATTCTGATCAGATTTTAACGGGACAACTGATAAGTTATTTTTATAGAACAGCAAAGGAGCACTTGGTTAAAGGAGGGCTCGTCCGGGATTTGAACCCGGGACCTCTCGCACCCAAAGCGAAAATCATACCCCTAGACCAACGAGCCACCTGAGAAGTTGTCAATGTGTTATTTTGATGTGCGTGACTGACCGTCAAAACTCTGTTGTCTGCCTGAGCTGGGAAGTGTATTCGGTGCTTTCATGAGAAAACTCAAAGCACAGAATGGTTAAAACTTAAAAAAAATATTTCAAGGCTCCAAATAGTACAAACTGGTTTTAATTAGTCAACTGTCAAGACTAGGAAGCATTTGAAAGCTTTGCGCTGTTTTAATAAAGTGCCTTTGTGGCCCCATGTAATTAGGCAGGCTTTACATGTTTATCAATTTAATACCACCTTTGTTTTCTAATTGCACACTGTGATTACATTTTGAAGAGACATTTTGATAAGTCAACGTTCTTTAGTGAAAGAGCACGGGATTAAGGAAGGGCTCGACTCGGATTTTATCAGGAAACCCACGCAACCTTAACTTTTGCAGAATAAAAGTTTTTAATTACTCATTTGGAAATCGTTACACAACACCCTGTCTATAAATCTGTACTTTAACATTTCTGTTGTGGAGATGCGTCTAGCGTTAACTTGTTTTCAAACATCTGGCAATCCCAAACGTGCACGTTTCCTAATAGACGCCGGGAAAAATCACCCAAGAACGACTGATTTCTGACAGACAATAAGGCATTAAGACATTTTTTTTTCGTATCCTAATAAATATTAGACGCTATAAATGAAGCTGTCTGTTTTTTGTTGTTGTTTGTTTTGTATTTAATGCTTTGCGTTGTAACATTATCTCAGACTTAACGTCCATTAAATTTACCCGAATATATCCGTATCCGAAACATATTCAAAGGCAACATTTTTTCCAAAAAAAAAAAAAAAACTGTTTTGCTGTTTACGTCGTGTAATACATTTATCTACCAAAACTGCACAATCCGAACGTTGTGACGCTGTGTATAAAAGGTACGTTACACAAGAGAATGATACCTTTGATAGCCTTTGTTATTTATTTATTTATTACACCTGATACGTTCGTTTTACAACGCCGACTCTCGCACCCAAAGCGAGAATCATACGCCTAGACCAACGCTGCGTGACTGACCGTAAAAACTCTGTTGTCTGTTTGAGCTAGGAAATGTATTCAGTGCTTGCATGGAAATAATCAAGGCACAGAATGATTAAAACTCGTTAAAGAGTTGAAACATGAAATATATTTAAAGGCTCATATAAGTAGAATTAAAAGTTAATGCGTGCTTTTTCAATCAAAATCAAAAAAGGTCTTTAAGCAAAGCGATCTGACTGAAAATAGAGTGTGAACGCCATTGTTACACTTACAGGCTGACCTTATTTATGATGCTGCGTTTCAGTGAGCAACGACGTAACGAGTTTCATATTACCTGTTGCCTTTTTTATTCATTTTTTATACCTGATACGTTTGTTTTACAATGCCGACTCTCGCACCCAAAGCGAGAATCTTACGCCTAGACCAACGCTGCGTGACTGACCGTAAAAACTCTGTTGTCTGTTTGAGCTAGGAAATGTATTCAGTGCTTGCATGACAAAACTCAAGGCACAGAATGATAAAACTCTTTAAAGAGTTGAAACATGAAACATATTTAAAGGCTCATATAAGTAGAATTAAAAGTTAATGCGTGCTTTTTCAATCAAAATCAAAAAAGGTCTTAAGCAAAGCGATCTGACTGAAAATAGAGTGTGAACGCCATTGTTACACTTACAGGCTGACCTTATTTATGATGCTGCGTTTCAGTGAGCAACGACGTAACGAGTTTCATATTACCTGTTGCCTTTTTTATTAATTTTTTATACCTGATACGTTTGTTTTACAATGCCGACTCTCGCACCCAAAGCGATAATCTTACGCCTAGACCAACGCTGCGTGACTGACCGTCGAAAGTCTGTTGTCTGGTTGAGCTAGGAAGTGTAGTCAGTGCTTGCATGACAAAACTCAAGGCACAGAATGATAAAACTCTTTAAAGAGTTGAAACATGAAACATATTTAAAGGCTCCAAATAGTAAAAACTGGTTTAACTGTTTTTAAGCTTCAAATTTTAAGCTGAAGGGTAGAATTGTAGTAATGTGTCATTGCATCCACATGGAAAGCTGTTCACGTTTTGCCCTTTAATCGCTTCCTCCTTTCATTTCCATTTGCACACTGTGATAAGAACAAGGGCTTGTCTGGGATTTGAACCCGGGACCTCTCGCACCCTAAGCGAGAATCATACCCCTAGACCAACGAGCCAGCCGGGACAGGGCACAAGGTTGACTGGTTGCACTGGCAAGTGTATTTATGACAAAACAAAACTCAATGCAGAGCTTCATTAAAGCATTTTGAACACTTTAAGCATGAGGTGTCATTAAGGGCTTGATGTTGTAAGAACTTATTTTGCTTTGTCAAATGAAAAGACTTTTGACAGGAGCTGTGTTCAAGACTTTATGCTTCGCGCCGTTTACCTTATGTATCATGTTTATCAGCCCAAACTGTACAATACAAACGTTGTGACGCTGTGTTTAATCGGTTAGTTATACAAAAGATTTTGCAACATTTACGTTGCCAACTTCTAAGAAAGTATAACAATGTGTCATTTTGGTTTGATTATTCTGATCAGATTTTAACGGGACAACTGATAAGTTATTTTTATAGAACAGCAAAGGAGCACGTGGTTAAAGGAGGGCTCGTCCGGGATTTGAACCCGGGACCTCTCGCACCCAAAGCGAAAATCATACCCCTAGGCCAACGAGCCATCTAAGAAGTTGTCAATGTGTTATTTTGATGTGCGTGACTGACCGTCAAAACTGTGTTGTCTGCCTGAGCTGGGAAGTGTATTCGGTGCTTTCATGAGAAAACTCAAAGCACAGAATGGTTAAAACTTAAAAAAAATATTTCAAGGCTCCAAATAGTACAAACTGGTTTTAATTAGTCAACTGTCAAGACTAGGAAGCATTTGAAAGCTTTGCGCTGTTTTAATAAAGTGCCTTTGTGGCCCCATGTAATTAGGCAGGCTTTACATGTTTATCAATTTAATACCACCTTTGTTTTCTAATTGCACACTGTCATTACATTTTGAAGAGACATTTTGATAAGTCAACGTTCTTTAGTGAAAGAGCACGGGATTAAGGAAGGGCTCGACTCGGATTTTATCAGGAAACCCACGCAACCTTAACTTTTGCAGAATAAAAGTTTTTAATTACTCATTTGGAAATCGTTACACAACACCCTGTCTATAAATCTGTACTTTAACATTTCTGTTGTGGAGATGCGTCTAGCGTTAACTTGTTTTCAAACATCTGGCAATCCCAAACGTGCACGTTTCCTAATAGACGCCGGGAAAAATCACCCAAGAACGACTGATTTCTGACAGACAATAAGGCATTAAGACATTTTTTTTTCGTATCCTAATAAATATTAGACGCTATAAATGAAGCTGTCTGTTTTTTGTTGTTGTTTGTTTTGTATTTAATGCTTTGCGTTGTAACATTATCTCAGACTTAACGTCCATTAAATTTACCCGAATATATCCGTATCCGAAACATATTCAAAGGCAACATTTTTTCCAAAAAAAAAAATAAACTGTTTGGCTGTTTACGTCGTGTAATACATTTATCTACCAAAACTGCACAATCCGAACGTTGAGACGCTGTGTATAAAAGGTACGTTACACAAGAGAATGATACCTTTGATAGCCTTTGTTATTTATTTATTTATTACACCTGATACGTTCGTTTTACAACACCGACTCTCGCACCCAAAGCGAGAATCATACGCCTAGACCAACGCTGCGTGACTGACCGTAAAAACTCTGTTGTCTGTTTGAGCTAGGAAATGTATTCAGTGCTTGCATGGAAATAATCAAGGCACAGAATGATTAAAACTCGTTAAAGAGTTGAAACATGAAATATATTTAAAGGCTCATATAAGTAGAATTAAAAGTTAATGCGTGCTTTTTCAATCAAAATCAAAAAAGGTCTTTAAGCAAAGCGATCTGACTGAAAATAGAGTGTGAACGCCATTGTTACACTTACAGGCTGACCTTATTTATGATGCTGCGTTTCAGTGAGCAACGACGTAACGAGTTTCATATTACCTGTTGCCTTTTTTATTCATTTTTTATACCTGATACGTTTGTTTTACAATGCCGACTCTCGCACCCAAAGCGAGAATCTTACGCCTAGACCAACGCTGCGTGACTGACCGTCGAAAGTCTGTTGTCTGGTTGAGCTAGGAAGTGTAGTCAGTGCTTGCATGACAAAACTCAAGGCACAGAATGATAAAACTCTTTAAAGAGTTGAAACATGAAACATATTTAAAGGCTCCAAATAGTAAAAACTGGTTTAACTGTTTTTAAGCTTCAAATTTTAAGCTAAAGGGTAGAATTGTAGTAATGTGTCATTGCATCCACATGGAAAGCTGTTCACGTTTTGCCCTTTAATCGCTTCCTCCTTTCATTTCCATTTGCACACTGTGATAAGAACAAGGGCTCGTCCGGGATTTGAACCCGGGACCTCTCGCACCCTAAGCGAGAATCATACCCCTAGACCAACGAGCCAGCTGGGACAGGGCACAAGGTTGACTGGTTGCACTGGCAAGTGTATTTATGACAAAACAAAACTCAATGCAGAGCTTCATTAAAGCATTTTGAACACTTTAAGCATGAGGTGTCATTAAGGGCTTGATGTTGTAAGAACTTATTTTGCTTTGTCAAATGAAAAGACTTTTGACAGGAGCTGTGTTCAAGACTTTATGCTTCGCGCCGTTTACCTTATGTATCATGTTTATCAGCCCAAACTGTACAATACAAACGTTGTGACGCTGTGTTTAATCGGTTAGTTATACAAAAGATTTTGCAATATTTACGTTGCCAACTTCTAAGAAAGTATAACAATGTGTCATTTTGGTTTGATTATTCTGATCAGATTTTAACGGGACAACTGATAAGTTATTTTTATAGAACAGCAAAGGAGCACTTGGTTAAAGGAGGGCTCGTCCGGGATTTGAACCCGGGACCTCTCGCACCCAAAGCGAAAATCATACCCCTAGACCAACGAGCCACCTGAGAAGTTGCCAATGTGTTATTTTGATGTGCGTGACTGACCGTCAAAACTGTGTTGTCTGCCTGAGCTGGGAAGTGTATTCGGTGCTTTCATGAGAAAACTCAAAGCACAGAATGGTTAAAACTTAAAACAAATATTTCAAGACTCCAAATAGTACAAACTGGTTTTAATTAGTCAACTGTCAAGACTAGGAAGCATTTGAAAGCTTTGCGCTGTTTTAATAAAGTGCCTTTGTGGCCCCATGTAATTAGGCAGGCTTTACATGTTTATCAATTTAATACCACCTTTGTTTTCTAATTGCACACTGTGATTACATTTTGAAGAGACATTTTGATAAGTCAACGTTCTTTAGTGAAAGAGCACGGGATTAAGGAAGGGCTCGACTCGGATTTTATCAGGAAACCCACGCAACCTTAACTTTTGCAGAATAAAAGTTTTTAATTACTCATTTGGAAATCGTTACACAACACCCTGTCTATAAATCTGTACTTTAACATTTCTGTTGTGGAGATGCGTCTAGCGTTAACTTGTTTTCAAACATCTGGCAATCACAAACGTGCACGTTTCCTAATAGACGCCGGGAAAAATCACCCAAGAACGACTGATTTCTGACAGATAATCAGGCATTAAGACATTTTTTTTTCGTATCCTAATAAATATTAGACGCTATAAATGAAGCTGTCTGTTTTTTGTTGTTGTTTGTTTTGTATTTAATGCTTTGCGTTGTAACATTATCTCAGACTTAACGTCCATTAAATTTACCCGAATATATCCGTATCCGAAACATATTCAAAGGCAACATTTTTTCCAAAAAAAATAAATAAACTGTTTTGCTGTTTACGTCGTGTAATACATTTATCTACCAAAACTGCACAATCCGAACGTTGTGACGCTGTGTATAAAAGGTACGTTACACAAGAGAATGATACCTTTGATAGCCTTTGTTATTTATTTATTTATTACACCTGATACGTTCGTTTTACAACGCCGACTCTCGCACCCAAAGCGAGAATCATACGCCTAGACCAACGCTGCGTGACTGACCGTAAAAACTCTGTTGTCTGTTTGAGCTAGGAAATGTATTCAGTGCTTGCATGGAAATAATCAAGGCACAGAATGATTAAAACTCGTTAAAGAGTTGAAACATGAAATATATTTAAAGGCTCATATAAGTAGAATTAAAAGTTAATGCGTGCTTTTTCAATCAAAATCAAAAAAGGTCTTTAAGCAAAGCGATCTGACTGAAAATAGAGTGTGAACGCCATTGTTACACTTACAGGCTGACCTTATTTATGATGCTGCGTTTCAGTGAGCAACGACGTAACGAGTTTCATATTACCTGTTGCCTTTTTTATTCATTTTTTATACCTGATACGTTTGTTTTACAATGCCGACTCTCGCACCCAAAGCGAGAATCTTACGCCTAGACCAACGCTGCGTGACTGACCGTCGAAAGTCTGTTGTCTGGTTGAGCTAGGAAGTGTAGTCAGTGCTTGCATGACAAAACTCAAGGCACAGAATGATAAAACTCTTTAAAGAGTTGAAACATGAAACATATTTAAAGGCTCCAAATAGTAAAAACTGGTTTAACTGTTTTTAAGCTTCAAATTTTAAGCTAAAGGGTAGAATTGTAGTAATGTGTCATTGCATCCACATGGAAAGCTGTTCACGTTTTGCCCTTTAATCGCTTCCTCCTTTCATTTCCATTTGCACACTGTGATAAGAACAAGGGCTTGTCTGGGATTTGAACCCGGGACCTCTCGCACCCTAAGCGAGAATCATACCCCTAGACCAACGAGCCAGCCGGGACAGGGCACAAGGTTGACTGGTTGCACTGGCAAGTGTATTTATGACAAAACAAAACTCAATGCAGAGCTTCATTAAAGCATTTTGAACACTTTAAGCATGAGGTGTCATTAAGGGCTTGATGTTGTAAGAACTTATTTTGCTTTGTCAAATGAAAAGACTTTTGACAGGAGCTGTGTTCAAGACTTTATGCTTCGCGCCGTTTACCTTATGTATCATGTTTATCAGCCCAAACTGTACAATACAAACGTTGTGACGCTGTGTTTAATCGGTTAGTTATACAAAAGATTTTGCAACATTTACGTTGCCAACTTCTAAGAAAGTATAACAATGTGTCATTTTGGTTTGATTATTCTGATCAGATTTTAACGGGACAACTGATAAGTTATTTTTATAGAACAGCAAAGGAGCACGTGGTTAAAGGAGGGCTCGTCCGGGATTTGAACCCGGGACCTCTCGCACCCAAAGCGAAAATCATACCCCTAGACCAACGAGCCATCTGAGAAGTTGTCAATGTGTTATTTTGATGTGCGTGACTGACCGTCAAAACTCTGTTGTCTGCCTGAGCTGGGAAGTGTATTCGGTGCTTTCATGAGAAAACTCAAAGCACAGAATGGTTAAAACTTAAAAAAAATATTTCAAGGCTCCAAATAGTACAAACTGGTTTTAATTAGTCAACTGTCAAGACGCATTTGAAAGCTTTGCGCTGTTTTAATAAAGTGCCTTTGTGGCCCCATGTAATTAGGCAGGCATAAAAGTTTTTAATTACTCATTTGGAAATCGTTACACAACACCCTGTCTATAAATCTGTACTTTAACATTTCTGTTGTGGAGATGCGTCTAGCGTTAACTTGTTTTCAAACATCTGGCAATCCCAAACGTGCACGTTTAATAGACGCCGGGAAAAATCACCCAAGAACGACTGATTTCTGACAGACAATCAGGCATCAAGACATTTTTTTTCGTATCCTAATAAATATTAGACGCTATAAATGAAGCTGTCTGTTTGTTGTTGTTGTTTGTTTTGTATTTAATGCTTTGCGTTGTAACATTATCTCAGACTTAACGTCCATTAAATTTACCCGAATATATCCGTATCCGAAACATATTCAAAGGCAACATTTTTTCCAAAAAAAATAAATAAACTGTTTTGCTGTTTACGTCGTGTAATACATTTATCTACCAAAACTGCACAATCCGAACGTTGTGACGCTGTGTATAAAAGGTACGTTACACAAGAGAATGATACCTTTGATAGCCTTTGTTATTTATTTATTTATTACACCTGATACGTTCGTTTTACAACGCCGACTCTCGCACCCAAAGCGAGAATCATACGCCTAGACCAACGCTGCGTGACTGACCGTAAAAACTCTGTTGTCTGTTTGAGCTAGGAAATGTATTCAGTGCTTGCATGGAAATAATCAAGGCACAGAATGATTAAAACTCGTTAAAGAGTTGAAACATGAAATATATTTAAAGGCTCATATAAGTAGAATTAAAAGTTAATGCGTGCTTTTTCAATCAAAATCAAAAAAGGTCTTTAAGCAAAGCGATCTGACTGAAAATAGAGTGTGAACGCCATTGTTACACTTACAGGCTGACCTTATTTATGATGCTGCGTTTCAGTGAGCAACGACGTAACGAGTTTCATATTACCTGTTGCCTTTTTTATTCATTTTTTATACCTGATACGTTTGTTTTACAATGCTGACTCTCGCACCCAAAGCGAGAATCTTACGCCTAGACCAACGCTGCGTGACTGACCGTCGAAAGTCTGTTGTCTGGTTGAGCTAGGAAGTGTAGTCAGTGCTTGCATGACAAAACTCAAGGCACAGAATGATAAAACTCTTTAAAGAGTTGAAACATGAAACATATTTAAAGGCTCATATAAGTAGAATTAAAAGTTAATGCGTGCTTTTTCAATCAAAATCAAAAAAGGTCTTAAGCAAAGCGATCTGACTGAAAATAGAGTGTGAACGCCATTGTTACACTTACAGGCTGACCTTATTTATGATGCTGCGTTTCAGTGAGCAACGACGTAACGAGTTTCATATTACCTGTTGCCTTTTTTATTCATTTTTTATACCTGATACGTTTGTTTTACAATGCCGACTCTCGCACCCAAAGCGAGAATCTTACGCCTAGACCAACGCTGCGTGACTGACCGTCGAAAGTCTGTTGTCTGGTTGAGCTAGGAAGTGTAGTCAGTGCTTGCATGACAAAACTCAAGGCACAGAATGATAAAACTCTTTAAAGAGTTGAAACATGAAACATATTTAAAGGCTCCAAATAGTAAAAACTGGTTTAACTGTTTTTAAGCTTCAAATTTTAAGCTAAAGGGTAGAATTGTAGTAATGTGTCATTGCATCCACATGGAAAGCTGTTCACGTTTTGCCTTTTAATCGCTTCCTCCTTTCATTTCCATTTGCACACTGTGATAAGAACAAGGGCTTGTCTGGGATTTGAACCCGGGACCTCTCGCACCCTAAGCGAGAATCATACCC
This sequence comes from Trichomycterus rosablanca, assembly GCF_030014385.1. Taxonomy (NCBI): domain Eukaryota; kingdom Metazoa; phylum Chordata; class Actinopteri; order Siluriformes; family Trichomycteridae; genus Trichomycterus; species Trichomycterus rosablanca. Next base: position 16,497,664 of record NC_085989.1, on the reverse strand, counting down.
CTAGACCAACGAGCCAGCCGGGACAGGGCACAAGGTTGACTGGTTGCACTGGCAAGTGTATTTATGACAAAACAAAACTCAATGCAGAGCTTCATTAAAGCATTTTGAACACTTTAAGCATGAGGTGTCATTAAGGGCTTGATGTTGTAAGAACTTATTTTGCTTTGTCAAATGAAAAGACTTTTGACAGGAGCTGTGTTCAAGACTTTATGCTTCGCGCCGTTTACCTTATGTATCATGTTTATCAGCCCAAACTGTACAATACAAACGTTGTGACGCTGTGTTTAATCGGTTAGTTATACAAAAGATTTTGCAACATTTACGTTGCCAACTTCTAAGAAAGTATAACAATGTGTCATTTTGGTTTGATTATTCTGATCAGATTTTAACGGGACAACTGATAAGTTATTTTTATAGAACAGCAAAGGAGCACGTGGTTAAAGGAGGGCTCGTCCGGGATTTGAACCCGGGACCTCTCGCACCCAAAGCGAAAATCATACCCCTAGACCAACGAGCCATCTGAGAAGTTGTCAATGTGTTATTTTGATGTGCGTGACTGACCGTCAAAACTCTGTTGTCTGCCTGAGCTGGGAAGTGTATTCGGAGCTTTCATGAGAAAACTCAAAGCACAGAATGGTTAAAACTTAAAAAAAATATTTCAAGGCTCCAAATAGTACAAACTGGTTTTAATTAGTCAACTGTCAAGACTAGGAAGCATTTGAAAGCTTTGCGCTGTTTTAATAAAGTGCCTTTGTGGCCCCATGTAATTAGGCAGGCATAAAAGTTTTTAATTACTCATTTGGAAATCGTTACACAACACCCTGTCTATAAATCTGTACTTTAACATTTCTGTTGTGGAGATGCGTCTAGCGTTAACTTGTTTTCAAACATCTGGCAATCCCAAACGTGCACGTTTCCTAATAGACGCCGGGAAAAATCACCCAAGAACGACTGATTTCTGACAGACAATAAGGCATTAAGACATTTTTTTTTCGTATCCTAATAAATATTAGACGCTATAAATGAAGCTGTCTGTTTTTTGTTGTTGTTTGTTTTGTATTTAATGCTTTGCGTTGTAACATTATCTCAGACTTAACGTCCATTAAATTTACCCGAATATATCCGTATCCGAAACATATTCAAAGGCAACATTTTTTCCAAAAAAAAAAAAAAACTGTTTGGCTGTTTACGTCGTGTAATACATTTATCTACCAAAACTGCACAATCCGAACGTTGAGACGCTGTGTATAAAAGGTACGTTACACAAGAGAATGATACCTTTGATAGCCTTTGTTATTTATTTATTTATTACACCTGATACGTTCGTTTTACAACGCCGACTCTCGCACCCAAAGCGAGAATCATACGCCTAGACCAACGCTGCGTGACTGACCGTAAAAACTCTGTTGTCTGTTTGAGCTAGGAAATGTATTCAGTGCTTGCATGGAAATAATCAAGGCACAGAATGATTAAAACTCGTTAAAGAGTTGAAACATGAAATATATTTAAAGGCTCATATAAGTAGAATTAAAAGTTAATGCGTGCTTTTTCAATCAAAATCAAAAAAGGTCTTTAAGCAAAGCGATCTGACTGAAAATAGAGTGTGAACGCCATTGTTACACTTACAGGCTGACCTTATTTATGATGCTGCGTTTCAGTGAGCAACGACGTAACGAGTTTCATATTACCTGTTGCCTTTTTTATTCATTTTTTATACCTGATACGTTTGTTTTACAATGCCGACTCTCGCACCCAAAGCGAGAATCTTACGCCTAGACCAACGCTGCGTGACTGACCGTCGAAAGTCTGTTGTCTGGTTGAGCTAGGAAGTGTAGTCAGTGCTTGCATGACAAAACTCAAGGCACAGAATGATAAAACTCTTTAAAGAGTTGAAACATGAAACATATTTAAAGGCTCCAAATAGTAAAAACTGGTTTAACTGTTTTTAAGCTTCAAATTTTAAGCTAAAGGGTAGAATTGTAGTAATGTGTCATTGCATCCACATGGAAAGCTGTTCACGTTTTGCCCTTTAATCGCTTCCTCCTTTCATTTCCATTTGCACACTGTGATAAGAACAAGGGCTCGTCCGGGATTTGAACCCAGGACCTCTCGCACCCTAAGCGAGAATCATACCCCTAGACCAACGAGCCAGCTGGGACAGGGCACAAGGTTGACTGGTTGCACTGGCAAGTGTATTTATGACAAAACAAAACTCAATGCAGAGCTTCATTAAAGCATTTTGAACACTTTAAGCATGAGGTGTCATTAAGGGCTTGATGTTGTAAGAACTTATTTTGCTTTGTCAAATGAAAAGACTTTTGACAGGAGCTGTGTTCAAGACTTTATGCTTCGCGCCGTTTACCTTATGTATCATGTTTATCAGCCCAAACTGTACAATACAAACGTTGTGACGCTGTGTTTAATCGGTTAGTTATACAAAAGATTTTGCAATATTTACGTTGCCAACTTCTAAGAAAGTATAACAATGTGTCATTTTGGTTTGATTATTCTGATCAGATTTTAACGGGACAACTGATAAGTTATTTTTATAGAACAGCAAAGGAGCACTTGGTTAAAGGAGGGCTCGTCCGGGATTTGAACCCGGGACCTCTCGCACCCAAAGCGAAAATCATACCCCTAGACCAACGAGCCATCTGAGAAGTTGTCAATGTGTTATTTTGATGTGCGTGACTGACCGTCAAAACTCTGTTGTCTGCCTGAGCTGGGAAGTGTATTCGGTGCTTTCATGGGAAAACTCAAAGCACAGAATGGTTAAAACTTAAAAAAAATATTTCAAGGCTCCAAATAGTACAAACTGGTTTTAATTAGTCAACTGTCAAGACTAGGAAGCATTTGAAAGCTTTGCGCTGTTTTAATAAAGTGCCTTTGTGGCCCCATGTAATTAGGCAGGCATAAAAGTTTTTAATTACTCATTTGGAAATCGTTACACAACACCCTGTCTATAAATCTGTACTTTAACATTTCTGTTGTGGAGATGCGTCTAGCGTTAACTTGTTTTCAAACATCTGGCAATCCCAAACGTGCACGTTTCCTAATAGACGCCGGGAAAAATCACCCAAGAACGACTGATTTCTGACAGACAATCAGGCATTAAGACATTTTTTTTTCGTATCCTAATAAATATTAGACGCTATAAATGAAGCTGTCTGTTTTTTGTTGTTGTTTGTTTTGTATTTAATGCTTTGCGTTGTAACATTATCTCAGACTGGCCCAAAGACCCATCGTGAGATACCTGTTTGTGGAGAGCAGTTATCTGGTGATGAATGCAAAGAGGCAATGTCCCTGATGAACCACTCAGCTGACAAAACGCTGGTTAATGGCAAAATGAAAGCAACGTTTAAGCACAGGCAGAAACTTATTCATGATCCAGAGAAGTCTTCTGTCATCCTAGACCTCTTCCCTTGATTTCTTGATACGACGGGCTTGGTAAGATTTGTAAATTTTTTAATTCCATCACATTAAAGTCATAGACATAATAATGGTCTTAAAACCTTGATTTCAGGTTGACCAGGATTTCACGCTGCTGTTTGGAGAGGAAGTATCAGGCAGATTTCTTGCTAAGTGGCCAACAATATTCAAGCCTAAGATAATTGCAGACTGCAAAACCCTACCCTCTAATTCACATGTGGATGATCTTCTTGCATTAGCACTCCAAGAATCTGATTATGGTAATATTATCATTCATAAGTTTTGTAATTGTGTGTAAATGTGTGCTGAAATAAAATTGTTTGCTGTTATTTTTAACATACTAGGATGGCACAGTGACCAGGCATCTATTCTGTTGCTTCTTCATCTCTTACCTCCAACATCAAAGGGCAAAAAAGTGGGAAAGATCAGTGCATCTGAAGCTGAGGACCACCTGGTGAAGCCCTGTCCCGGCTGGCTCGTTGGTCTAGGGGTATGATTCTCGCTTAGGGTGCGAGAGGTCCCGGGTTCAAATCCCGGACGAGCCCTTGTTCTTATCACAGTGTGCAAATGGAAATGAAAGGAGGAAGCGATTAAAGGGCAAAACGTGAACAGCTTTCCATGTGGATGCAATGACACGTTACTACAATTCTACCCTTTAGCTTAAAATTTGAAGCTTAAAAACAGTTAAACCAGTTTTTACTATTTGGAGCCTTTAAATATGTTTCATGTTTCAACTCTTTAAAGAGTTTTATCATTCTGTGCCTTGAGTTTTGTCATGCAAGCACTGACTACACTTCCTAGCTCAACCAGACAACAGACTTTCGACGGTCAGTCACGCAGCGTTGGTCTAGGCGTAAGATTCTCGCTTTGGGTGCGAGAGTCGGCATTGTAAAACAAACGTATCAGGTATAAAAAATGAATAAAAAAGGCAACAGGTAACATGAAACTCGTTACGTCGTTGCTCACTGAAACGCAGCATCATAAATAAGGTCAGCCTGTAAGTGTAACAATGGCGTTCACACTCTATTTTCAGTCAGATCGCTTTGCTTAAAGACCTTTTTTGATTTTGATTGAAAAAGCACGCATTAACTTTTAATTCTACTTATATGAGCCTTTAAATATATTTCATGTTTCAACTCTTTAACGAGTTTTAATCATTCTGTGCCTTGATTATTTCCATGCAAGCACTGAATACATTTCCTAGCTCAAACAGACAACAGAGTTTTTACGGTCAGTCACGCAGCGTTGGTCTAGGCGTATGATTCTCGCTTTGGGTGCGAGAGTCGGCGTTGTAAAACGAACGTATCAGGTGTAATAAATAAATAAATAACAAAGGCTATCAAAGGTATCATTCTCTTGTGTAACGTACCTTTTATACACAGCGTCACAACGTTCGGATTGTGCAGTTTTGGTAGATAAATGTATTACACGACGTAAACAGCAAAACAGTTTATTTATTTTTTTTGGAAAAAATGTTGCCTTTGAATATGTTTCGGATACGGATATATTCGGGTAAATTTAATGGACGTTAAGTCTGAGATAATGTTACAACGCAAAGCATTAAATACAAAACAAACAACAACAAAAAACAGACAGCTTCATTTATAGCGTCTAATATTTATTAGGATACGAAAAAAAAATGTCTTAATGCCTGATTGTCTGTCAGAAATCAGTCGTTCTTGGGTGATTTTTCCCGGCGTCTATTAGGAAACGTGCACGTTTGGGATTGCCAGATGTTTGAAAACAAGTTAACGCTAGACGCATCTCCACAACAGAAATGTTAAAGTACAGATTTATAGACAGGGTGTTGTGTAACGATTTCCAAATGAGTAATTAAAAACTTTTATGCCTGCCTAATTACATGGGGCCACAAAGGCACTTTATTAAAACAGCGCAAAGCTTTCAAATGCTTCCTAGTCTTGACAGTTGACTAATTAAAACCAGTTTGTACTATTTGGAGCCTTGAAATATTTTTTTTAAGTTTTAACCATTCTGTGCTTTGAGTTTTCCCATGAAAGCACCGAATACACTTCCCAGCTCAGGCAGACAACAGAGTTTTGACGGTCAGTCACGCACATCAAAATAACACATTGACAACTTCTCAGATGGCTCGTTGGTCTAGGGGTATGATTTTCGCTTTGGGTGCGAGAGGTCCCGGGTTCAAATCCCGGACGAGCCCTCCTTTAACCAAGTGCTCCTTTGCTGTTCTATAAAAATAACTTATCAGTTGTCCCGTTAAAATCTGATCAGAATAATCAAACCAAAATGACACATTGTTATACTTTCTTAGAAGTTGGCAACGTAAATGTTGCAAAATCTTTTGTATAACTAACCGATTAAACACAGCGTCACAACGTTTGTATTGTACAGTTTGGGCTGATAAACATGATACATAAGGTAAACGGCGCGAAGCATAAAGTCTTGAACACAGCTCCTGTCAAAAGTCTTTTCATTTGACAAAGCAAAATAAGTTCTTACAACATCAAGCCCTTAATGACACCTCATGCTTAAAGTGTTCAAAATGCTGATGTACTTCCGCTCTTCACCTCACTTGCTGAGTTGCGCTGAACTGTTTTCGAACTCCAGGCCAGGTACCCTGACCCACTTCGAGGATCATAGTAGTGCTCCTGTCAAGCAAAGGTTCTTTTTTTTAAGCTGGAAAGAATCAAAACACGAGTACTAGCTACACGTGTATATTTGTTCACTAATACTTACGTAGCCATTTACTGAATCTGAATCCTTCAAGTGAGGGAAAAGTGTTACTATTCCAAGGGCATATGCAATGCGGACATTCACAGGTGGGATCCTCCTTCATTAAAACCAGACAAGTAATATTAAGAAAAGTGGCCGGGATAAAATGTTGACCAATATAAAATAATGCAGTTAAAATGTATTCTTTGCTGTTTACTCACCCATGGCCTTCCACCATATCTGCTACAAGTGTGTTCACCATCTTTCTTCTAGTGCCATCAGAAAGGCCACTCGTTGTGTGATACTCCTGGAATATCTGGTCACCACCTGGCTTTGAGTGAAGTGCTACTTTGACCATCTGAAACACCAACAGATACATATGCTTTTAAACTGTGATTCACATTGTTCACAAAGGACATGTCCCCACAAAAAAACAGCCACAGTTAAATAGGAATATTTTTGCAAAACCCACTACAATTTACAGCACTTTTGAAAGTTTGCCATTTTGTATACTTTTGATGCACGTATCCATTTAAAAAAAGTCTTTTTAGATTTTTTTTTTTTTGGCATACTGACGTTTGGTCTAAAATGATGCACATATGTTTAGCTATAGTCTGGGTGATGCACTATTTAAGTAGAAAACGCTATCTGGATGTTAAAGCCACAGTTTTAAGACTGTAGGTTGCAGGGAGCAAACTGAAAAAAGTCTATTCTGCTGTTGCCTTTACTGAAAGTGGACATTTACCACAGATAAACAAAAATCTGAATCCCAAAATAAGAACTGAATACCTACCCAACAAATAGCCAAATCCTCAAAAACTTGGTCCAGCCCTTCTAATCTAAGATTGATTTCATGTTTACATGAATCAATTTTGGATATATGAAAATCGATTTTTAAAAAAATTAAACCCACCCCTACTGAATACCACAATATGGTAAACTTCAAACTCACATCTCTTGCTGTATTGGGGTCAACTGGTCCATCAATCAGCTGCCTTCGCCGTGCCTTCGTAGATTCCAGAATTACAGTTGAGCTTGATGAAGCTGAGTCCTCAGAGCAGAACGAGGTTTCAGAAGAGGATTCTTTCTCATCTGAAGAGATGCACAAAACTATTGAAAGAAATAGAGGAAAGCTTCCAGAAATAAAAGATTCATTTTTCATTTTTTTATTTAAAATAAATTTTAAGTGAGATCTTTGCACATTCAGATGCGAAGGGATTCAGAGGTTGAGAAAAGGTGGTACAGTGCAGTGAATGTCTCGTTCAATGTGTGGAAAATAGGTTGCAGAGCTGATGTCAATGATTGATAAAAAAAGAGGTGATTGTATTTGGCTGTGCCAAAGACCATAGTGTGAAGGAAGCAGCTGAATTTCCAGGTGTATCAAAGCGTAGTCATACGGGCCTACCAGCAGTGGCAACAATCCCAGTCCACATTAAGAGAAATTATCCCCCTTTTCTTACATTTTGTATATTGAAATGAACCCTCCTGTTTGATCCCCCATCCTGTATCATCCCACTCCCTGTCTCCTACACACACCCAATCCTGTCTACCCACACCTAATTGTGTTATTAAGCCCAAAGCCCTTTTGTTATCTCCTGTATTACCCATAATAAAACCAGCACCCTTTTATTACCCTAGCCCAACCTTTTGGTCACCTTTTGCAGTCCCCCTCTGCATGGTCATTCCTGCCCCCCTGACCTCCTCCTCTTTCTTTCTAATCCTCCCCTCATTTCTAGTGTATATAAAGTCTTCCCAAAATATATGTAGTTAGATTTTTTGTCGGTCTTCCAAGCTGTGCCCATACATCTATCTGTATGTGTTAATAAACGACTCTACTCCTAAAGACTGGCGGTCTCCTGGCTCCTGAATTAAGCTGAATTTCTTACAGTTGGTGCCGTGACCCGGATGGCAAACTGAAACCTTCTTGGTAAGTAAACGCCATTTCGAACCTAAGAGAAATTTTGGCTGAATAAGATAAAACGGAGTCAGTAAAGGTTATCCTCTTCGCAAAAGAGAAAATTGTAATGCATTATTACTGATTGTAACAGATATTTTCTCTGAAAGAAAGGAAATTCGATTGTTATTGCATCTGAAAGTAATCTGTGTTTGCTGTTGGTTACTGTTAGTGTAATCTGTTTTACAGCTGTTTAAGAATTCGTTGGTTACTTTTGTAGTAATCTGTATATTTGCTGTTGGTTACTGTCGGTGTAATCCGTCCACTTCTGTTGGTTACTGTCAGTGTAATCTGTCCACAGCTGTTTAAGAATTCGTTGGTTACCTTTGTCGTAATCTGTGTTTGCTGTTGGTTACTGTTAGTGTAATCTGTTTTACAGCTGTTTAAGAATTCGGTTGGTTACTGGTGCTTGTAACTATCACCTTCCTTAAAAAGAGTGAAATCTTGGTTACTGCTGTAATGCCTTTGTTTTGCTGCAATCCCGGTCAGTAGGGAAAGTTTTGTTTTGTTTTGTTTGTTTTTTCTGCTTCCTCACCATGTTTAGTAAAAGTAAAATTGCCCAGGATATTGGTAAAGACTTCTGGAAGCCTCCTAACTATAAATCCAGCACCTTAGTTAAGGGAGGGACTGAAATGCCTGAGTGGACTGATTTAGAGTTTGAAAAGTTAATTAATGACGTAGTAAAGAACCACATTAATGAACAAAAGAGACATCAGTACTTTTCATCCAAGGGTTTCACTGATAATAAAATATGGACTCCTGCTGAGTGTAAAACAGCTTTAGGCTTCGGCCTTAAGCATGACTCAGTTAAGGAATGTCTGTTTGTTTATAAGCAATATTGGGAATACAAGTTGAAATCAATGGATGAAAGGTTAAAAGAAGCTGAGGCAAAGGTTGTTGAACTAACCAGTAAATGTAAAAAGCATGAAACAGCTGCTATAAATGCCCAGAGAACATGTGTGAACCTTCGGCATTCACTAATAGATCTTGAGCAGCAACATGCTAATTGCATATCTAAACCGAAACGTCAGTGCCGTCCCCCACCTGTAACCCCCCTGCCAGGTCAGCCATGCTACACAGAGGATGCCTTGAGTAATGAGACTGACCACTCTGATGGATCGGAATTCTTTTTATCTGATAAGGATTCTGACCATGCTAGTGATCAAGTATCTTTTTCAAGACACATTCAAATGCGACCTGTGACTAATGTATCACCAGAGGTACATAATAGGGAAGGTGAAATCAAGGAAACTCGACCAATTTGCCCAGCTGCTTCAGCCCTTTTGTGTGCTATCAGTGAAGTATCTGAGAAACGCGTTGATGTTCAAATCAGAGAACAGAATTTTTCAATTCTTGTAGACACAGGGGCTCAAGTCACTACTTTGTCTGAAACCGTTTGCATATCCTTAAGATTACCTTTAACAGACAAACACATCAGAACTGAGGGAAAGGGTAATGTTAATATTCCCTTAACTTTATCTTCACCCATATCTGTTAATCTAGGGCCTAAAAGCATTTCATGGCAATTTTGGGTAGGAAAAGTTGAAAATATTTTTGGCATGGATTTTCTGAGGGAGCTGAACTGCTCTTTGTTCATTTCTGCAGATTCTTGTGTTTGGAACCTTGGTGTTGATAATGTTATATTGAGTAGTAAGAATAAGGAAACACATGACACAGATATGAAGGCATTTCCTGATCTTTTGGCTAGCAAAGAACACAAGGCCTTGCATGACAAAGCACAGTTGTGTTGTGCTGGTGTACAATATTCATGACAATGGGTTACCCAGGGTTCTAGATGAATTTTGCCTGCTAGAAGCTCTGCAGTTAATGCAATGTCACTGGCAACTACAGTGCACTAACAGTGCACAAATTGCGAGCTTTCTTAGATCTATGCAAATACTGGAGACCCTGGATAAATTCTTATGCTGCAATTTCACAACCACTATACGATCTGCTTAAAAGTAACCCTAGACAAAACGTCATGAACGCTAGAACAAATAATAATAGTCAAAGGTCCTCATTCTGTGTCAGCACTACTCAATAATGGTCATGTCTTGTCAGTAACTACCTCCAGGTGGGGTAACTGGCGTGCAGTTTTGACAGCTCCTAATGTGGTAATTCAGAATGCAACCATGAACAATCCTTCCTCTCTTATGATGTCTTCACTGACTGATGCCACTGAGGAAGGAGACGACCATGATTGCATTGAATTATCTAATCCTCATTTTGTTTTTAAAGATGCCGCTCTCGATAACCCTGATTTGATTCTTTTTACTGACAGTTTCTCAATCCACAGTGATGGTCAGCGTAGATCTGGATGGGCAGTAACTGACAGCTACCTAACTTCAGCCAGTGGTAGTCTTCCTCCTTCTTACTCAGCACAGCAGGCTGAGTTGGTGGCCCTAACTAAAGCATGTAAACTTGCATCAGGCAAGAGGGCTATGGTTTATACAGATTCTTGTTATGCATTTGGGGTGGTCCATGATTTTGGACATTGCGGAAACATAGAGGTTTCCTGACGGCTGCAGGTACCCCTGTTAAAAATGCTGATTCGGTACAGAATCTTTTGGAGGCAGTTAACTTACCTACAGATTTAGCTATTGTTAAAGTCAAATCACACACTGGGGGCATTTCATTTGAAGCACAAGGCAACAGATTTGCTGATGAAGTAGTGAAAAGGACAAGTTTTTACCACCGGCCACTTACTAATACTGAGCGTAGCAGTAATAACACATCTTCCATTTCTAAGTTAAAGTCTGATTCTCCAAGCTGAGAACTTGGATTACTGACTCAACAGTGAAATGTGAGGGAAAGAAAACATGAGAATACATGTAAGGTTGTGTCTGCTCCTCTGAATTAATTTAGGGTCAGTAAGAGGAGGGGTGGGTAATATACAGAGCCACAAGAGAAGAACTGTATGTGTCTAAAACTACGGGGGCCAAACTCTGTGGTGAAGATTTCCACACACTGTATATTACCATAGCAGCCCCTCCTAAGGGACAGATAGTGAGGAGCAGCAAGTAACCTTACATGACAAGTAAATTAATTAATTAAATTAATTAAAGAGACTAAACTCAATGAGGAACAGTTCACTGCGTACGTTTCTTTGTGTTTCCCACAGAAATACCCAGAAGTTGGATGGTGAGCTGGGTATGTCTGCATGACGATCTGCCTGGTTGACTGTTGAAGCCCACTAGAACATGTCTACCTGCCACACTCCAACATGGTTTCACTGCATGGGATTGCACATGGATGAACAATGGAGGTGTGACATATCGCCATGCAATCAACCATCCAAGCTCCTGGACTGCATCCATCGTGGACACACCTGAAGACACCACATCTCTCTAAGGACATATCCAACATCTTTGTCGACATACATCCAAGTAACAGCCATAAGCAGCTCCAGAACTTGGCTGCATGAACTTCTTGGACAATCTCTGCATAACTTTACAGAAATAGGCATTGTCCTATTCTGTATAGTTATAACCCCTTTAAATGTTTGTTTGTATGTTTTGTATTTTGGTTTTGTGATTCTCCATTAGGGAGAATCAGAGGGAGCATTAAGAGAAATTATCCCCCTTTTCTTACATTTTGTATATTGAAATGAACCCTCCTGTTTGATCCCCCATCCTGTATCACCCCACTCCCTGTCTCCTACACACACCCAATCCTGTCTACCCACACCTAATTGTGTTATTAAGCCCAAAGCCCTTTTGTTATCTCCTGTATTACCCATAATAAAACCAGCACCCTTTTATTACCCTAGCCCAACCTTTTGGTCACCTTTTGCAGTCCCCCTCTGCATGGTCATTCCTGCCCCCCTGACCTCCTCCTCTTTCTTTCTAATCCTCCCCTCATTTCTAGTGTATATAAAGTCTTCCCAAAATATATGTAGTTAGATTTTTTGTCGGTCTTCCAAGCTGTGCCCATACATCTACGTATCTGTATGTGTTAATAAACGACTCTACTCCTGAAAACTGGCGGTCTCCTGGCTCCTGAATTAAGCTGAATTTCTAACAACAGGATGTTCATCAGTATAGTAATTGTGTGACAGGTCTCAGTACATACTAAACTATTTATAATTAGAATATTGATACTTGATCCACCATGTATTTATACTATTTAAAACACTCGCCCCAATGTTTTATTTAAGCTACTGTAGTGACTTTGCAGTGAAGTGTTTCTTCCAGTTTTTACCAGAGCTCTCTTCAGTGGAGACCACAAAAGACACTTGAGATGAGTTCAAAAGCTCATCAAAGATGTCTGAATCAACATCAACACCAGAAGAGTCCTTCAAATCCACATGGGTTTTCTCTGGTAGCCTGAACTTGGTTAAAACTGCTAAATACAAAAGTTAAAGTTATAAATGTACAAATTTAGACACTTTAGAAAATGAGAAATTAAAACTATATAAATAGGTAAATATGGGTATTATTAACTAGAAAACGCTGTCTTCTCACTGACTTTCTTTAATAAACTCTGAGTAATCATAGACATCTTCTTTCTTTGACACCCTAACCCATTTGCGGACTCCCTTACATTCCACGGGAACAAGCATCTTTACACTGAAACAATACATAAAGCTGTATTTCAGTCTACAATTGCTCTTGAAAACACTCACATGAGCAATATAAGCCCAGTACAGAGATGAAAGGTTAAATAATCATCAAATCATAAGTCACTGAAGTATTTTAATAATAGGAGTCTAAGGAAGCGCTGTACAAAAGATCAATGGGGAGAAAAATTTCAAACGTTATCGACTCTAAACCCCAAATAAAAAAACAACAACCAAGGTGTAAGCTGTATTACAAACAAGCATGCTCAATCCATGAAACTGGCAACAGGCATGACCAAATTAACATACGCTGATGTCAGCGTTTACAAAAAAATTTTACCCATCCACATGCAAACAAGTACATAATATAAACCTACCTAACCTGCCAGAGGTCAAGCTCTTTGCATAGTGTCTGTAAGGCGCGGTTCAACTCTCCGTTATAGCCAGGGTAGTAGAATAAGGCTCCTATTTATATGGAATGAATTGTACAAAATAGTTCATGTACACACAGACTACATAGTTATTAATAAAAATAGTTTGTCTGTGGACTACACAATTGTAATTAAATAATTAATGCGAATGACACAAATGACACAAAATGCAGTAACTCCATTTGGCGCCAGAATGGCTCAATCTCAAATTGATCCCCCTTCCATACATAGGGCACTACACTTATGAAAATATTTCTTTCACAACAAAACAGTAACTTAATGTAAAACCGGTAGTTCTGTACTTCAACACGACTATAAAATACTTCATATAAAACACGTACAGTTAAGTATTTGGTCAGAAACCCTCAGTAGAAGATCTACACAACATAGTACACTACGAAGGGAACAGGGTGGCATTTGAGATTTAACCAAAAGCAAAACTACCATTTAGGTGGAGTGGATGTTAAATAAGAATGTTTCTTTAGTTTATGAGTCAAAATAGTGTACAAAACACTTGTATAGCTTAGTAAAATGTATTTTAGCTCGGGTGTGTGGTTCCAGCTGAAATTTTAAACACGTCCTAATCACACAACAGGCAAGAAGTTTTGAGGTGGCACGCATTAACTATTCACACACTCGTAACAAAAAAGCTTAACTATTGCACCTTTCCACCTCAAATACTGCAGAATATTCCCTCTCTGGAACACTAACTATATCTACTACAAAAACTGTGTTTATATTTCTCTTACCTTGGATGTAGATAGTAACTTTTCCTCCTCACAATCTTGAAGAAAATGGCGCCAGTCTAGTTTGAAGAAAACGAAAAATTAGGCTTGGGGGCGTGGCTCCGTTCTACACTGTAGATAGCTAATTAGTCATTACACCTGAATCTTTCACCAACTCTGAATCAAACTAATGACGGACAGTGTGCTTTTGTGTTTGTACAGAGTTAAAACACCACCAACACTAGTGATTTAACTCCAACACCAATATTTTAACACTCTGGATTTTGCTGTGTAGCACTACCTTGGAGTCAGTCCAGAAGAATTCTTGAACATTAGCATATTCAAGCTCCTCTATCATTGCTGACCTTTACAGATACAACTGCGGCTGTCAGCTCTAACCTAGGAATTGTTGTAAGTTTCGTGGGAGTCACTCTTGACTTTCCGATGACTAAGGCACAGTGAACATCTCCGTCTTCGTTACTGAGTCTTAGGTATGAGCACTGACCATAGCCACTGCTACTTGCATCCGAGAAATGATGCAACTCTACTCTGACAATTTTTCCAAAGCTAGCGGGTGCATAGCTACGGGGTATGTCAATCTTGTCCAAGTTGTTCAGATCACCTTTCCAGCGTTCCCACCTTGGCTGAAGCTCATCTTTCAGAGGATCATCCCAGCCTGTGCCATGTCTGCATATCTCTTGTAGAATCCGTTTTCCATTGAGCACTAAGGGCGCCACAAACCCTAAAGGGTCAAACAAGGAAGCAACTGTTGACAGTATTCCACGACGAGTGGCTGGCTGGGTTTTGAACTTGATCTTGAACTTGAAACAATCGGACTGTGTGTGCCATTGAATACCTAAGTCTCTTTCCAGCTCTTTCACATCCTTTGCATGTTCTGATGATGGTATGCTTTCCAGAACAGATTCGCTATTTGATACAAACTTATGTAGTCTTAAGCCAACCAGAGTTCTCGTGCCTCTCTTGCAAGCCTGATAGCATTTTCTGTACTGTCTACAGAAGTGATCCCATCATCAACATAAAAGTCCTTCATCACAAAGTTTGCACCTAGGGGGTACAAGTCACTATTCTCACTGGCAAAATGCTTCATCCCATAGTTTGCGCACCCAGGGGAGGGACGTGGCACCAAAGAGATGGACATTCATGTGGAACTCACAGGGCTGTGCACTGAGCTCTCCATTTTTCAACCACAGGAATCGCAGGTAGTCTCAGTCAGATTGGTCCACATGAAAGTGATGAAACATTTTTTCAATATCGCACATTAGTGCAATAGTGTGCTGGCGGAAGCGAATAAGAATGCCAATCAAGTTATTAATTAAATCTGGTCCGGAAAGAAGATAATAATTGAGGCTTGTACCCAAGGACGAATTAAGGATAGTCTGGGCCCCTGGGCAAAGAGTTCAGGCGGTTTTGGCGCATCCTAATCCTGAGTTCATTCTTAATACGAGCCAGTTTGGAGAATGAACGCTCCCCTTCACAATTTGTGATAGGCACAGTCAAAAAAAGTCTAACTGTTATGTAGACATTTGGAAAGGTTGACTGTAAATTCAAATTTATCATGGTTTTGAGCATTTTACTAGGACATTTTTCTTTTTCTGTTATGAATGATTTGTATTGTATCAATTCATCTGCCAGGCTCATGTTCAGATCTGAAGGATATGCTGCAGTGAGTGAGTTAGCCTTTAAAGTGAGCTCACTGTTGGACATATTGTCAGGCATGAAAAGAACATCAAATAGCTCAGTTAAGTGTGTGTATGCATTCAAACGGTGGTTGAGACAGGACACAAGTTTGTCAATGACAACATTGAAAGTTTCGATCCGAAACTTGTCCTTTCCATTAAATGCTACACCTGGCTCTGCACTATCATCAGACATAATTTTGCGCTTCTTTGTACGCTGGAGGTCATGCCTGTACTCTTGGGAGACAGCAGTGGTGACATTTAAAGCTGCCCCTTCAAACACCTCAAAGTTATCTCTCTGTGCTGCCACAAAGTCTCGTAAAGACAAGAGAAGTTGTGTAGCTGTACATATGTCAATATCATGCTTCTGCAGCTGCAGGCTTATGGCTTGGAACCTCTGTAGTATTGTGTCCCAGAAGTATGCCATGAAGGCCATCTCCAACGTGTCCAATTTGTCACAGAGTGCAGAGGCTTCACTTCGAGTTACACATTTCTCCTCCATATCTTTAGACATATCATTCAATGCCTCTCTCAGTTGTGCATAATATTTCCAAAGAGCCTTAGTTGACTCAGCTCGTGCGCTCCATTGAGTACCTGGCAGTGATTTCAGAGTGAGTTTGATATCAGTATCACGGAAAACCTTTCCCCACCTGTGTGTAGATGATGCACAAAATGTGTACATTGCCTGTACAAAGTAAAAAAACCGTCCAGCTTCTGGGCTACTGTCAACAGCATTGACACCAACTAAATTCAGTGAATGTGCTGCACAGGGGACATAACAAATCAAAGGGTTTCTTTGTTTAAGATGAGCTTGGACTCCATTGTACTTTCCCGACATGTTACTTGCATTATCATATGACTGGCCCCTACAGTTGGATAAGTCTAGGTCCAGATTCTCCACCATAGCAACGACACACTCTGCCAAACTGTCCCCACTATGGTTTTCAATATAGGCTCAAAAGCTAGAAAACGCTCAACTACATGTCCGTCATTATTAACAAACCTGAAAATAAAAGTAAGTTGGTCCACATGAGCAAGGTCTGGAGTGGAGTCAAGGAGCCATGGTAAACGACTTCTATGGAAGTCAAGGGCCCCATAGCAGGGGCCCTCGTGATCAAGGGCCCTCTAATGGTATGCCCTGCTCTTCTCTAGGGCCCCCTGGTAGGGGCTCTCATAACCAGGGCCCTCTAAAAATATGCCCCCCTCTTTCCTAGGACCCCTAATAGCCAGAAGTCGAAGTCAGAGCAGTGCCACAACGCCTCATCCAGTTTCATAAGGGGCCCAAAAGCATTGCTAGGGCCCAAAAGCATGGCTAGGGCCCCCAAAAGCATGGCTAGGGCCCCCAAGAGGCCCTGGGGTCAAAGTCCCTAATAGTCAGAGGATCCTTAAAATGGAGGGCCCTCGGAAATAAAAATATATTGTATCATAAATGTTGATAGGCATCGCAAAATGTTTTGGGCCAGGGCCCCACTGGCCCGGTCAGTAATCCAGCCATGCTTGTACCTTCATACCGTGCTGAGCAATCAAATACCACACGCAATTTGTCTGGTTTCTTTGGGTGGTAAACCCCATGATGAGGAATGTACCATTTCACCTTCTATTCCTTCATTTTTTACTTCTTCTGCATCTCCTCTCTCGATGACCTCATTCATGAACATGACATAATGTTTCTTATGTGTCTCCTCTCTTAACAGCCTTCTTTTGAGGTGATTTAGTCTTATCATAGCAAGCTGTCTGTTGCAAGGCAGAATCGGTCTTTCCTTAAAGGGCAAGGGCATCTCATAATGACCTTGAACATTTTTCCTTATGCCCTCCTTTAGTTTGTTCAAGAAAAGAATATCTTCCTGAGACACTCTCCTGCTTGCATCATTGATGTCCTTAAAGGCAGACTCCAAAATTCGAACTGCATCTGCTGGGGTGACTGGGGGAAGCTCCCTGACAGCCACACGATGACACACACTATTGGATTTAGGTAAGTCAAGATATGGCAATGTACATCCCACAATGCTCCACCCTAAATCAGTTTGCACGGCATATGGTTCTTCTGGCCCACCTACAATTACTTTCCTTGGTGCCAAGGCCCTTGAGCAGTTATAGCCTATTAAAAGGCCAACTTCACAATCTTTCAGTGGTGGGATTTCATTTACAATGGCTTCAAGATGTTTCCAGCGCTTTGCTGTGTCGCTGGTAGGGATATGGGCCCGATTTACTGGTATGCAATTCATGTGGTGTGTTCGAAAAGCTAGTGTGCTGTCTACATAGGCAGCATTTTACGTCATCCTGTGCGCGCTCCCGAGAAGGAGGCTGTTCGAAATCCTAGATGCCTTAAAATCCACACTTCTGAGGCATCTTATTATTTCAATGTTATTTTGGCTCAAGAACAAGTGAGCATCGGACGCTGCCTTAGTGATCAAGACAATCCCAGCATTCATGGCTGACGGAGAAACGAATGGAGTTATTTTCAAACGTAAATAAAATATTACTGATTTTTAACTTGTATAAACTTGTACCAAGTGTTTTTATTTGCAAGTTCGGGCTTGTCAGGAAATGTAACCGTTATCGGTACATGAAGGAAGATGTTATATTGACGTTAGCGTGCTGTGCTACCTCAGTTTATTGGTTTTAATGGCGAGATGCTAAACCCGATGGAATCGCTGTCTAAGTAGTGCGTTCGAATAACCTGACTTATAAGTCACTGACTTATTAGAATCCTCTCTACTAAGTCAGCTGCCTATGTAGACAGTAAGACAGGAAGGCAGCTTTCGAACACACCCTTGGTGTGCACAGGAGGCAAGTCAATGTGAGCAGCAGAGTTATAACCTCTAACGCGGAGCCCTGACGCCCTTTCGCTTTTTAGAACTGTGTCCTTACCAATCATGTGTTAGGGTGTCTGCGGCGTCTGACGAACTTACCACCAGTTCTCAGCGTCGCAGACGTTACAGAACAAAGAGCAGCGTGGCCTCTAATAGGAGGCCAGCTGATTAGTGCGTACGACAGGCACCTGCGAGCTAACTATTTAAGGGGGCGTCGCCAGGTTGCCGGCGTCGCACCTTTTGTTCTGTTTCATGGCTTTTGGCTGCACCGCATCAGCCCGTTCCTTTGCTAGCTCTAGCCGGTTCCCAGGCGCTGTATAGCAGTTGGGGTTCGTAGGTCGAAAGGCCGAGGTATATTAGCTTAGCTTTTGGTTAAAGAAGGCTGGTGCGACTCCGTGCGGCTCACGAGCTGCGGTTCTTTGGCTCGGCGTCTTCGTCGCTCGCCGGTTAGCTACCGGCTAACGTTAGCGCTGCTACCCAGCTACCGCAGTCTTTTTAAGCGCTTCCGGAGATTTGGGTTTTATCACAACGCGCTTGGCTCACAGTTAGTAGAGACGCGCTACCGCCGGAGCGACCCCGGTTCGATTCCGCGCATCGCTTTTCACTTTTGTCTCCCGATTAAAGTCGGCCACTTCCCAGCAACTCCCGCTGGTGACAGAGCCGCTGGGGTTCCTTGAAACCCGTGTTTCTCGCGCCCCCTTTAGTCTCGTGGTTCTTTTGCCCAAAATTCAGCTCGCGCTGCGCTCCCTTTTAAGCGCTGAGCCTCTTTCTGTTTTCAGCCTCGCCATAGCGAGGTGTTAGTTACATTGTCTAGCGAGTGGGCGACCAGGGTTCGCGCCTCGCGTTTTCCGTATTTCTTTCTTTGTGTTTTCTGTTTTTGTTTTTCAGCGCCTGACGTCAGCGGCTGCGTTCGGGATTCCCCGAATTGTTTTTTGTTCTCCTTTATTGCTTATTTTACATTGTTTATTGTTGTTTATTAAATAAAAATAAACCTTTTTCTCTGCATCTTGGGTCCTCCCTCTCTTGCTTTATAACATCATGGTGGTTAATTTCAGCCTCACTGGATGAGTGTCTACTTGTAGGCCATTGCTCACCTCTTGGTCGATGAATGTAGTATCACTCTGTGTGTCAAGTAGAGCATAGACAAGTTTTTCAGAATTTGGACTGTTCTTTGACGAGACCCATACAGGCACAATCATTGAAGTGCTGATAGACTGCTCTTCTCTAGCCACATTGAGAGCAACGGCTTTCACTGCCTCACTGGTATTAGCTTGTGCTGGGGCCATAGGGGATGCTAATGTCTCAGTTTTCACAGAGGTATTGTCATGAAGACATGTGGGGTGCCTTCCTTTGCCAGGCTTTAAACAACCTTAACAGAGTTTCTTCTCTTGGACAAATTTCCGACGCTCTTCTAGAGGCTTTGTTGTGAATGCAGAGCAATTGTGAAGCTGATGTTTGTTGTCTTGACAGAGCATGCAGATCTGTTTAACGGGTGGCTTTGCTAACCTCTGATTGTCTGTGTTTGAGTGCTGAAAACACTGGCCTTGTTTCTTTTGACATTCCAGAGCGTTCTTTCCTCTGGAGCATATACGTAAAGAGGTTATTGGATTACAGGCAACCTCTGCTTCCATAGACACAAAGCTAGCAAATTCCTTAAAGGAAGAAACTCTTGACTTTTATTCAGCAAATGTGTAACTTGTCTATTCCAATGGGAAGCTGCCCAGTCTGGCAGTTTCTGCACAAGCTTCTGATTTTCTTCACAATCATTTAATATTTGGAGACCCTTAACGTGAGGCATGGAATCCAAACAGGCATTCAGAAAGTCAGAAAACACTTGCAGTCCAATGGCATCCTTGTGTTGAATTTTTGGCCAGTTTGCAAGCCTTTCTCTAAATGCCCTTTGTATGATGAATGGCTGGCCGTATCAATGGTCCAATTTGTTCCAAGCATCTTGATAAGCTTCAGAATCATTTCTGTAAAAGATACCATCAAGGGTCTTACGAGCTGGACCACCTACATACCTTTTTAGATAGTACAGCTTGTCAGCAAAGGAAACACTCTTTCGATCAACGAGTGACATAAAGGAGTTTTTCCACTCAACGATCTGAATTGGATCACCACTGAAGACAAAAAGTTCTGGCACTGGAAGCCTATTGAGGGCCATGCTGTTTTGAAAGGCCTGAGCAGGGGGAGACATGTCTGTCTGTGGTGCTGTAGCTATGACATTGGATGACTGTTGGAAGGAGGGTTGATTCATGTCTTGTTCTTTCTTTGGTTCACATGCGATGAATGAGTTACTAGTTTTGCATACCATTTCTTGGCTGTAGACCCCTAGCCTAGCCTGAGCTGCCTTTAGATCCTTCTCTGCCTGTAACCGTTCTAGTTCACGTTTTTGAGCTTCAAGAGCTTGTTTTTGTTGTTCTTCCAAATGTTGGATCTTTTCCTTTTGTCTATTTTCTTCTAGTAACACTTCATACATAGCTTCCTTAGCTGCCACATCTGCTGCAGCATCTGCACACTTAGCTGCCAAGCATGAAGTCACAGAATGATGACTGGAGTAATGACTAGAATGAGTGCTGGACTTGTGGCTCACTCGTGAGACAGTAGATCCATAAATGGAACGAGCATGGTCACAATCAAGCAGTGTGTGAAGACGACTTATTTCCCTATCGGCATCAAACTCTCCATTTACACCTGTTATCCTTTCATATATGATTTTGGTAATATCTGCTGTTACTGACATACATGCATCAACTTGTCGTCGTATTTCGGGGAGAGGCGCCATGTGATGCCTAATTTCATCATAAATGAACGTAACATCATTTCTTGCCTTCTCTAGATTGTCGACTATAACAGTCAACTGGCTCTCTGAAATGTCCGATTTGAGCTGCTGGCGTGCATCTCTGGCCTGAGTTTTCCATTGGTTATACATGGAAACAAATTTCCTTTCCCTTTTGTGAGATTCCTCTTTTTGAAGGGAGAGCATTTTCTCTGTGGGTTTATGTGTTCGTTCTGAGCGGCGAGGTAAACTGGAGTCTTTTTGAGATTCTTGAAAATGAGTTTCTAGTTTTTGATTTTTTGCAATTTCAGATTAATTTTCAGAGTCCTGTTGGAGACTGGCGGTTTGCTTCTCAAGCTGTTTGGAGTTCAGACAAGGAGTAACTGGCTCTTGTCATTTTACCTCTGATATGTGTCACAGTTTAGCAAAATGAAAGTAGTGCATAAAGCAATGATCAATACACAAATCAGAACAGTATAAAGAACTGTAAGCAATTAACAGTTACAAAAATAGATAGACCACATTAAACTGCACTATGAAGTGTCCATGAAATGATTATCCATGAATTGTGAGTTAGGATTTTTAAATGTGTCCGTTTTTCCAAAGTCACAAAAATAGTTGGATTTTTATGTGTCCATTTACCAATATGTGCACAACTTCTGTTTTACCAAAGTCACAAAAATAGTTGGGCAAAGGCACTGTGACTTGAGAAGATTTACTATTTAGCTCTCACCTTTCAGATAATACTCACGATTTTGTTCATTACAACCATTCATAGCCGTGGCATAAAGTATTTGACCATCACACCAGATCCATTACGCCTGCTACCTGTAGGGGGCGCAAAGTCACCACTAAAGACCTTGCGTTGGAAGTCAGCAACGCGAAATGAAATGCCACCATTGGAAACCTTTCGTCGCTAACCCCAGCCTTGTGTGCAGCAGCCGTCAGGATTGATGAGTCCAAGCTCTTACTGTAGCGAACCCAGCTGATTAATGGTCAAAACTCGAAAACTGATGATTCATGGAGATTTATTGTCTTTAATTCCAGAATTCACCATAAGAGCTAAGTTAAACAAAACAAAATAAATAGTTCACAATTACTGTCTGTACAGAAACAACACACATATAACAGCATGTTTTAGTGTAAAACAACTCAGTTCACAATCACAGTTCACTTTCTCATAAATGAAAGACCCATAAACCAGCTCCACTCAAATGCCCTTAACCCACCAAACAGATAAGCAGAAAACATGTTCGCCCATATATATTTATATTTCAAATGAGATTATGACATGAAGCACCTTGTACTGTAAATTAACTATATAAACAATAATATATATATATATATATATAAATATATATATTTCTGTACAGACAGTAATTGTGAACTATTTATTTTGTTTTGTTTAACTTAGCTCTTATGGTGAATTCTGGAATTAAAGACAATAAATCTCCATGAATCATCAGTTTTCGAGTTTTGACCATTAATCAGCTGGGTTCGCTACAGTAAGAGCTTGGACTCATCAATCCTGACGGCTGCTGCACACAAGGCTGGGGTTAGCGACGAAAGGTTTCCAATGGTGGCATTTCATTTCGCGTTGCTGACTTCCAACGCAAGGTCTTTAGTGGTGACTTTGCGCCCCCTACAGGTAGCAGGCGTAATGGATCTGGTGTGATGGTCAAATACTTTATGCCACGGCTATGAATGGTTGTAATGAACAAAATCGTGAGTATTATCTGAAAGGTGAGAGCTAAATAGTAAATCTTCTCAAGTCACAGTGCCTTTGCCCAACTATTTTTGTGACTTTGGTAAAACAGAAGTTGTGCACATATTGGTAAATGGACACATAAAAATCCAACTATTTTTGTGACTTTGGAAAAACGGACACATTTAAAAATCCTAACTCACAATTCATGGATAATCATTTCATGGACACTTCATAGTGCAGTTTAATGTGGTCTATCTATTTTTGTAACTGTTAATTGCTTACAGTTCTTTATACTGTTCTGATTTGTGTATTGATCATTGCTTTATGCACTACTTTCATTTTGCTAAACTGTGACACATATCAGAGGTAAAATGACAGAGCCAGTTACTCCTTGTCTGAACTCCAAACAGCTTGAGAAGCAAACCGCCAGTCTCCAACAGGACTCTGAAAATTAATCTGAAATTGCAAAAAATCAAAAACTAGAAACTCATTTTCAAGAATCTCAAAAAGACTCCAGTTTACCTCGCCGCTCAGAACGAACACATAAACCCACAGAGAAAATGCTCTCCCTTCAAAAAGAGGAATCTCACAAAAGGGAAAGGAAATTTGTTTCCATGTATAACCAATGGAAAACTCAGGCCAGAGATGCATGCCAGCAGCTCAAATCGGACATTTCAGAGAGCCAGTTGACTGTTATAGTCGACAATCTAGAGAAGGCAAGAAATGATGTTACGTTCATTTATGATGAAATTAGGCATCACATGGCGCCTCTCCCCGAAATACGACGACAAGTTGATGCATGTATGTCAGTAACAGCAGATATTACCAAAATCATATATGAAAGGATAACAGGTGTAAATGGAGAGTTTGATGCCGATAGGGAAATAAGTCGTCTTCACACACTGCTTGATTGTGACCATGCTCGTTCCATTTATGGATCTACTGTCTCACGAGTGAGCCACAAGTCCAGCACTCATTCTAGTCATTACTCCAGTCATCATTCTGTGACTTCATGCTTGGCAGCTAAGTGTGCAGATGCTGCAGCAGATGTGGCAGCTAAGGAAGCTATGTATGAAGTGTTACTAGAAGAAAATAGACAAAAGGAAAAGATCCAACATTTGGAAGAACAACAAAAACAAGCTCTTGAAGCTCAAAAACGTGAACTAGAACGGTTACAGGCAGAGAAGGATCTAAAGGCAGCTCAGGCTAGGCTAGGGGTCTACAGCCAAGAAATGGTATGCAAAACTAGTAACTCATTCATCGCATGTGAACCAAAGAAAGAACAAGACATGAATCAACCCTCCTTCCAACAGTCATCCAATGTCATAGCTACAGTACCACAGACAGACATGTCTCCCCCTGCTCAGGCCTTTCAAAACAGCATGGCCCTCAATAGGCTTCCAGTGCCAGAACTTTTTGTCTTCAGTGGTGATCCAATTCAGATCGTTGAGTGGAAAAACTCCTTTATGTCACTCGTTGATCGAAAGAGTGTTTCCTTTGCTGACAAGCTGTACTATCTAAAAAGGTATGTAGGTGGTCCAGCTCGTAAGACCCTTGATGGTATATTTTACAGAAATGATTCTGAAGCTTATCAAGATGCTTGGAACAAATTGGACCATTGATACGGCTTGAGAAGATTTACTATTTAGCTCTCACCTTTCAGATAATACTCACGATTTTGTTCATTACAACC
Organism: Trichomycterus rosablanca; assembly: GCF_030014385.1. Lineage (NCBI taxonomy): Eukaryota > Metazoa > Chordata > Actinopteri > Siluriformes > Trichomycteridae > Trichomycterus > Trichomycterus rosablanca. The sequence goes on along the minus strand of NC_085989.1, from coordinate 16,473,186 downwards.
ATTCATAGCCGTGGCATAAAGTATTTGACCGTCACACCAGATCCATTACGCCTGCTACCTGTAGGGGGCGCAAAGTCACCACTAAAGACCTTGCGTTGGAAGTCAGCAACGCGAAATGAAATGCCACCATTGGAAACCTTTCGTCGCTAACTCCAGCCTTGTGTGCAGCAGCCGTCAGGATTGATGAGGGCCAAGCTCTTACTGTAGCGAACCCAGCTGATTAATGGTCAAAACTCGAAAACTGATGATTCATGGAGATTTATTGTCTTTAATTCCAGAATTCACCATAAGAGCTAAGTTAAACAAAACAAAATAAATAGTTCACAATTACTGTCTGTACAGAAACAACACACATATAACAGCATGTTTTAGTGTAAAACAACTCAGTTTACAATCACAGTTCACTTTCTCATAAATGAAAGACCCATAAACCAGCTCCACTCAAATGCCCTTAACCCACCAAACAGATAAGCAGAAAACATGTTCGCCCATATATATTTATATTTCAAATGAGATTATGACATGAAGCACCTTGTACTGTAAATTAACTATATAAACAATAATATATATATATATATATATATATATATATATATATATATATATATATATATATATATATACAGTGTATCACAGAAGTGAGTACACCCCTCACATTTCTGCAGATATTTAAGTATATCTTTTCATGGGACAACACTGACAAAATGACACTTTGACACAATGAAAAGTAGTCTGTGTGCAGCTTATATAACAGTGTAAATTTATTCTTCCCTCAAAAGAACTCAATATACAGCCATTAATGTCTAAACCACCGGCAACAAAAGTGAGTACACCCCTTAGTGAAAGTTCCTGAAGTGTCAAAATTTTGTGTGGCCACCATTATTTCCCAGAACTGCCTTAACTCTCCTGGGCGTGGAGTTTACCAGAGCTTCACAGGTTGCCACTGGAATGCTTTTCCACTCCTCCATGACGACATCACGGAGCTGGCGGATATTCGAGACTTTGCGCTCCTCCACCTTCCGCTTGAGGATGCCCCAAAGATGTTCTATTGGGTTTAGGTCTGGAGACATGCTTGGCCAGTCCATCACCTTTACCCTCAGCCTCTTCAATAAAGCAGTGGTCGTCTTAGAGGTGTGTTTGGGGTCATTATCATGCTGGAACACTGCCCTGCGACCCAGTTTCCGGAGGGAGGGGATCATGCTCTGCTTCAGTATTTCACAGTACATATTGGAGTTCATGTGTCCCTCAATGAAATGTAACTCCCCAACACCTGCTGCACTCATGCAGCCCCAGACCATGGCATTCCCACCACCATGCTTGACTGTAGGCATGACACACTTATCTTTGTACTCCTCACCTGATTGCCGCCACACATGCTTGAGACCATCTGAACCAAACAAATTAATCTTGGTCTCATCAGACCATAGGACATGGTTCCAGTAATCCATGTCCTTTGTTGACATGTCTTCAGCAAACTGTTTGCGGGCTTTCTTGTGTAGAGACTTCAGAAGAGGCTTCCTTCTGGGGTGACAGCCATGCAGACCAATTTGATGTAGTGTGCGGCGTATGGTCTGAGCACTGACAGGCTGACCCCCCACCTTTTCAATCTCTGCAGCAATGCTGACAGCACTCCTGCGCCTATCTTTCAAAGACAGCGGTTGGATGTGACGCTGAGCACGTGCACTCAGCTTCTTTGGACGACCAACGCGAGGTCTGTTCTGAGTGGACCCTGCTCTTTTAAAACGCTGGATTATCTTGGCCACTGTGCTGCAGCTCAGTTTCAGGGTGTTGGCAATCTTCTTGTAGCCTTGGCCATCTTCATGTAGCGCAACAATTCGTCTTTTAAGATCCTCAGAGAGTTCTTTGCCATGAGGTGCCATGTTGGAACTTTCAGTGACCAGTATGAGAGAGTGTGAGAGCTGTACTACTAAATTGAACACACCTGCTCCCTATGCACACCTGAGACCTAGTAACACTAACAAATCACATGACATTTTGGAGGGAAAATGACAAGCAGTGCTCAATTTGGACATTTAGGGGTGTAGTCTCTAAGAGGTGTACTCACTTTTGTTGCCGGTGGTTTAGACATTAATGGCTGTATATTGAGTTATTTTGAGGGAAGAATAAATTTACACTGTTATATAAGCTGCACACAGACTACTTTTCATTGTGTCAAAGTGTCATTTTGTCAGTGTTGTCCCATGAAAAGATATACTTAAATATCTGCAGAAATGTGAGGGGTGTACTCACTTTTGTGATACACTGTATACAGTGTATCACAAAAGTGAGTACACCCCTCACATTTCTGCAAATATTTTATTATATCTTTTCATGGGACAACACTATAGAAATAAAACTTGGATATAACTTAGAGTAGTCAGTGTACAACTTGTATAGCAGTGTAGATTTACTGTCTTCTGAAAATAACTCAACACACAGCCATTAATGTCTAAATGGCTGAGTGTTGTCCAAATGTCCAAATTGTGCCCAAAGTGTCAATATTTTGTGTGACCACCATTATTATCCAGCACTGCCTTAACCCTCCTGGGCATGGAATTCACCAGAGCTGCACAGGTTGCTACTGGAATCCTCTTCCACTCCTCCATGATGACATCACGGAGCTGGTGGATGTTAGACACCTTGAACTCCTCCACCTTCCACTTGAGGATGCGCCACAGGTGCTCAATTGGCTTTAGTCTATCACCTTTACCTTCAGCTTCCTCAGCAAGGCAGTTGTCATCTTGGAGGTTGTGTTTGGGGTCGTTATCCTGTTGGAAAACTGCCATGAGGCCCAGTTTTCGAAGGGAGGGGATCATGCTCTGTTTCAGAATGTCACAGTACATGTTGGAATTCATGTTTCCCTCAATGAACTGCAGCTCCCCAGTGCCAGCAACACTCATGCAGCCCAAGACCATGATGCTACCACCACCATGCTTGACTGTAGGCAAGATACAGTTGTCTTGGTACTTCTCACCAGGGCGCCGCCACACATGCTGGACACCATCTGAGCCAAACAAGTTGATCTTGGTCTCGTCAGACCACAGGGCATTCCAGTAATCCATGTTCTTGGACTGCTTGTCTTCAGCAAACTGTTTGCGGGCTTTCTTGTGCGTCAGCTTCCTTCTGGGATGACGACCATGCAGACCGAGTTGATGCAGTGTGCGGCGTATGGTCTGAGCACTGACAGGCTGACCTCCCACGTCTCATGTGTCTATTTTTTAAAGCCAACCTCTGGATATGACGCCGAACACGTGGACTCAACTTCTTTGGTCGACCCTGGCGAAGCCTGTTCCGAGTGGAACCTGTCCTGGAAAACCACTGTATGACCTTGGCCACCATGCTGTAGCTCAGTTTCAGGGTGTTAGCAATCTTCTTATAGCCCAGGCCATCTTTGTGGAGAGCAACAATTCTATTTCTCACATCCTCAGAGAGTTCTTTGCCATGAGGTGCCATGTTGAATATCCAGTGGCCAGTATGAGAGAATTGTACCCAAAACACCAAATTTAACAGCCCTGCTCCCCATTTACACCTGGGACCTTGACACATGACACCAGGGAGGGACAACGACACATTTGGGCACAATTTGGACATGTTCACTGTGGGGTGTACTCACTTATGTTGCCAGCTATTTAGACATTAATGGCTGTGTGTTGAGTTATTTTCAGAAGACAGTAAATCTACACTGCTATACAAGCTGTACACTGACTACTCTAAGTTATATCCAAGTTTCATGTCTATAGTGTTGTCCCATGAAAAGATATAATGAAATATTTGCAGAAATGTGAGGGGTGTACTCACTTTTGTGATACACTGTATATATACAGTGTATCACAAAAGTGAGTACACCCCTCACATTTCTGCAGATATTTAAGTATATCTTTTCATGGGACAACACTGACAAAATGACACTTTGACACAATGAAAAGTAGTCTGTGTGCAGCTTATATAACAGTGTAAATTTATTCTTCCCTCAAAATAACTCAATATACAGCCATTAATGTCTAAACCACCAGCAACAAAAGTGAGTACACCCTTTAGTGAAAGTTCCTGAAGTGTCAATATTTTGTGTGGCCACCATTATTTCCCAGAACTGCCTTAACTCTCCTGGGCATGGAGTTTACCAGAGCTTCACAGGTTGCCACTGGAATGCTTTTCCACTCCTCCATGACGACATCACGGAGCTGGCGGATATTCGAGACTTTGCGCTCCTCCACCTTCCGCTTGAGGATGCCCCAAAGATGTTCTATTGGGTTTAGGTCTGGAGACATGCTTGGCCAGTCCATCACCTTTACCCTCAGCCTCTTCAATAAAGCGGTGGTCGTCTTAGAGGTGTGTTTGGGGTCATTATCATGCTGGAACACTGCCCTGCGACCCAGTTTCCGGAGGGAGGGGATCATGCTCTGCTTCAGTATTTCACAGTACATATTGGAGTTCATGTGTCCCTCAATGAAATGTAACTCCCCAACACCTGCTGCACTCATGCAGCCCCAGACCATGGCATTCCCACCACCATGCTGGACTGTAGGCATGACACACTTATCTTTGTACTCCTCACCTGATTGCCGCCACACATGCTTGAGACCATCTGAACCGAACAAATTAATCTTGGTCTCATCAGACCATAGGACATGGTTCCAGTAATCCATGTCCTTTGTTGACATGTCTTCAGCAAACTGTTTGCGGGCTTTCTTGTGTAGAGACTTCAGAAGAGGCTTCCTTCTGGGGTGACAGCCATGCAGACCAATTTGATGTAGTGTGAGGCGTATGGTCTGAGCACTGACAGGCTGACCCCCCCACCTTTTCAATCTCTGCAGCAATGCTGACAGCACTCCTGCGCCTATCTTTCAAAGACAGCAGTTGGATGTGACGCTGAGCACGTGCACTCAGCTTCTTTGGACGACCAACGCGAGGTCTGTTCTGAGTGGACCCTGCTCTTTTAAAACGCTGGATGAACTTGGCCACTGTGCTGCAGCTCAGTTTCAGGGTGTTGGCAATCTTCTTGTAGCCTTGGCCATCTTCATGTAGCGCAACAATTCGTCTTTTAAGATCCTCAGAGAGTTCTTTGCCATGAGGTGCCATGTTGGAACTTTCAGTGACCAGTATGAGAGAGTGTGAGAGCTGTACTACTAAATTGAACACACCTGCTCCCTATGCACACCTGAGACCTAGTAACACTAACAAATCACATGACATTTTGGAGGGAAAATGACAAGCAGTGCTCAATTTGGACATTTAGGGGTGTAGTCTCTTAGGGGTGTACTCACTTTTGTTGCCGGTGGTTTAGACATTAATGGCTGTATATTGAGTTATTTTGAGGGAAGAATAAATTTACACTGTTATATAAGCTGCACACAGACTACTTTTCATTGTGTCAAAGTGTCATTTTGTCAGTGTTGTCCCATGAAAAGATATACTTAAATATCTGCAGAAATGTGAGGGGTGTACTCACTTTTGTGATACACTGTATATATATATACAGTGGGGGAAATAAGTATTTGATCCCCTGCTGATTTTGTAAGTTTACCCCCTTACAAAGACTTGAACAGTCTATAATTTTTATGGAAGGTTTATTTTAACAGAGAGAGACAGAATATCAACAAAAAATCCAGAAAAAAAACATTAAATAAAAGTTATAAATTAATTTGTATTTAATTAAGGGAAATAAGTATTTGATCCCCTGCCAACCAGCAAGAATTCTGACCCCCACAGACCGGTTATGTGCCCATGAGGCACACAAATTAGTCCTGTCCCTGTATAAAAGACTCCTGTCACAGAATCAGTTTCTTCCGTTCAAATCACTCGACCACCATGGGCAAGACCAAAGTGCTATCAAAGGACGTCAGGGACAAGATTGTAGACCTGCACAAGGCTGGAATAGGCTACAAGACCATCAGCAAGAAGCTTGGTGAGAAAGAGACCACTGTTGGTGCGATAATTCGAAAATGGAAGAAATACAAGATCACAGTCAATCGCCCTCGCTCTGGAGCTCCATGCAAGATCTCACCTGGTGGGGTAAGAATGATTCTGAGAAAGGTGAGGTCAGTCCAGAATTACACGGGAGGAGCTTGTCAATGATCTCAAGGGAGCTGGGAGCAGAGAAATGCTGGATATGACCCCAAGAACACCATCCCCACTGGGCATTTCTTTGCCTCCAAACACGGCGAGTGGAGTTGATGCCAAAGAGCTCAATTTTGGTCTCATCTGACCATATCACATTCTCCCAAACTTTCTCTGAATCATTCAGGTGTTCATTGGCAAACTTCAAACGGGCACTGCAGGATCTCAATCCATTACGGCGAAGTGTGTTACTAATGGTTTTCTTGGTGACTGTGCTCCCAGCTCCCTTGAGATCATTGACAAGCTCCTCCCGTGTAATTCTGGACTGACCTCACCTTTCTCAGAATCATTCTTACCTTACCAGGTGAGATCTTGCATGGAGCTCCAGAGTGAGGGTGATTGACTGTGATCTTGTATTTCTTCCATTTTCGAATTATCGCACCAACAGTGGTCTCTTTCTCACCAAGCTTCTTGCTGATGGTCTTGTAGCCCATTCCAGCCTTGTGCAGGTCTACAATCTTGTCCCTGACGTCCATTGATAGCTCTTTGTTCTTGCCCATGGTGGTCGAGAGATTTGAACGGAAGAAACTGATTCTGTGACAGGAGTCTTTTATACAGGGACAGGACTAATTTGTGTGCCTTTTGTGCACATAACCGGTCTGTGGGGGTCAGAATTCTTGCTGGTTGGTAGGGGATCAAATACTTATTTCCCTTAGTTAAATACAAATTAATTTATAACTTTTATTTAATGTTTTTTTTCTGGATTTTTTTGTTGATATTCTGTCTCTCTCTGTTAAAATAAACCTTCCATAAAAATTATAAACTGTTCAAGTCTTTGTAAGGGGGTAAACTTACAAAATCAGCAGGGGATCAAATACTTATTTCCCCCACTGTATGTATATATATATATATATATATATATATATATATATATATATATATATACATATACCTTGTTCGCCATTCAACTAGGTGCTATTTTACCGTTTGAGTACCTTCCAACAGCTTTCTGTCTACCACCGTCTTTTTTTATTTTGCGCGTAAACAGCAGCAGCATGAGTGAAACAACAGCATGAATGAAACAGCAGCATTCACCAAAATAAGAGTCTTTACCTTTTTACATAAACCCAAAATCTGAAACTGAACTGAACACTTAAGAACACAAATTAGTAAAAACAAACACTCTTTAAGGATCCTTTACAGACACTATGTAACAAAGTAAAACTCAGTATGGTTATTTAAGTGTAATATAACCAAATCTATACAAAAATCATCCAAAATCAACCTAAAAAACCTCTCAATTAGTATTTCATACATAAATACTTACATTTTTAACACATTTCTGTGCAATATAGAGAAAAATATAGAGTATATGAAATGTTTGCAATTTTGTGAGCCATTTGTCAGGAAAATAATTTTGAATCTATCATCTTCTATTTAAAAGTTATAATCAATTTAGCAGAAGGTGTCATTTAGCAATTTAGAATGTTCGTGTAGCTCCTTTTTTACTTCACTTTTTACCAATGTCAGCATACACTATAAACCAATGAAAGTGTACTTTTATGGAAAATAAAGACTACATATACACACCATTATAACCAGGAGAATCAGTTCTTTAAAATTATATGAAACTCAATGTTTTTCAAGTGTAATATAATAAATGTTTATAAAAAATCTTCAAAATCAACCTAACAAAATCTCTCGTTTTTTATTTAATTCATAAATACTTACATTTTTAACACATTTCTGTGCAATATAGAGAAAAATATAGAATATATAAAATGTTTGCAATTTTGTGAGCCATTTGTCAAGAAAATAATTTTGAATCTATCATCTTCTATTCAAAAGTTATAATCAATTTAGCATAAGGTGTCATTTATCAATTTAGAATGTTCGTGTAGCTTACTTCACTTTTTACCAATGTCAGCATACACTATAAACCACAGGAAGTGTACTTTTTTCTTAATTATTACTAAATTGTCAACATCCATATTTTTGAAATAAGACAGCAGATAAAATGTATTTGACAAAATAAGCACTAACAACAGTGTATAGTTCAAAAACATTAAACATCCCTTAGTGTCTTTCTAAAGTCAATGACCATCTCTTTGGTTTTATCCACATTCAGAGACAGGTTGTTGACTTGGCACCAGTCCGTTAGATGTTGTATCTCCTCTCTGTACGCTGACTCATCGTTGTTGCTGATGAGTCCCACCACAGTTGTGTTGTCTGCAAACTTAACGATGGAATTCGAGCTGTGCATTGCTGTACAGTCGTGCGTAAGCAGAGTAAACAGCAGTGGACTGAGCACACAGCCTTGGGGAGCGCCGGTGCTCAGTGAGGTGGTGCTGGAGGTGTTCTTACCGATCCGGACGGACTGAGGTCTCTCAGTCAAGAAATCCAGGATCCAGTTGCAGAGAGAGGTGTTCAGGCCCAGTGTGCTCAGCTTTCCAATTAGATGCTGAGGAATGATGGTGTTGAATGCTGAGCTAAAGTCTATGAACAGCATCCTGACGTAAGTGTTCTTTCTGTCCAGGTGTGTAGAAGCCAGGTGGAGTGTAGTGGATATGGCGTCATCTGTTGAGCGGTTAGGACGGTACGCAAACTGCATTGGGTCCATGGTGGGAGGCAGTAGTGTCTTAATATGCCTCATGACTAGTTTCTCGAAGCACTTCATGATGATAGGCGTGAGTGCTACGGGACGATAGTCGTTGAAGCATGACACAGATGACTTCTTTGGCACGGGTACGATGGTGGTCGTCTTGAGGCACGTTGGAACGATGGCGCTGCTCAGGGAGATGTTAAAAATGTCAGTGAATACTTCTGCCAGCTAGTCTGCACATCCTTTGAGCACTCGGCCAGGAATGTTGTCTGGTGCAGAAGCCTTCCGTGGGTTGACTGTGCAGAGTTCTCCTCACGTCCGCTGTGGTGAGACGAAGCACCTGGTCGTCACAAGGTGGGGTCATCTTCCTTGCCAACATGTTGTTCTGCGCCTCGAACCGAGCGTAGAAGTCATTCAGCGCATCTGGAAGGGAGGCATCACTGTCACAGACGGGTGGAGTCGTCCTGTAGTTGGTGATGGCCTGGATGCCCTGCCACAAGCGCCGTGTGTCACCGCTGTTCTGGAAGTGGCTGTGGATGTTCTGGCCATGTGCGCGCTTTGCTTCTCGGATTGCCCGGGACAGTCTGGCTCTCGCTGTTCTCAGAGCCGGCTGGTCACCTGCTTTAAAAGCGGAGTCTCGGGCCCTCAGCAGTGCACGCACCTCTGGAGTCATCCACAGCTTCTGGTTGGGTCTGGAAGTGATGGTTCTAGTGGTAGTGAAGTCCTCAATGCATTTGCTGATGTAGCAGGTCACTGAAGTCGTGTACTCCTCTAGATCAGTGTAATCGCTGTATGTTGCAGCCTCCCTAAACATGTCCCAGTCAGTGCACTCAAAACAGTCCTGAAGAGCAGAGATGGATCCTTCTGGCCAGGTTTTCACCTGTTTCTGTACAGGTCTGGAGCGCCTGACGAGTGCTCTGTATGCTGGAATTAGCATTACAGAGATGTGGTCTGAGTATCCGAGGTGGGGGCGGGGCTCCGCCCGGTACGCACCGGCAATGTTTGTGTAAACATTATCCAGCGTGTTCGCTCCTCTCGTAGCAAAGTCCACATGCTGATGGAATTTAGGGAGAACAGACTTGAGATTTGCATGATTGAAATCCCCAGCGATAATAAACAGTCCGTCTGGATGAGTGTTCTGCAGTTCGCTGATGGCTCTGTAAAGTTCGCTCAACGCTTCCTTCGCGTTCGCGCTGGGCGGAAGATACACCGCGACAATAAGCACGCTGGTGAATTCCCGTGGTAAATAAAAAGGTCTGCATCTAACAATAGCAAATTCCACCATCGGAGAACAGTACGCCACAACAAGCACAGAGTCCTTGCACCATTCGGTGTTAATGTAAACACAAACGCCTCCTCCTCGTGTTTTACCGGACTGAGCTGCATTTCTATCGGCGCGATACGATGCTAGCCCGTCTAGCTGAATGGCACTGTCTGGAATGTTGTCGCTAAGCACTCTTTCAGTGAAAATTAAAACACAACAGTCCCTGTACTCACATTGGGTAGTTAGCTGAAGTCTGATACAGTCCAGTTTATTCTCCAGAGAGCATGCATTTGCGAGGAATAACGATGGTAGAGCCGGCCGGCTTGGGTTAGCTTTCCACGCTTCTGCTTCCTCGAGCACCGCTTGCGGCGCCCCCTCCCCCGGTCACCTGCTTCAGGTAACACCGAGGACTGCAGGCCTGGTTCGCGAAGTAGGCAGAGTTCATGCACAGTTCGCAGCAGATCATCCTGCAGGTTGGTTTCTGACTGTTTTCTCAATTGTAGCAGTGTATGGCGGTTGTAAACTGAGTCAAAAGTGGTTTCCATACGTTTATAAACAAAACTGTCCTAAACAAACTTACAAACTTTTCCTGAAAACAACAAAAAAACACAGTTTTTCGACCCCAAGGTGGCCGCTGCGTGTTAACGCGCCGCCATCTTGGATCAGATCAAATGGTATGGGCTCTGGTGCTTCTGTATCTACATCAGCATAGCAAGGAAAGGCTACAGAGTCAGGGAAGCATTTCCGCTTCCTACCTGACATGGGACAAGAAAGACTAACCAAACCCATAAAAAAAAAAAACATTAGTAAAAATCATAATCTGAGTTTGTACTCTTTTGTTGATTTTTACTTTTGTTGGCAGCCCTGATTGTGTGTGTGGGTGCAAATGCTGACATTTATTGTCAGCATATATGTACACACACACATTTTAAAATACACACACTTGGAAAATATGAATTTACCGATAGGAGGTTGTTGGTTGATCCCTCTGCTCATCTTGCTCTTCTTCATCCTCTTCTTCCCCTTCATCCAGGAGCTCCATGTCCATGAAGTCCTCTTCTTCAATGGTCATGCCTTCATGATCTTCATCGCTGTCATGTTCAGCAGTAAGCCTAAGCTCGTCAGGGCCTAGCCGCCGTCTCCTCTTCAGAGACTCCATAAGGCGTGCATATTGAGCCTTGTCTCCATCCATCTCAGAATAATAAAAAAAAGAGATTGCAATGAATAAAGGTGGTGACAGTGATGTTATTTTTAAAAATAATTACATATATGTAGAATTCAATCACAAATACTCTATATGTTTTTGTCAGAGAAGCTGATGTCCACAGGCTCATGTTTTGAAGTAAACTCAAGTACACTGAACCAATACATATGACAAAAGTTTCTCAAATCTGGCACATGGTTTACACATAAAACAATAATTATCTAAGAGGAGCAATAATTACAAGACAAAACTTGATGCTATGGTTACATTTAAAAATGTTGTAAATAGTCACAGACTGAAATGTTATGCACCTGTATGCTTTCTGACAAAGTTTGATACCATATTTTAGTCCCTTTCAAATATCTCATGCTATACATTAGAAAATGATGCAAATTTGACAGAAATATTTTATAGATAAAATAATATTTCTCCGTTATAAGTACAAATTACCACAGATAAAATATACCGTGGAAATAAAAGTTATAAATTGCCCAGACTGACATGTTATCCACCTTTATGCTTTCTGCCTCAGCTAACTTACTTTAGCCAGTCATGCTAAATGCATGTAATGCTAAATGTAATGCTAAATGTAATGCTATTATGAGCAAAGCTAAGGTGATTTCTAAGCAGACTTTAGACAGTATTGAAGTAAAACAAGTAAGCTATAACTGATTTCAAGATTACATACATATAATCTTACTTTGGAGTTTGTTGAGCAGCTTGTTCCAACCACAGTGCTGCAGAGTGCAACAAACAGCTCCGGTAGTTGGTTCACTACTATTCACTTATTTGTGTAAAACTGCTGCATACTTTACAAACTACTAAACAAACGAGACTAAAAAGTTATCTGATAAACTCTCCACACGTATTTATTTCCATCTAGATGGACATGAAAAACATTACATTCGATTCAGAAAGGAGATTTGTGCAGCTGACTGACTAAACTTAGAACGCATCTCTCAAAATCACCTCAGCTTTGCCAAAGCGTAAGCACTAATAATATTACAATTTTACCATTAAAGCCAAGTTTTCTGAGTAGAAATGAGAAGTAATAACACTAATAAACAGTTTTAAATCGATCTTACCTCATTTGACTGACAGGATTTCTCTCTCTGTGTTGTTATGGTGGTCACAGCGCAGTCCACTCTCTCAGCTGCTCTCCGTGTGCGGGCGGGGCGAATGAAAAACTTTTTTTTCCGACTTCTCATTAACTATGCAAAACAGCCACGACACAAACTGCTTGACCAATGATATTGCCCTTTAGTCTGGGTTGCCAGCTGCCTGGGGCAGTTTTCAGATTTACAATCAGTGATTGGACAGCGGAGATATAAGGCTTTAAACCATCGAAATTATTGTTTCGAAATTTGAATGGGCCGGCTTTAAAGGGTTAACAAAAAAGTCGTTTCAGATAAAATTCCAAGAAACTTAAAAATTGGAAAATTATAAGTTAATGGGTGTTTGTCAATTAACATAAAAACGCTCTTTAAACAAAACGATTTGAGTGAAAATTGAGCGTAAATGTTATTCTAACACTTACAGACTGGCTTAATATTTAATACTGCGTTTCAGTTAGCAATGACGTAACGAGTTTCATCATACCTGTTGCCTTTCAATGATCATAATATTACTGCACTGGAGAATGGGGGCATCGATCCCGCTACCTCTTGCATGCTAAGCGAGCACTCTACCATTTGAGCTAATTCCCCTTATGGTAAACAGCCTTTACCCGTTGTAAATTTTAATGTACTAACAGAACGTTGATGCTGCATTATTAAGTGAGGGTGCATCGTGTTTAAGCTCACCCAGTCTTGTCTATATTATGCGTAGATTTTAAATAATCACAGACTCAGTTTATTTGAAATGAGAAGAACTGAAACAAATTGTAATTGTCTTTGTACTACTGAAAGACTGACTTAAGGGTTAATCCATTTTAAAGGGGATGTCGTGAGTTTCAGCTAATCTTTTAAAAGCGTTTCACTAGATGAAAAACCATCAAAAAATCACATACCGCTATAACAAGAAAGTCTTTTCAGACAAAACTCCGAGAAACTTAAAAATTTGAGAATTATAAGTTAATGGATGTTTGTAAATTAACATTAAAAACGGTTTATAAACAAAACGATTTGAGTGAAAATGTCATTCTAACACACAGACTGGCTTAATTTTTGATGCTGCGTTTCAGTGAACAATGACGCAACGAGTTTTATCATACCTGTTCCTTTTCAATGATCATAATGTTTCTCCACTGGAAAATGCGGGCATCGATCCCGCTACCTCTTGCATGCTAAGCGAGCGCTCTACCATTTGAGCTAATTCCCCTTACGGTAAACAGCCTTTACCTGTGGTAAACAGCCTAAACCCGTTGCGTTGATGCTGCATTATAAAGTGAGGGTGCATCGTGTTTAAGCTCACCTACTCTTTTCTATATTATGCGTAGCTTGTAACGCTTCTTACGTGGAGGGAGAGACCCGGTGCTTCAGATGGCCGCAGATAAGTTAGAGGGCCGAACCAACACACACAGCACACAGACACAACTGAAGATGTTCCAATAAAAATGCTCATTTATTACTGCAGTGACCATACAAAGCCAGGCCAAACGGCTACTAAGGTTCCCTTTACACATAAAAGAAACATAGTATAAACACCTTGGTAGTGTTACTGAGAGATGGTGAGCGGTTAGGAGACAGTAAGTTATGTCAGCTCTGCCACAACAGCGCACATGCTCTAGCTCCACCTTCCACACTCTCAACTCTCACAAGATGTTACTACACATAACATAGGGCTGCTTAGCTATCTCCTAAAGACACAGTATACTGTGTCTGTTACATTTTCCCCCGAGTTAAACAAAGGCTGACCCCAGCCGTACACAGTGAGGAACAGTAACTTAAAATCTGAACAAACCTGTAAAAGATGAGATTTTAAAACAAATAGGATATGCACACAGAATATACAGAATATAATGTTGGACACCGGTGTACACAACAGAGTCCTTAAACTACAATACACAAATAACCCAAAGATGTAGTTTCTTTAAATGAGCCAGAACGGAATATCTTTTACATATATATATATATATATATATATATATATATATATATATATATATATATATAATATATATATATAATATATATAATTGTTATAATTATATTATAACAATTATATATAACAATTATGTTATATATATATATATATATATATATATATATATATATATATATATATATATATATATATATATATATATATATATATATAACATAATTGTTATATATAATTGTTATAATATAATTGTTATATATATGTATATAACAAAAACAACATAAACCTTCATTGTAAATGCTTGGAACAACATGTAACCCAAAGATGTGCTCTCTTCTTTTCTATTTTATCATTATTTTTCAGAAAATGGACACAGTACTATGGTATGGGTTAGTCCATCTGTTAGTTGACCATTCTGAAGTGACTCTAGGAACTTGTCTGGGCCTAAGATTATACTGACTAACCGTGTCAGGACCAGGGCCAGAGTCAGCCAAGGAGTCTGTGACATGAGAAGTGTCTGGCAAGAGATGTGGTTCAATAGCTTCATTGTCAACGTTATGTGAACTCAAGTCAGTAACCTTACAGTTATCGTCAGCCTCCCCGTCATGGTCACCGAATAAGTCACTGAGGTCGGCCATGGATTCAGCATACATGTGCTCAGGAGAGTCCTGCTCTGAACCATTTTGTCCAGACTCAACACAGCCAGGGGCAGCTGAGTCCCATGTGTGGAAAGGTTGCAGATTAACAACATGGAAGACACCAAAGTCCTCTCCTGTATCCAACTTCTCAAGCCAATATGTCACATCCGAGAGCTTTTGGGAAATGCGGTATGGGCCACTGTACACTGGAGCTAGTTTAGCTGTGAAGTTAGGAATTGCATCTGATCTGGGGTGTGTCTTGATTCTCACAAGATCATCCAGCTGATAAGACACAGGACGGCGCTTTAGGTCATAGTAGTGTTTACGCCTTTTATGGCTTGTTTCTAACACCATCCTAGCATGATCATGTGCTTCTTTAAGTGATGATCTCAGGTTCTCAGGGTACGGAACCTCTGGCTCTCCAGTTCCTTTGCAGTCAGGTTGTGTGATCAAGTCAAGTGGAGTTTCCAGTTTTTCATTGATGGGCTAAATCCTGTAGTCTCATGTGGAGCGGTCCGCAGGGCGAAACATATTTGGGGAATAAACGTATCCCATGCAGTGTGTTTGTCCCCCACATATCCACGAATGGCCGTCTTTAGAGTGCGGTTAACTCGCTCAGTGGCATTCGTTTGAGGATGGTACGCCATTGTAAGCCTGTGTTTAGACCCAAGAACGTACAATACATGTTCAAAGAGCTCACTGACAAAGGGTGAACCACGATCAGAGATGAGGTACTTGGGTGTGCCGTACCGTACAAAAACTTCACTTAGGAACTTGCTTGAAGCAGTTTGAGCTGTAGCTTCTCTCACTGCACTTATTTCAACCCACTTTGAAAAGTAGTCCACAAAGACAATTATGTGAGCATTTCCACGTGCTGTGCGTGGCAGTGGACCCACAAAATCAACTTCAACATACTCCCATGGGCTCTGAGGTTTGATGGGAACCATAAGGCCTGCAGGCTTCCTCTGACTGGGCTTTGTGAGTTGGCACACAGTACAGGACACCACATACCTCTTAACATCAGAAGCCATCTTGGGCCAAGAAAATATGAGCTTCAGCCGGGCCAAAGTTTTTGAGATGCCCAAATGTCCAGCAGTGGGGTGGTCATGGTAGTGTTTGAGTAGAGTGCCCCTAAAAAAGCTTGAGCTGCTTCATAGGGTGTAGGCCACAGTGCATTTTAGGATCCAGGAAGTACAACAGCCGATCCTGTTCAATGTACTGGGTATCTAACTCACTCTTGTCACCATCGGGGGCACTGCTCAGTTCCTGCAACAAGGTGCCAGTCTCACGATCATCCAACTGTATCTACCTCAGGTGGGGCCGGTCCTGTAGTAGCACAGGAGGCAAGGCACGAAGATCAAGGCCTGCTATGCAAGCATAGTCTGGGAGGATGTCCAAGGGCGTATCTTCACTTGGCAGGGGATTGCGAGAAAGTGCATCAGGAACCTTGCTACGAGCTCCCGGCTTATGGACAATGCTAAAATCAAAGTCCTGCAGTCTAAGTTACCATCTTGCGAGTTGGCCCAAAGGGTTAGGGCATGACATCAACCATTTCAGGCTACTCTGATCTGTGAAAATTGTCACATTCCATGTATGGTCTGAAGTGCTCTAGAGCCCAGATGACTGCCAAACATTCCTTTTCTGGAGTAGAATATGGCTTTTCTGCCTTATGCAGTGAACAGCTTGCATATGCTACGGCAATGTCTTGACCATCCTGATCTGTCTGCATCAGGGCAGCACCCAGGCCAGCATCACAGGCATCGGTGTGAATGAAAAAAGGGCGTGAGAAGTCAGGGAATCTTAGCACTGGAGCAGAAGTTAAGTGATCTTTCAGTGTATTCATGGCAGATTCACAGCTTGAGTCCCATGTGAATTGTACATCATTCCTCGTAAGTGCAAACAATAGTTCAGCCACTTGAGAATAACCACAATTGAAGCGACGGTAGTATCTCGTCAATCCAAGGAACTGTCTCACCTGCTTTACATTTTCTGGGGCTTTGAATTCCATTACAGCGCTCACTTTGGACGGGTGTAGCAGAACACCATCGGGGGTGACACGGTAGCCGAGAAAGATGAATTCGCTGAGACAAAACTGACACCTGCTTAGTTTTATGGACAGGCCAGCAGATTGGAGCCAGGCAGGGACTTCACCCAAGTCTTTCAAATGCTGCTCGAAAGTCGGGGATGCAATGACAATGTCGTCCAGATACATTGCACAAGTCTTGTAAATGAGGCCAGCAAGGACTGTACTCATGAGCCTCTGGAAGGCTGCCGGAGCATTGCACATGCCAAATAGGAGGGCCCTGAACTGGTATAACCCACAGTGCGAAATGAAAGCAGTCCTGGCCCTTGAATCCTCATCTACCGCTACCTGCCAGTAGCTTCGTACTAAGTCAATAGTAAAGAGAAATTTTCCTCAAGCCAAGAAGTCTAGTGATTCATCCACCCTTGGAAGTGGGTAAGAGTCTCTCACTGTAAGCTGGTTTAGACCTTTGTAGTCTACACAGAACCTTGGTTTGCCAGAACCTTGGTTTAGACCTCTGTAGTGTACACAGAACCTTTATTCGCCACAAGGCTTTTTCACAATGACGACTGGAGCAGCCCATGGACTTTGAGAGGGCTCTAGGATACTGTCTTTAAGCATTTTTTCTTTCTTCTCTTTTTAATTCTCTTCTTTTCAGGTGATGTGCGATAAGGTGGAAGGCAGATTGGCCTAGCATCAACAGTATCAATGACATGCTTAGCCAAAGATGTGTGACCGAGGCGACCATTAAACAAATTACCAATTAGTACACTATAATGAAAATTATGCAGATTACCCATATAAATACAGTAACTGAAATAACCTATTTTCAGCGTAAACCCCCAAGTTATTAGCAATTTTAAATGACAAACAGATTAATTTCAATACATCAAACTTAAACTTAAGAAATGTATCAATATAACAAACTTATGACCTATATAGGCAAACAAAGCACATACAGCATTACTGGACACTTAGAAACTCAGGATTGGTTGTTTTCTCTTTTCCAGCAGATACAATAATGTGCAAGGTTATGAGTACACTTAACTTTGGAAGGTCAAACTGTTAGTCCAATGCGAACACGCACAACGCGAGGAAGAGAAAAAAAAGAGAGAGGAAAACGCGCAGCTTCACCAACGCAAGCAGCCGTATTCACACACACGAGGAGAAAACAGTTCAGTCACTTCACGGCAAAATAGGATGCAAATACGCAAAAAAAAAATCACCAAAACACTCACTGTTCGCTCCTCGCAAAAGCAGCAACACAGCCAACAGTCTCCCATATGAAAAATCCACCAACAGAGTTCGAATACACGCAGTTTGTCCACACTCAGCTCGTGCTGTCGCCGCGTGTATCTCCATAGCAAGTAGCTCGTGGTTAGCGGCTAACGCACAGTTAGCTTACAGAACGTCTAGCTGGTTAAAAACAGTTGCCAAACACAAAAATATCCACCAAACATAGGACTCCTGGTCCAGAGACAATTGTTCGAGCACCACTTGTAACGCTTCTTACCCGGAGGGAGAGATCAGGTGCTTCAGATGGCTGCAGATAAGTTAGAGGGCCGAACCAACACACACAGCACACAGACACAACTGAAGGTGTTCCAATAAAAAGGCTCATTTATTACTGCAGTGACCATACAAAGCCAGGTCAAACGGCTACTAAGGTTTGGATGCAACAACCAGACGGTCCACCCAAACCTGCTGACGTGATTGCAGTAGGATCAGATAATATGGTGGTGGTAATGGAACCTGGTCAAAATTGTTGGAAACATGTCCCTGCAAAACAATGTTATCTACGAGAATAAAATGTTAGTGTGCATGTGGAAGTGTTTGTGTGTTTTTGTGTGCAGGAGCCTGAATAACGGATGCAATGAAGTGGTGGTGGATAATCAGCATTTGCCTGGTGGCTAGTGTGGTGTCCTGGACTCCAGGATCCAGACTGTGGAAGGTTAACACAGTGAGATGGCAATGGAAAAACTCAACACTGACCAGACAACAAGACAACTTGATATGTTCAGGAGATGACATCTGTACGATTGCAATCATCACTTTGGAAGGCAATGGCTCTCTATATGGTACTAGGTCATCCCCGCGTACACGACTATGGGTGACGTAATGATACGTGTATTCTACAACTCAATGCGAACCTGAGTATCTCAACAACAAATAATTCATGGAACAGCACAGACAGTAATGATATTAACATCAACAGTACAATGGACATGCTCTATACTTTCACTAATGCATCAGAAATTGCTTTCATTCGAATCCCACACACTTGTCAACGTGTGGCAAGAACTACACAGCAGACTGATGTACACTTTATCATAAACTTTCCACCTCTGCCTGCTTGCAAACGAAGGCGAAGGGCATGGTATGACACCCTTCTTGGAGGGGCAGGAACTGTACTTGGACTTATACTGCTTATAAACTAACTGCTACAGGATGAGCAACACACCTCTCCATGGATAAAATTGCTCAATGGTTACCCTCCTGGGAAAGCCCATGACACAACAATATGAATGGGCAAAGATGGCTTCTAAAGCCATCATAGATGCAAACGGAGGTTATATCTAATATAACAAACTGATTAACTTGGACAGAATGTACTTTAAATACCATATATGCTATACAGCAAAGAGATCAGGTACAACAATTGCTAACAGGGAACAGTATAAGTGGGTGGAGGGCATTTTGGAATATTTCAACTGTCTATTGGGTTTCGGTTAAGGGACAACATACTATTTGTAATGAAACACAATGTACCGATGTTTATTCTATGTTTAATGTAACTGAACAACAAACTGTTTGTCAGTTTCATAACTTACCTTTATTGGTAGGATTACCACCTACATTTTTTAGGTGTTTTTTAGTCCCGGTTACGGCCCTGACTAAGCATTCCTCTTACAGGGCAGTACACACAGAATGCAGCCTTATTGAGATCTGGAATGGATCAACCTTGATATGGTGTGTTTTGGCCTTGGTTACAGCCCTGGCTCACTTGCAGAAGCATTCCTCTTGTTTTCTAAACTGGAAAGCTGAAATGCACAAACCCTTACCTCATCCAACCTTGATGAAACTTGGCGCAATGCTCAGAAAGGGGGAGAGACTGGCCACCTCAACCCCGTTCTTATGCGAAGGTTCTAGTTAACCGCGCCTGAATCACTATATAAAGGGAAAAAGTCGCTGGCACTGACAGGAGCTCAGCCATGGGACAGCGCACATGGACCGTAACAGAGGACGATGCTAAACTGCTAAAAACATATTTTGATGGCTTCACAGCATACCTCACGCAGAAAGCTAACCCTATCTTTGCCAGATACAAGGTACATGAGAAGATACAGGGGAGTGGTGAGTCATTTGAGCATTTTGTCACAGAGCTCAAACTACTTGTTAAAGACTGTGATTATGCTAACAGTGACAAAATGGTCCGGGACCATATTGTTTTTGCCACAAACTCTCCAATAGTAAGAAAAAATCTACTGAGCCAGGGACCCGGGCTAATGCTAGAGAAAGCTATCAACATAGGCCGCTCCTATACGAGCTAGCTTAGCTTCAGCTAAAACCCATTGCTAGTGACAGCCACAAGGTGCATGCAATACATCGGAAAACTGATAAACATGGCTTTGCTAAACAAGCAAATAGACCAAACGAAGAAAAATGAACACAGAAAGTGCCCAATAAAACGTGTGGTAGGTGTGGAGGTCACCATAACAAACAGACAGAGTGTCCAGCAAAGTGGACGTAGTGTTTAAAGTGCAAAAAATATAACCCCATACTAAGTCCCATACTCCACCCAAAAGAGAACACAGAGAAATGCACTCAGGAAGATCCTGACTCTGAGCTGTTCGTAGACACTGTTATACTGTTCGTAGACACTGTTACGGCAGCAGCAGAAGAGGAGGATGAGGACAGTGCATATGCAGACATATAACTGGGACCAGGTATTGTGAAACTGGACTCTGGAGCACAAACAAATGTGATACCCACAAAAAGCTTTAATAAGGTCATGCACACCACTGAGAAAAGACAAACACAAGCTGTATGGCTATGGAGGGCATCCACTGAAAGTGATAGGTTACTTCACCCTTGTAAGCAGATACAAAGACAAATCAACACCACAGAAGTTTTACATTGTAGACTGCAACAGCCCACCCATCCTAGGCTACAAAGCGTGCAAAGCCCTAGGACTCATAAATGGTCTATGCGATCTCTGCAACCAGCAACAAAGAACCCACCAACCAGCCGACTGACATATTGAGTGAGTACTCAGATGTTTTTAAAGGAATTGGTGCATTTCAGGATGAGTGCAGTTTTAGAATAGACCCAAGCGTAACACCAGTGGTTTGCCCCCCAAGGAGAGCGCCTTTTGCCCTCAGAGATCATCTTAAAGTAGAGTTAGCAAACATGGAAAAAGATGGCATAATATGCAGGGTAACTGAGCCGACTGAGTGGGTAAATGCACTTGTAACATGTAAAAAACCAAAGACAAACAAGCTCCGTGTATGCCTGGACCCAAGACCTCTGAACAAAGCAATAATGAGGACACACTACTCCCTCCCAACGCTTGACGACATAACGTACAAGTTGGCTGGAGCAAGATATTTTAGCATATTGGATGCTAGATCTGGTTAATGGGCCATTAAGCTCAGTGAGGAGTCATCCCTACTCACTACCTTCAACACCATATTTGGCAGATATCGCTTCCTCAGGATGCCTTTTGGTATTGTGTCTGCCCAGGATGAATTCCAGAGGAGAATCGACGAAACATATGAGGGCCTAGCTGGTATAATAGACGACATCATTGTGTTCGGGCAAACAAAAGAGGAGCATGACCGCAAACTCAGAGCTATGCTCTGTCGGACCAGAGAAAGAGGTCTGAAGCTCAACCCAGACAAGCTCTGTGTCAGAGAAGTCAGCTACTTCGGACACAAGCTCACAGCTAATGGACTGGAACCAGACCCTTTAAAGGTGAAAGCAATCCGTGACATGCCGCCACCAGAAAATAAAGCAGAACTGGAGACAATTCTTGGCATGGTAAATTATCTTGCTAAGTTTGCCCCTAATCTGGCTGAGGTGAGCGCACCACTCAGACACCTCCTCTTACAAGACACAGAGTTCAGGTGGGACACAAAAGGGCATTTAAAAAGATGAAAGAAACAATAACAGCTGAACCAGGGCCAGTGCTAGCTTACTTTGACCCAAAAAAGGAAGTGACACTACAAGTGGACGCATCAAAACATGGTCTGGGTGCAACAATTATGCAAGAAGGCCGACCAGTTGCATATGCATCGAAACTTCTCAATAGTACAGAGCAAAACTATGCCCACATAGAGAAAGAGCTTTATGCCATTCTGTATGGATGCAAAAGATTCCATGAATGCATATATGGACGACATATACGTAACTGTTGAATCAGATTATAAGCCACTTGAGTCAATACTTCGTAAGCCACTAGCTCTTGCACCGCCATGCTTACAGCGCATGCTGCTCACACTGCAGAAATACAGCATCACTCTCATCCACAAACCAGGAAAGGACATTCCGGTTGCTGACACACTGTCAAGGAAATCCATGGATGATGAGGACAATTTACTAACTGAGGAGACTCAAGTACACACTGTCATCAGCACAAAGCCAGTAAGTACAAACAGGCTAGGCGACCTTAAGATAGCCACGACTGAGGATGAGCAATTGTCTGCCCTCAAACATGTCATTCAGTCAGGTTGGCCGGAAATGAGAAAAAAGTGTCCCTCACTCATCAGTGACTACTGGAACCACCGTGATGAAATCACAGAGGCTGATGGAACTCTCATAAAAGGTGATAAAATAATAATCCCTCACAAGCTCAGAAAAGAAATGCTACAATGCGTACACACATGCCATTTTGGAGTAGAGACGAGCAAACACAGGGCTAGAGACATTATGTTTTGGCCATGTATGAGTCAACAGATAGAAGAATGATGTCACGATGATGTCACAATGGTGCCGCAGATGGCAGCCTTGGCACAACGCTCTCTGCTTTTTTTGTTTTTGTTTGTTTTATGTGTTTTGTTATGCAAACCCAATAACATACACCAGGGAACAAAGAAAGGTCTACAAAATGAAACGATTTGACTGAAAATAGAGTGTGAATGTCATTGTTACACTTACAGACTGACCTAATTTATGATGCTGCGTTTCAGTGAGCAAAGATGCAACGAGTTTCATATTATGTGTTGCCTTTAAATGATCATAATGTTCCTGCACTGGAGAATTCGGGCATCGATCCCGCTACCTCTCGCATGTGACTGTATCAAAATGGGAGGAACTTTAATCACTTGTGCCCTTTATCATCTTTCCCAAAAGGATGTGGGAGCCAATGAGCAAATTGCGAGTTCATCTATTGTCCAATCAGGGGCAAGGAGGAGAGCGCGGACAGAGTGAGAAGGTAATGGCGGCGAAGCGGAGCTGTTTTTGGAACACAGAGATTGTTCGCTTATACTGTAGCTAAATCACAAGTTTAACTAACTTAGTTAAGTTCGGATTTACAGTGTCGAGGGTGGCAAAAGGACGGAAGCTTCAGGATCTCGTTAGAGTCTTCCCCGGAACCGTGTAAACAAACAGTGTAATGTGAATAGAGTAGATGAATGGGAACAATCCCATTAGTCCGAATTCAGTAACGCGAGGCTACGTTAGATCAGTTCCAAGTCGGTGGCTGGATAACTTGTGAAAAAGTTTGGTTCCAGTCGTTTTGGATAACGTGAAAGTGGATTTAACGTTGTCACTGTGGAAGCCTTGGAGCAGCAACTCAAACTCTGTCTCACCCTCTCTTGCATGCATCAAAGAGGACATGTCTCTTGTTCCCATCGTGAGTACACCCTGCCATGAGCCTTTCTCTCTGCAATAGCACTGGGCCAAAGTAAAGTGACAGTAGACTAAAAGTGTTTTCTTTTTGTGGTTTTGGGACATATGGGAGTTTCACGTGTTTGACGTTCTTTACACATCGGTTAACGAACTGAACACTACATTAAAAAAGAGAGACAAACAAGTTTTGTTCATATTTTTATGCTGACTAACCGTGTAAACTGTAGGTATGCCTGAAAAAATGTTTTTTGCTAATACGTGAGTGGTGTAATGTTTAATTTTCTCTGAATTCGCCCTCAATATAATTTAATTTACTGTTTCTGTTAAGTACTGTTGATACCTGCTGAGTCAGGGATAATCTTTTTCTAATTCAGTAGTTTTGCTTTGCGTGATCGATTTGTTTATTTCAAATATACAAGTTCATGGGACGCAATAAATGCTATTTGTGTTTACTTTTCATACAAGTCTGGTGTTAATTTTAAAATCTCTTTAGAGTAGGGGCGTGTGCTAACTCTGACTACTAGCGGGAAGGGAAAAGTAGGGAAGTACAGCAGGTCAATGGTAAACTATATGTGCTAAACTAAATTTACCAAGGTTACACGTACTGTCAGCCCAATACTTCAGGTTAGCCCCGTGACTTAGCAAAATCCTGAAGCCCTACTCTCTCACGCTGAAATAGAGTAGCATAGGTTAGACACGAATTGTGCTGGGGGCTAGGACCTAGATCCTTAGTCACTCTGCCGTCTGGAGAGTTTTTGCGCTGGTTCACCCCTATCAGACGAGTACGGTTTTGCTCGTTACATTTTGGCGTCACGAACAGGATCAACCAGGTACTCAGTCCACACAGAACTATAACATGCCCCAGTCTTGGGTCTTAAAACAAAAATTTAAAAAAAAAAATTGGAAGAGTTACGCCAGCAGTTTGAAGACTTGCAAGCAAAGTTTACTGAACTGTCAGTGAACAGGCAAGAAGTGACCAGAGGGAGGCACTGTCCATGGCAAATTTAGTTATTGAGAAACAGGCCAGTGCTTAACAGGCCTCCGTTTCAGTGTATATACAGAGAGACAGGAAATGCCCTGATTTCAGTGAAGGGCTGAGCCAAGGGGAGCTGTGTGTAGAGGAGTGGATCAAGTCAATGAAGTCCTATTTCAAAGTATGTAGAGTCCCAGAAGAGGACCAAGTTGAACTGCTTAAGCAACACTTAAAGGGAGAGGCAAAGTTGAAAGTCCAATTTATGCTGGAAAACAGGGCCATAGATGCACCTAAGGTCTTTGAGGTGCTGGAAGAGGCCTGTGGCGACATTGCTGAGAGATTTGAGATTTGCTGAGAAATTTGTATGACCGAAAACAAACAGTAAGTAAAGAAATGAGAACATATGCCTATGATCTCCAAAAAAAACTTCGCAGATTGAGAAGCCGTGACCCTCAATTCCTGACTCAGACACTGTTCTGAGGGAACAGTGTGTGTTGAGTCTGAGGGATGATGCCCTTCAGCGCGAGATGAAAAGGCAGGCAAAAACATTTAACGCTCTCATCCAGGCAGCGATTGAATGGGCTGAAGAGGAAGAACTTCCCTAGACCTCCACAGCAAGTGTTTATGCCCATGAGGCCGTTAAGGTGACTAACACTGAAGAAAGACCACTGTGATAACGTGGTGCGATGGAGTGGGGCTGCCACAAGAATTACGGTGCTCAGTGGGTGTTTTCAAAAATGTAGAAAAAGTCTGAAAAAGCATCAAACAATCTCAAGGCTCCTTCCAACCTATTACTCATTTCCTCTAGGGACTAGCTTTTTACTCCATTTGGGGAAAATACCAAGAACATGGTCTTAAGCTGAAACCCAAGAAATGTTTCTTGCTAAAGACAGAGGTCAAATTTTAGGGGCACATTGTGTCTGCTGAGGGGTGCAAGTAGATGCAGATCTGGAAAACTTGCCCACCCCACGCACCGTCAAGACAGTTAGACAGATCGTGGGTTTCATGTCTTATTACCACAGATTCTTGCCTCACTTTGCACAGTTGGCAAAACCCCTTCATGCACTTATGGGAAAGGCCAAGAAGAGTGGCAAAAATACTTAACAGCAGCCTTTTGTGTGGAATGTAGAATGGCCGGCAGTTTTGATATGTTGTGGAAGTGCTTATTGGCCCCTCCAGTGCTTGCCTATCCTGATTTTAAGCTCCCTTTCATTGTGACCACAGATAGTAGTCATCAGGGGCAGGGTGCGGTGCTAAGTCAGTGTCAGGGAGGGGTTAAGCATTCCAGCTGAAATTTGCCAGCCGAGGCTTACGAGGGTCTAAAAACAATTATAGGAATTATAGTGCATTAAAATTGGAACCTCTAGTCCTTAAGTGGGCAGTCACAGAGAAGTTTAGAGATTTGCTGCTTAACTCGAAATTCAGTCATCACCGATCACAACCCCCTTCCTTATTTGGAAACTGCAAACCTTGGAGCTGTGGAACAAAGGTGGGTGGCACAGCTGGCTGAGTTCAATTTCGAGGTGCACTATAAGCCAGGAAGATCTAACCAGAATGCCGACGTGTTTTCTCGCATTCCAGTTACCCCAGAGCCAGAAGTAGAAGATTGTGAAAAGGACTTTTTGGTGATAAAAGGTAAGGGCTTGCCTCTGGCCTGTCCATAAAGCTGAGGAGAGAAAACATAATGTACAGATGGCTGCCCAGCTGACTGTAAAGAGTGCCATGTGTGGGCACAGTTGGGAGGAGCTTCAGAAACTTCAGGCGCAGGACCCAGATGTTGGGCCGGTGGCAGCGGCAGTGAGAGTGG
Organism: Trichomycterus rosablanca; assembly: GCF_030014385.1. Lineage (NCBI taxonomy): Eukaryota > Metazoa > Chordata > Actinopteri > Siluriformes > Trichomycteridae > Trichomycterus > Trichomycterus rosablanca. Next base: position 16,446,727 of record NC_085989.1, on the reverse strand, counting down.
GCCAAAAGCCATGCAAGCAGCAGTTACGTGAGATGAACACAGCCCAGCGGAAGATGATTGGATAGTGAGAGCACCTGAAGTTGCAACATGGGGTCTTTGTCCAGGTGCTTACGAGATCCTCGGGATGGTGAGGAGGTGCATCAGCTGATCATGCCGAACTCCTTGCAAAGGCATGTTTTCAAGACACAGCGTAATTATGTTGGACATTTTAGTGAAAAGAGCACACTGGACTTATTAAGGCGGATCTATTATTGGCCTGCTATGACAAAAGATGCAATGTTGGGTGCAACAGTGCAAATGGTGTGCTTTGGCAAGGGATGTATTCCCCAGGACGCAAACTCCTATGACCTGTACTAATGTCACTGCAAGTCCTGGCAACGTTACTATGATACGACATTACTATGGCACCCAGAGAGGCAGCCACAGTGTTTTACTTGTTAAACTCGCGTATGGCAACACAATTCGACTTTCAATCAGAATGAGCTCCTATACATTAGAGGCTTATTTCCACTAAACAATTAGGGACCGTGATGCTTACAGAAAAGCAAAGAATTAATTAAACAAGGGAATTAAAGCTGCCAAACACAAATACAGGAAAAATCTGGAGCAGAAATTCTTCTCAAATGACTGTTCCTCCATCTGGAAAGGACTTCAGTCCATCACAAACTACAAACCCAAACCTTCAAACGCAACTGTGGACCCCCTGCTGCCAAACCAGCTCAATAACTTCTATTCAAGATTTGAAACACAAAGGACATCTCCCTCCTCAGTCATCCTCCCAGTTCCAAAAAGCAGAAGATCTCCTGCCTGAATGACTACAGACCTGTTGCCCTAACATTTGTAGTGATGAAGTGTTTCGAGAGACTTGTACTTCAACACCTCAAAGTCATGACTGATGCTCTTCAGGACCCTCTCCAGTTCACATATAGAGCCAACAGGTCTGTGGATGATTCCATTAATTTGGATCTTTCTTACATCCTACAACATCTGGGCGGCCCTAACACTTACACCTGTGTGCTGTTTGTCGACTTCAGTTCTGCCTTTAACAACATCATTCCTAACCTTCTGCTTCACAAACTATGGCAGCTTAATGTCCCCCCATCTGTCTGCTACTGGATCCACAACTTCCTGTCTAACAGGAAACAGTGTGTAAAGGTGGGCAACCACATTTTGGATCCTCTCTGCTTCAGCACTGGTGCTCCACAGGGATGTGTGCTCTCTCCCTTGCTCTACTCCCGCTACACAAATGACTGCAGATCTAACAGCAACTCTGTTAAGCTCATTAAATTTGCAGATGACACTACCCTGGTCGGAATCATTTCAATTAATGACAAGTCCACATACAGGGAGGAAATAACAGCTGGTATCATGGTGTGGAGCAAACAACCTGGAGCTAAACACACAAAAACTGTGGCGATGATCATTGACTTCAGGAAAAAAATCCTTTCCACTGCCTCCACTGGTTATACACGGCTCCACAGTCAGCAGAGCTGCGTTCCAGAAATTCCTGGGCACAACCATCCAACAGGATCTTAAATGGGACAGACATTCACAAAGTTGAATCAGTTCATCTGGACACAAGTTTGTTGTAGAGATACGTTTCGTCACTCAATCCGAATGACTTCTTCGATAAGGATTGCCTCAAACTTGTATGAGAGTATGAGAAAACGGCACGTAAGATGGCTGACTACAGGAACCACCTGCGATTTAACATCAGATGCAGACAGACCAGGATCACACCTAAGAGCCTGCAACTCAGATCTTCTGTCAAGGGTCACCAAGCTAGCAAGATCATTCAGAAGCCACAGAACCAGCTACTGAATGAACGGGTAAGACAAACTAACTTCACAATCGATGTCTTAAAAACTAGAGAAGAGCAGATCGTACAAAGACTTACTGTACATCACGTCTAGATGAGCCCACTCTCCAACAGGTGATTAATTTCACGCAGAAGGCTCAACATGAAAGGTCAAAAGCCAGGCAGCAAAAAAAAGTTTGACTTGCTTGCTGCAGGACAGAAACACCAACAGACCACGGATGGCCGAAAGAGGAATGAAGGGCAAACACACACTGGTGATGTGGACAAGTGGGTGAAGAACTTGTCGGACAGACAGCTCACACAAGCGGAGAAAGACATCTTGGCTAAGGGGTTGAATTTTGTTGTTACACCGAAGCAAGTCCCACTAGTGGAACTGATCACAGCCACAGAATCAGCAATCCGTAACAACAACATCTCCGATTTGGAAGTGGAACAGTTGCGGATGAAAGTGTCAGCTTGCCTTAGTAATGCAAAGCCACCGCCATCCAACATCAGCAGAGACGACAGGTATGTACTTACTACACTTAGTAAGGACAATAACATCATACTTCCTGCTGACAAGGGTAGATGTACTGTTCTGTTAAAGCAGATAGACTATCATGAGAAAGTGATGTTGTTACTTAGTGACACTAACACTTATGAGCTGCTAAAACGAGATCCAGGTAGTAGCTACAAGAAAAAGGTGATAGATTGTCTGAAAGTTTTAGAACAGAACAATGCTATTGACAGGGCTTTGTACTACAAATTATATCCGGGGGGGGCTACACCTAGTCTGTATGGGTTACCTAAGATACACAAACGGGATGTACCTTTACGACCCATTGTTTGTATGATTAACTCTGTGACATAACATTTCTAAGTTTCTATATGTCTCGTATGATGTTACATCCCTTTTCACGTGCATTCCGGTTGCTGAGGCAGTGGAGGTGGTCCATAGGAAACTACAAGGCGACCCCACCCTGAGCAAGAGGACCACCCTTACCATGGACCAGGTGTGCACACTCCAAGAACTGTGTCTTCAGTCCACCTACTTCTCGTACAGAGGACAGTTCTACAAACAGAAACATGGGTGTGCTATGGGGTCCCCAGTCTCACCTATAGTTGCAAACCTGTACATGGAGGAAGTGGAAAAGAAGGCACTAAGGTCCTACTCAGGGACACCACCGAGTCATTGGTTTAGATATGTGGACGACACCTGGGTTAAAATAAAATCCGAGGAAGTACCACATTTCACGGACCACATCAACTCTGTGGACAAACACAAGGGCGGATGCAAGCAACAACAGTTTAGCCTTTAGCTTAGACTGTGAAATTGCTATTCAAGATGAGGGACGTTTGAAAGTAAATGTGTACCACAAACCAACACACACGGCCCAGTACTTAAGGTTTGACTCCCATCAATCATTGGAGCACAAACAAGGAGTCATCAGGACGCTGCACCACTGGGCGAACAGCAGTAGTAACGTAGCTGCAAATGAACTTTTTCAGAAGTGTGAAGAGTCATTAGGTTTAATACTTTACCAGGACACATTTGAAGTTGTAAATCCACTGGGCTCTGGCAAGAAAAAACATAAAATTCTTGCAGTCTACTTTACTGTTGCAAATGTGCCACCACATAACAGATCCACTGTGGACCAAATGCAGCTTGTTTTGCTTTGCCGACAGCTAGATTACAAGTACTTTGGTCTAGATGCAGTGTTTGCTTCCCTAATCTCAGATTTAAAAGACCTAGATGATAATGGAATTGTTTTATCTGATGGAAAACTGTACTATGGTACATTGTGTAGAATTGCCGGTGATAGTCTTGGTTCTCACGGCATTCTGGGCTTTACTGAAAATTTTAGTAAAAGCAACCACTTCTGCAGATTTTGTACCATTGATCATTCAACATTTTTATCCTCTCCATTGTCAAAAGGGGATAAAAGGACTGTTGAGTCATACAATGATTGTGTGCAGAACATTTCAAGTAGGTCTGATTTATCAGTTGGAATTAAGTTTGAGTCAAAGTTCAATGAATTATCCTACTTTCATGTGTGCCTACCTGGGCTGCCACCTTGCTTGGGCCATGACCTTTTTGAAGGTGTTGTCTCATATGACTTAGCATTATGTATTTGTGAATTTGTTACAAAGCAAAAACTGTTCACTTATAGAGAATTGAATCGCAGACTGAATCATCTGAGATACCTTGGCAATGATGCAAAAAACAAACCTAGTGATGTAAATTGTGGAAGTGAAAAATTAAGCAGCCATGCCAATCAGAATTGGTGTTTCCTTAGACTCCTACCTCTATTAATTGGGGATAAAATAAAAAAACCCAACAGAAAATGTGGTTTGGCAACTTGTACTGCAGCTGAGGCAAATTGTTGAATTGATTTGTGCTCCTGCAATTACAAAAAGCCAGGTAGTCTTCTTAAATATTCTTATTGAAGAGTATTTGGAAAGTCAACAGAAGGCCTTTTCTAATCATCCACTTAAGCCAAAACATCATTACTTATCCCACTATCCAGAACTTAAACTTTGCTTTGGACCACTTATTCACTTATTGGACCCTTAGATTTGAAAGTAAACACTCTTATTTTAAGCAGTGTATTCGCAAACTACAAAACTTTAAAAATGTGTGTTCCATGCTTGCTGAAAGACATCAGCTTTTACAAGCATATGTGTGCGCTGGTGGTGATTTTCCACCATGCATAATTTTTGACTAAAGCACAGATTTTTTTTCCAGATCATTACAGTGATAAGATAAAAACCTCAGTTGCTCATATGGACTTCCAGCCAGAGCTAGATGAAGACAATCCAGCAAGGGCACAGTGTCTCATAATTACAAAGAAGATTGTTAATCAGTTCCCACAGTCATTTGCAGGCATGCTGAGTGATGACCATGTGATTGGTGGAGGATTTTCATCACTCAGTCAAATAAAGGTGCGTGTAGAGCACCTTAACCGTAATAATACTCTAGCAAGATTGAGGTCGGCCAAAGATAATACAGGAGAAAAAACAAATACAGGTCCTGCTGACAGCTACGGCTGCACAAGATGGCAGCCTGACCTTCCATCTGAAGAAACAGAGAGCACATTTAATGAGAAGAAGCTGAAACTTTTGGAGTTCTTTAGTCATGAGGGCTTGTCTGCCATTGAAAGAGCAGAAGTTCAGCAACACATGGAAACAACATACTACCTAAAACGCAAGATGATAAACACAGTACCAGCACACTCCACTGAATTTTTAAAGCCTCAGTGGCCTTTCCTCTTTGTCCCAAAGAGACTTTAACAGATATTAACATTCTGTGAAAGCTGGAAGCAGCGTTTGAAAAATACGGAAAAGTGGTTATGGAATTTTTCCATAAAAATCCTACCAACAGTGAAGTCAAAGCTGCCCTGACCAGAAGTAAAAGCAGTGTGGCAGTGCCTTACGTTCTGCAAGTTCTGCTGGCCCATGTCAAAGAACAGACTGAGGCTCTCATTCTTCAAGCAGATGTAAGTATAGACTTTTACTATGTTTACTTCTTTTTAATGAAATATTGAAATGAAGTATCAACCACCTACATCCACAGGCATATTTCTTACTGTCATAACCATATAAAACATGTTTCTTGGTAGTTTTGTAATAATTTCAATTCAAATATCATGTCCTTTTTTTTTTTTTTTTTTTTTTTTTTTTTTTTACAGGTTTCTGCCACCGCTGCTGATATTAAGAGGTCCCTGTCTTTGCCCGACAGCCCACGATTGATTGTTTTAGGTATGCATTTCATTTTTATTGTATGTCTTAGTTACAGGTTGATGCTCCTTTTTAATATGTTGGTTGCTTACTGCTTTTCTCTTTACATAGGCCCCATGGCTCAGGGAAAATCATTCACACTGGGGCTTGCCACTCTTTTTTCCAGCTTCTTCAATTTTACCAACTTCAATCTCCAGTACCAGGATGAGGCTTGCTGCACACTGGAGTTAATCCAAAGGTATATGATAAAATATACACTGAGCCATTACTGATGTAGCAAGTCCTCCCACTATTTTAGCTTGTATGGTATTTTTTTTTAAATGCAAAGCACCTTGTGCACCTTAACTAACAGAATAACTCTAATTGTAACTCACACTCGTTTGCTAGGCTGAACATTTCTTTACAAGGAAAAGCAATTACCATTGTAGTTGTTTGTTAACCTGAAATCGAAATAAAAAAGTAAGGCCTGCATATACAGATGCTGATACTGCAAATAGTGACTTTTTTGCCTCTGGTTATAGGTTCAGCTGTGTAGGGGCAGTAACGTTAGTTAAAAAATGGGTTCGTGAGACTGCTGAAGCTGTGAGACAAATGACTTGTCAGACATTTGTCCAAACATCTGACTGCTCACTCGGAGCTCGATTGGGCAGTTAAGTGGACATCACATCCCCTTTCTCACTGCATGGCAAACTACTAATGAAGCTGAAATTTGTCCAGATCATGAAAATCAGTGGGCTAAAATCAGGCTAAAATCAAACAGTGTATGCCTGGCTTTAAATATTGTAATGTGCTTCACATTAATCGGTTCTCCACACTGTGTCCATATCCTTCTAGGTGGTTCATTGGTATAAACCCGGAGCATGGATCCAAAGCTCACCAAGGTAAAGTCACCAGCAAGCGGACTGGGAAGATGGTTCAGAAGAAATGGGTGCCTCTTAATCATCATGTGTGCACCTTGATGAGGAAGCTTATGGACTTTCAGTGGGACTTCATATGATAATGACAGTTGGTTATGTTCATGCTGACTGCTCTTCAAATGATATGCTTTACTGTGTCAGAGCACATTGCATAGTGGAACCTTTTTAGTTAAAAGGCATTTGATTCGCTTTTCTTGTAAACGGCACTTTTTTCTTTTTTGGTTAAGAAAGAAGCATTTTGTTTTGCCTTGGTAGGCCATGTGTAGTGATTGGTGTCTGATTTTCTGTAAAAGACAAATTAAGTTTTCCATTAAAGACAATGTGTATTTCATTTCAGTTCACACTTTGGCACTGGAGGGATCAGCAGCCTGTTGCAGCTGCTCTTACCTACTTTGCTCTTTCTTTCTGTTCTATTTTTGTACACTTTTTTATTGTAGTGATTTAGTATTTATTTAGCATTTATTTCTAACAAACACGACAACTTACACCGGTGGCGAGCTTCTGCAGTACCGGAAGGGAGCCGGTATCCCCTCTGCTCACATACCTGAGGAGATATGGAGACAACCCTGTCGTGGACAAAGAGATGGAGTGAAGGTAAGGGAGGGGATTGAGAGGGACAGGAGAATTAAACTTTTTTTTCCTTCGGTCAATTTTGGAAATGTGAGGTCTCTCACTAACAAGGTGGAGGAACTATCAGCTTTGGTGAACAACCAGCGAATCTACAAGGAATGTAGCTTCACAGAAACATGGCTGCATGAGAACGAACCGGATAGTCATATTGAGCTAGCTGGTTTCTCGCTAGCTCGAACAGACAGAGGGAAGCAAAGCGGTAAGAAGAGAGGAAGAGGTCTTGCTGTATTTGTCAACTTTAAATGGTGTAATCCCGGACATGTGACTGCAAAGGAATGTATCTGCACTCCAGACACTGAACTTCTAGCAGTGGGTTTGAGACCGTACTATCTACCACGGGAGTTCTCACACGCCATTGCTATTGTTGTTTACATCCCTCCATCGGCTATGGCAAAGAACGCCAGGGACGTCATTCACTCAATCACTGCAGGACTGCAGACACAACATCCCAGTGCCCTCACAGTGATCTGTGGAGATTTTAACCATGTCTCCCTCGCTTCTGTACTGACCAACTTTAAACAGTATGTCAACTGTGCAACGAGAGAGAACAAGATCCTGGACCTCTTTTATGTAAATGTGGAAAGGGCATACAGTTCCTCTGCTCTTCCCCCGCTTGGAGAATCTGACCATAACCTAGTACACCTGATGGCCACTTACAAGCCACTGGTTATGCAACAGATGCCCAGCACGAAGACTGTGAAGGTTTGGTCCAGAGAAGCCGAGGAGACTCTCCAGGAGTGTTTCCAGAACACAGACTGGGAGCTATTCCAGAACGACTACGGGGAGGACATCGAGGGCCTCTCTCACTGCATCACAGACTATATCCGCTTCTGTGAGGACACTATTGTACCCACCAAGAAGGTTCGTTGCTACCAGAACAACAAGCCATGGATAAGTAAAGAAATTAAAAACCTTTTGAACAGGAAGAAGAGGGCGATTATGTGTAAGGACAGAGAGGAACTTAGGGCTGTTCAAAAGGAACTTAAGAGGAAACTAAGAGAGGCTAGAAACTGCTACAGGGAGAAGATGGAGGCTAAAATGGGACAGAACAACACAAGAGAGGTGTGGAACGGGATGAAACAGATCACAGGCTGCAGTCGGCCTGTGCGTGGAGTACAGGGAGACCTGAAATTTGCATCTGAGCTAAACCTGTTCTTCAATAGGTTTGATACAGCCCCCACCACTGGGTGCTCAGACAGTGAGGACAGGTCTTCACTCAACACCCATAGCCCCATTCACACCTCTGCAGGAGTCAATGCATTTCAACCCATTGACACCTCTGCCTTTACATCCTCTCTTAGCAGACAACTGACCTCTGACGGCCCAGACTCTCCTACAATCTCCACTCAAGCAAACATTAACATAACACTGGACAATGGCAATTCACCACTCACACCACCTCTTCTACCAACCAGTCACCCACAGCCAGAAACCCACAGCTATGGGCAAATTCTATCTCCACCATGCTCTACCTTCACCATCAACCAGGTACAGCGGGAGCTCTCCAGGCTTAAGAGAACCAAAGCCAGTGGACCTAAAAACATCAACCTCAGAATGTTAAAGGTATGTGCATGGCAGCTGGCTGCTCCCCTACAGCACCTCTTTAATCTCTCTCTGAGACTGAAGAAGGTGCCTACACTGTGAAAAGACCTCCTGCATCATTCAGGTGCCGAAAAAGAATCGTCGCAGCAATCTCAATGACTACAGACCTGTGGCTCTGACATCACACGTCATGAAGACCTTTGAGAGAATGGTGCTACGGCACCTGAGGTCTCAGCTGACAGATTTCCTGGACCCACTGCAGTTTGCATACCGGCCATGCATCGGGATGGATGATGCCATCATCTATATGACCCACAAGGCCCTCTCTCACTTGGACAAGCAGGGAAGCACTGAGAATTATGTTATTTGACTTCTCTGGTGCCTTTAATACCATCCAGCCCTGCCTACTGAGTGAGAAGCTGCTGGAGATGCACCTGCACCCCGATACCACATCATGGATCACAGACTACCTCACAGGCCGGCCACAATATGTCAGAGTGGATGGCTGTTTCTGAGTCTGTGATCTGCAACACTGGTGCACCCCAAGGAACTGTACTAGCACCATTCCTCTTCACGGTATACACCTTGGATTTCCGATTGAACTCTGGTTTCTGCCACCTTCAGAAGTTTTCTGATGACTCCTCCATTGTTGGATGTATCACCAGAGACAACAAGGAGGAGTACAGAGGACTGATCGAGAGCTTCACTACATTGTGCAGTGAAAATCACCTGAAGCTCAACATCAGCAAGACAAAAGAGATTGTGGTAGATTACCAGAGGAACAGAAGCCCCCTGTTCCGGTTTTCATACAGGGAAAGGAAGTGGAGAGGGTGGACTCCTACAAGTACATTGGGGTACATTTAAACAACAAACTGGACTGGACACATAACACTGATGCCATCTATAGGAAAGGACAGAGTAGACTTTTTTTTCTGAGGAGGCTGAGGTCTTTCAATGTGTGCAACAGACTGCTGAAAGCTTTTTATCAGTCTGTGGTTGCCAGCGCCCTCTATTTCGCTGTGGTGTGCTGGGGTGGTGGCATCAAGGCTGGAGATGCCAATAAACTAAATAAGCTGGTCAGGAAAGCCAGTTCTGTTGTGGGTCTACAGCTGGACAGTCTGGAGGTAGTATGTGAGAGGAGAACAAAGGACAAAATCAGGGCCATCCTGGATAATCCTCCTCACCCTCTCAATGAGGAACTATGGCGGCTGGGTAGTTCATTCAGTCATAGACTAATTCCACCAAAGAGCAAGACGGAGCGCTTCAGACGTCCTTTTGTGCCAGCTGCCATCAGACTGCATAACAATAGCAGAAGACACAGACTGTCCTCACACTGATGAGCCAGCTCCCCCCCTACAATAACTCAAGATCTCCCCCTACGCTGGACTCTATGTTTCATTATTCACACATATGTATATATCTACATATAGTATATACAGTGTTTTTATTATATTGTTGTAATTACCATACTGTTGTATAATAGTATTTTTTTTATCATTTCCTTATTTTTTATTTTATTCTACTCTATTTTTATTTACTGTACTTACACTGTACTGGAGCTGCTGTAACACTCGAATTTCCCCCATGGGGATCAATAAAGGAATCTTATCTTATTTGAGTCTGGGTTTGTTTGATTGAACTGATGTTTTTGTATAAAGAGTTTCACAGTTACCTAGAGTACATTATGCAATTAATACAGAATTATGCTGTGTTCAGCAATACTGCAAATGAACAATACTTTGCTGTAACAGTAATTTACAGTTAATTGCTGTAGGAATATACAGTAATAATTTGTATATTACAATTACAGCATTATCCATACTGTAAAAATACAGCACAATACTGGCGAAACTGCTGCCAGTTAATTACTGCAATTTTACAGGAATTTTTTTTACAGTGGAATCCGTCATCACATCTATAACCGTCTGGTTCGACTCAGCATCTCTGCACACCAAGCGTAAGCTACAGCGTACAGTGCGATGTGCAGAGAAAATCATCGGCTGCCAGCTTTCCACACTTGAAGATCTGTACTCCTCTAGGAGGAGAAAGAGGGTAGGGAAGATCATGGCAGACTCTTCACACCCTGGTCCCTTGTTTTTCCAGCGGTTTACATCCCAGTGGAGAGCGAGAGTGAGAGCCTTAATGACTCGAACCAACTGTCACCTTCACAGCTTCTTTCTACAGGTCATCACCATACCTAACAAGGACTATTCCCACATTCCCTCGCTTTAACAAAAGCACATGGACTTCAACAAACATGCTGCACATCACACGTGCCTTGTCACCTTCACATTTTTTTATACTTGAAGTCTGGCAGTGTACTGTTCTATACATCTGTATTGCACACTTATTGGATGCTATACTGTTGTTATTGCTGCTGTATTGTTTATTTTTTGATTACATATAGTATATATGCACTGTAAGCCCGGATAAGTTCAATCTACTTAAAAAATTTGAGAAAACTGGTTGCCTTAAAAAAGTTAAGTAATGTATAATGAAAACTTGAGTTAGCATAACTTAAACATTAAGTTATTACACCTAAAAGGCAAGTTGATTAAACTTTATTTTTTTGTTATACCTGTTAGGGTGCCTGCGAGGTCTGGTGAACAGACCACCAGTTCCCAGCCTCGCAGGCGTTACAGAACAAAGGGCAGCGTGGCCTCAAATAGGAGGCCAGCTGATTAGGGCGAACGACCTGCAGGTGCGAGCCTCCTATTTAAGGGGGTGTCGCCACACTGCAGGTGTCGCACCTTTTGTTCTCTTTTTTGTCCATGGCTGCATCGCATCAGTCCTTTTCTTTCATAGGGTTAGTTCGGTTCCCCAGGCACTGTATAGTGGTTGGGTGTGTAGGTCGTAAGGCCGAGGTATTTTTAGGGCTTAGATCTCTTTAATAAGAAAAGCTGGTGCGATTCCGTGCAGCCCTCGCGCTGCGGTTTGTTTTGATTTCGCTACTTCCCCCGCTTGCATGGTTAGCAGCGGGCTAATGCTAGCGCATTAGTCATACGACCGCAGTCTTGTTAAGGCGCTGTCAGATTCCCGGGTTCATTGGCGCCGGTTTGGCTGAGTGGTGTAAGCTCAGCACTGGCAGTGGAGCAATCCCGGTTCGAATCCACGTCTCTCTTCTTTATCCCTTTTTCAAATCGGCTTCCTCCCAGCAATCCCGTGCTGGTGACAGTGCCGGTCTGGTTTCTCTAAAAAGCCCGCTTTTATGGGGCTTTGTGTTGCTCACGGATTAATATCCGGAGATCCCCTTCTCATTATACTCCTTATAACCCTAAGGAGCTGTTGTGCTTTCAGCCGCGCCGTAGCGCTGTTGGATAGGCGGTTGGTCCGCGAGTGAGCGACCCGGGTTCGCCCCTCGCGTCCGCCAATTTGTTCCTTTGTGTTTTCTTTTTCTTTTTCAGTTGCCAGTGACGTCGGAGGCTCGATCGGGATTCCCCGATTTGTTTTCTGTTCTCCTTTTCCCTTTTTGTTTTGACGGTATTTTATTATTTATTGTTAAATAAAAAGAAACCTTTTACTCTGCATCTTTGGGTCCGACCTCTCTCTTCATAACAGAAAGGTGCGACCATAGATGGACCCAGCAGAGTTTCCTCCCGTGGCTGACGTCCTTCGTCACCAGGGGGTCGCACTGGGGAGACACGAGCTGGCGCTGTCGGAGCTGACACAGCGAGTGATTGAAATCGCCCAGCTGTTGCCGACTCCGGCAGTCGGTTCGAGTAACCCCAGTCACCCTTCCGTCCCTCCAGCGCCTCCTGTAGGAGTCGAAACCTCCATTCCGCCCCCCGAGCGTTTTTCAGGGGAGGCGAAGAAATGTCGAGAAATGTCTCCTACAATGCTCCCTCACGTTCGAGCTACAGCCCTCCCGCTTCCCTTCGGAGCGTTCCAAGGTGGCATTTATTATATCTTTGCTTACCGGCAAGGCTTTGGAATGGGCTACCGCCCTGTGGGAGCAGAACGCCTCAGAGTGTTCTTCGGAGTCTTCTTTTAAGGAGGCTCTGAGGGACACTTTCTTTCATCCCACAGGGGGGAGGGAAGCGGGCCCACGCTTGCTCGAGCTGTCCCAAGGGGGGCGCTCAGTCGCCGATTACGTCATCGAGTTTCGCACGCTGGCGGCTGAGTGCGGTTGGGACGAGGGGGCATTAGTGGCCATTTTCCACCGTGGTCTAGGAGAGAGAATTAAAGATGAGCTGGCCACTCGAGAACTTCCCACTTCTCTCAAGGCCTTCTATCTCCTAGCCACCTCTATCGACACCCGACTCCGACAACGAACCCGGGAGCGAGGGTCTCACCCACCCTATTGTTGGCCCCAAGGCCAGCCCCGGCCCGTGTCGGGAGATCAGGACCCAGAGCCCATGCAGCTGGGATCGACTCGGGGGGTCGCCCCACGACCATCCGACTCCGCCTCGAGGGCCCGATCTCGGTTAAACGAGTAGGCCGCTCTCGTGGCAGGGAGTCGAGGGCGAGCCGTTCCACCATCCCTGAGCAGGGTCTCTTCCTAAGCGCGTCGTTGCGCTGGGAATCTGGGAACACTGACCTCCAAGTCTGTGTCGATTCCGGTGCGGTGGAAAATTTCATCGATCGCCATTTGGTACACGGGTTGGGGATTGACCTTCAACCATTACGAGTCCCCATAACGGTTCACGCCGTGGACGACCGGGCGGTGGCCGGAAGTCCAATCACGCATCAAACGTCTCCTCTCACGATGCGTTTGGGGAGTCATGAGGAGCGGATCACATTTTTAGTGACCCAAGTTCCACAACTCCAAGTGGTACTGGGGCACTCGTGGTTGAAGAGACACAATCCCCAAATTGACTGGCAAACCGGGTCAATCTTTGCCTGGGGAACTCGGTGCCAAGATGCATGCCTGCTGCCAGCAAGCATGTCATCGGCGCCACCATCGCTCGATGCAATGACCCCTGATTTGGCCCGGGTACCCCCCGTGTACCATGACCTACAAGAGGTGTTTAGCAAGTCCCGGGCGCGAGACTTGCCCCCACACAGACCTTTTGATTGTGCGATCAACTTGCTTCCTGGCACTTCTCCTCCTAGGGGGCGCCTCTTCTCCCTGTCGGGACCGGAGAGGATCGCCATGGAGGAGTATGTCAAGGAGGCACTCGATCAGGGGTTCATCCGACCATCGTCCTCCCCAGCTGGGGCAGGATTCTTCTTTGTGGGTAAGAAGGATGGAACCTTGCGCCCCTGTATCGATTATCGAGGTCTGAACGCAATAACGGTTAAGGATCGTTATCCGCTGCCGCTGATGGCCACGGCTTTTGAAGCCCTTCAGCGAGCTTCAATTTTTACGAAGCTCGATTTGCGCAGCGCGTATAACTTGATCCGTATCCGGCGAGGGGATGAATGGAAGACTGCGTTCATTACGCCCACGGGACACTATGAGTATCTAGTGATGCCCTTTGGGTTAATGAATGCCCCCGCGGTTTTCCAACGCTTTATCAATGAGGCTTTGCGGGAAGCCCTTGACCGATACGTCTATGTCTACTTAGACGATATCTTAATTTTTAGCCGGTCCATCGAAGAACACGTGAGGCACGTCCGTCGGGTTCTTCAGCTTTTGCTCGACCATCATTTGTTCGTCAAGCTGGAGAAGTCCGTTTTCCATACCCCATCAGTTTCTTTTTTGGGGTTTATAATCTCACAGGGTGCCCTCCGAATGGATCCGGCTAAAACCAAGTCTGTGGAGGACTGGCCAACTCCTTGTTCCGTACGCCTAGTGCAAAGATTTCTGGGTTTTGCTAACTTTTTCAGGCGGTTCATTCGGAACTTCAGTTCGGTCGCCGCTCCTTTGACGGCCCTTACGGGTAAGGGTCCGTTTAAATGGACGGTGCAGGCCCAACAAGCCTTCAATAGGCTTAAGGCTCTCTTAACAACTGCTCCTGTATTGCAGTTGCCCGATCCAGAGGAAGCTTTCATAGTGGAAGTGGACGCCTCTGATGTCGGGGTTGGGGCGGTATTGTCCCAGAGAGTGGGTCCGGAAAAGAAGCTCCACCCATGTGCTTTCTTTTCGCACCGTCTAACTCCTGCCGAGCGTAACTACCCGGTAGGAGATAAGGAGCTTTTGGCCATCAAGCTGGCGCTTGATGAGTGGCGACATTGGCTCGAGGGGGCAAAACATCCCTTCCTTGTTTGGACAGACCACAAGAATTTGTCGTTTATCCAACAGGCGAAGCGGATGAATTCCCGTCAGGCTCGGTGGTCACTTTTTTTTGGTCGGTTTCGTTTCACCCTGTCTTATAGACCAGGGTCGAAAAACGTCAAACCTGATGCCTTGTCCAGGCAGTGGGAACCGACCAGACCTGAGACTGAGCCTGATCCTATCATCCCCCAGAGCCAAATTGCTGCCCCGGTAACGTGGGGTATATTTAAGACAGTTCGGGACGCTCAAGCGGTTGAGCCCGACCCAGGTGGAGGTCCACCTGACCGGCTGTTTGTACCATCAACAGTCCGTCGTCAGGTGTTTGAATGGGCTCACGCGTCCTCATTTGCGGCTCACCCAGGAGTTTCTAAGACCCTGGTGTTGTTGCGCCGAAGGTTTTGGTGGCCGGGGATGGAGAGTCAGGTCAAGGACTTTGTCCGTGCCTGCGCTGTCTGTGCAACTAACAAAAGCACAAGAGAGCGTCCTCGTGGACTTCTCCACCCGTTGCCAGTACCTTCAAGACCGTGGTCCCACCTGGCACTGGATTTTGTCACGGGGTTGCCTAAATCCAGGGGATTCACGGTGGTACTGGTGGTTGTTGACCGGTTCACTAAATCTTGCCTTTTCGTTCCGATGCCCAAGCTCCCGTCCGCCATGGCCACCGCACAGGCGGTTCTGCAACATGTGGTGAGAGCACATGGGGTCCCGTCTGACATTGTGTCGGATCGGGGTCCGCAGTTCATTAGCCAGTGCTGGCGAGCCTTTTGCCAACTTCTTGGCGCGACGGCCAGCTTATCCTCGGGATATCACCCCGAGTCCAACGGGCAATCGGAACGGGTAATTCAGGATCTGGGCAAGATGCTTCGGTGCCTCACTGCAGGAAATCCAGCCACTTGGGCGGATAAGTTGATGTGGGCTGAATTTGCCCACAATACCCTGCACCATGCCGCATTGGGTATGTCACCATTTGAGGCACAGTTCGGCTATCCCCCTCCGCTGTTTCCTGAGCAGGAACAAGAGGTTGCGGTGCCGACTGTGCAGCAACACATCCGTCGCTGCCGCGCCACCTGGAGGAAAGCAAGACAGGCCCTTTTGGCCTCTCAGCGCTCCATGAAGCGCAATGCTGACCGTAGGCGGCAGCCGGCTCTAACTTTCCGACCAGGCCAACGTGTCCTCTTATCGACGAGGGATCTCCCCGTCAAAGGTACCACTCACAAGCTGGCACCGAGGTACATTGGTCCGTTCAAGGTAGTTAGACGGATAAACCCGGTGACATATAGGTTGGAGCTGCCTCCCAGGATGAAGGCGCATCCAACCTTCCATGTCTCCCAACTCCGCCCATTCGTGGGCGGGGGAGCTTTACCCCCCCCACAACCTCCCGCCCCTCGTATCATCCAGGGTGCCCCTGCATTTACGGTTCGCCGCCTCCTGGATAGCAGGAAAGTGCAGGGTAGCACCCAATACCTGGTGGATTGGGAAGGTTACGGCCCCGAGGAACGTTCATGGGTACCGGCTCGACGCATCCTGGACCCTGAACTGATCCGTGAGTACCGAAGGAACCGGTCCGCGGGTCTTGGGACCTCGGGAGCTGTCCCTAGAGGGGGGGGTCCTGTTAGGGTGCCTGCGAGGTCTGGTGAACAGACCACCAGTTCCCAGCCTCGCAGGCGTTACAGAACAAAGGGCAGCGTGGCCTCAAATAGGAGGCCAGCTGATTAGGGCGAACGACCTGCAGGTGCGAGCCTCCTATTTAAGGGGGTGTCGCCACACTGCAGGTGTCGCACCTTTTGTTCTCTTTTTTGTCCATGGCTGCATCGCATCAGTCCTTTTCTTTCATAGGGTTAGTTCGGTTCCCCAGGCACTGTATAGTGGTTGGGTGTGTAGGTCGTAAGGCCGAGGTATTTTTAGGGCTTAGATCTCTTTAATAAGAAAAGCTGGTGCGATTCCGTGCAGCCCTCGCGCTGCGGTTTGTTTTGATTTCGCTACTTCCCCCGCTTGCATGGTTAGCAGCGGGCTAATTGGCGCCGGTTTGGCTGAGTGGTGTAAGCTCAGCACTGGCAGTGGAGCAATCCCGGTTCGAATCCACGTCTCTCTTCTTTATCCCTTTTTCAAATCGGCTTCCTCCCAGCAATCCCGTGCTGGTGACAGTGCCGGTCTGGTTTCTCTAAAAAGCCCGCTTTTATGGGGCTTTGTGTTGCTCACGGATTAATATCCGGAGATCCCCTTCTCATTATACTCCTTATAACCCTAAGGAGCTGTTGTGCTTTCAGCCGCGCCGTAGCGCTGTTGGATAGGCGGTTGGTCCGCGAGTGAGCGACCCGGGTTCGCGCCTCGCGTCTGCCAATTTGTTCCTTTGTGTTTTCTTTTTCTTTTTCAGTTGCCAGTGACGTCGGAGGCTCGATCGGGATTCCCCGATTTGTTTTCTGTTCTCCTTTTCCCTTTTTGTTTTGACGGTATTTTATTATTTATTGTTAAATAAAAAGAAACCTTTTACTCTGCATCTTTGGGTCCGACCTCTCTCTTCATAACAATACCAACTGCTTTTCCCAATAATTCTACTTATTATCTTGAGCTCAATGGACAAAAATATTGATTTCTTCTTAGTTTCATAAACATTAGAAATGTTTATAGAAAAACAGACAGAATAATAAAATTATTTTTCTTTATTTCACTTCAGAAGTATTTATTTAAAATACAACATGTCAAGAAAACATCTTAAACACTGTACAAGCTGAATATAAAGTTCTGATAAAACACAAACAGCTCTTCACAGTAACCATGAACCTGTAGTCAGTTTCACACAGCAAGCTGATTTCTTAACGTTTGGCTGCAGCTCTCTAAAACAAAGAAACAAGAAACAGAAGTATTAATATCAACATTAATACCATTCATTTAAGGAATAAAATAAAGCAGGCCAGCACACTCTTTGCTTCGTATGAAGGATAGCATGTAGCCCAAACACGGGAAATAAAGCAGCGCTGTTTGATTATTTATTTAGTGTTTTACATTAAGATCATTTATTTGAAACAAAATTGTTAAGTAAAGTACAACACTTACCAAAATTAGATGGAAGATGAGAAAGTCCCATCAGACTGGTGTACAAAAATAGCATAATGAGTAAGAAAATGTTCGTCCATTTAGTTTAACAAAGGTTCCACTTCACAAAAGACAAGTTTACTTTTACAAAAAGCCTTAAATGAAAAGTAAAAAGTAATTTGCAACAACAGGTTACAAAAGTTAAAACAAATGGCTACCCGAACACAAGAAAATCATTTTTGCCTGATTCACCAACAGCAAGCTGAAAAAAGGCGGACTTACACGTAAATGGTGGGCGTTTTTCTGTTTAATTACCTTAACTTAACTTTTTTAAGTTAATCTGATAGAAAAGTCTTTTTTTTGTTTAGTAAACTTAAATCTTTTAGCACATTTAAATGTGTACTCAAATGAGTACAATGTACTCTGCATTTTATAGTAGAGCAAAAAAACTTAAATAATTTATGTATGTTGTACTTAAAATGTTTGATTTTATATAAAGTCCAGGCTAACAGTGGGTGTGTTCGAAAAGCTAGTGTGCTGTCTACATAGGCAGCATTTTACGTCATCCTGTGCGTGCTCCCGAGAAGGAGGCTGTTCGAAATCCTAGATGCCTTAAAATCCACACTTCTGAGGCATCTTATTATTTCAATGTTATTTTGGCTCAAGAACGAGTGAGCTCCGACGCTGCCTTAGTGATCAAGACAATCCCAGCATTCATGGCTGACGGGGCGGAGAAACGAATGGAGTTATTGTCAAACGTAAATAAAATATTACTGATTTTTAACTTGTATAAACTTGTACCGAGTGTTTTTATTTGCAAGTTCGGGCTTGTCAGGAAATTTAACCGTTATCGGTACATGAAGAGAGATGTTATTGACGTTAGCGTGCTGTGCTACCTCAGTTTATTGGTTTTAATGGCGAGATGCTAAATGCTAAACGCGAAATGCTAAACCCGATGTTATCGCTATCTAAGTAGTGCGTTCGAATAACCTGACTTTTAAGTCACTGACTTATTAGAATACTCTCTACTAAGTCAGCTGCCTATGTAGACAGTAAGACAGCAAGGCAGCTCCCTAGGTTTTCGAACACACCCAGTGTGTATACTATAGTATATAGTAACTTTTTAATTCCCTACTTGAAGTCTTCAGTGTGTTTTACTGTACATCGTCATCGTACACCTTGTCTGATGCTGTTCTGTTTTATGTCGCTGCTGTGTTGTTTCATTCTATGTTTATATATAGTGTACCTTTCTATTACTTAATTAGATGTTTATATGTTGACACCTGCACCAAGAGAAATTTCTTGTACACCTGGTACTTGGCGAAATAAAGATTCTGATTCAATAAACTATACACTGCTGGAACTATCTGTTGGGGGATATGAGAATGTCCGGGTGCTCACTGATATGTTTACTTGCTTCACCCTGTCATCTAGATGTACAGGAACTTCATCATTTAGATCTTCAGGCATAGTGTCCCTAGCCTCTTCCTCATCTGTGCTTACCGAATCTCTTTCAGTAACTTCATTTCTCTGCAGAAGACAATTCACATAATCTGCATATGGCCTATATGACCTCTCACATTCCACATCGGACACTGAATCAGACATCTCCTGGACTTTTTCTCTTGCCTTGTCCATCAGCTGCTTTTCTCTCTTTCTGAATAAAAGTGTTCTGGGTCTTTCCGTGTTTTGTTCACACACATTATCCTCCGGCATCCAAACTGAGCGCCCAATGGGTAAAGATTGAAGATGATCCCTGTGAAGGGTATTTACACTCCCTTTGCTTCCTTCTGGTCTCACACGGTACACAGGCAAGTTTTCCCACAATTACATGTGGTATGGAACTCCATCAGGTCTCCAGCTTGTGTCTTCCCCTACGTCCTAGGTTCCTCAGTAGAACACGATCTTGTAGGTTCTGAAAACGTATTTTCTTGTCATACATTTTCTTGTTATGCTGATGAGTCTTGTCAGCAGCTTGACTTGCCAGTTGATATGCTCTTTGCAAATCACACGTAAGATTTGTCACATATTGGTAATGGGTACTCTTATTCCTTCCATCACTTGACGTGCTGAAACACAGGTCCACCAGAATCCTTGCTTCCTTACCAAACATTAGATAGTAAGGAGAGTATTCAGTTGCGTCATTTTCCGTGCTGTTGTAGGCATGTACCAATGAAAATCTTCTTCTTATGCCCTAGAGTAGCCAACATGGAGAGTAGAGTACGACTGAAACACTCTGGTTGGGGATCCCCTTGCGGTTGATATGGAGTGATTTTCGTATGCCCAAGATCATCAGAAGCACTTTTATCAACTGACACTCAAAATCTCTGCCATGATCAGAATGAATCCGGGCAGGTAATCCATAATGCGCAAAGTATTTCTCTACTAAAGTCTTTGCCACTGTTAATGCCATCTGGTTCTTAGTAGGAAAGGCCTAAGCATAATGGGTAAAATGGTCACAATCAGGACATTACCTATCCCTCTGGAGTCTGGTTCCATTGACAAAAAGTCAATACACACAAGATCCATAGGACCTCTACTAACAATATGATGCTACTGAGCCGCTTTTTTGCAAGGCGTTTTGCGGGTTACACATAATCTACAATTTTCACATACTGCTCTACATCACATGCCATCTTAGGCCAGTAAAACCTAGATCTTAGAAGGTCAATGGCTCTTTCAGCACCCAAATGACCCATGTCATCATGTATTGATCGAACACCACTTCCTTGTACTCTGAGGGCAGTATCAACTGTAAAGACTTCTCTAAGGACTTTTTGGTTATTCAATTATGTAGCCCTTCTTTCATTACAAGTCTGCCTACCTCCCACTTTAGAATAAGCAATTCAGAAGCAGCCTCTTTCCTACTACGCCAAACTCCCTGTTTCAAAGCCTGGATTACTGTTCCAATGACAGTATCTCTCTTCTGAGCTTCAACTAATTCAGCCTTAGACATTTGCTCTAGAGAGTTTTGTTTTAAATGTGAAGGAAAAGCATATATATCTGGGATACAATCAGGTGAGGCCCCTAACTGCTCCACATGTCTGGGGATTGCATCAGGCGACGTATCTGTGTGCACTTGCTGACTGATGGATCTCACTACATCCTGAGACATGCTATCCCATCCTTCACAGTCTACACTCTAAGGTATGTTTCTGGACAATAAATCAGCATATGTTTGGTCTTCCCGGTCTGTACTGTACATTAGAATCATAAGTGGCCAGGGCAGCAAGCCACCGATGCCCAGTCGCATTCAGCTTGGCAGTGCTAAGCACATATGTCAAAGGGTTATTATCCGTGCATACTGTAAACCGGGATCCGTATGGATAATTATGAAATTTGTCTACTACGGCCCACTTGAAACTCTAATTGGTGAACAGGGTATCTCTGCTCCGAAACACTTAACTCCCTACTGGCAAAGGCCACTGGTCTTAATCCTTCAGGATGTTCCTGGTACAGCACAGCACCAAGCCCCTTGAAACTGGCATCAGTGTGTAGGATATAAGATTTACCCAGAGAGGGGTAACTGGCATCACTTAAACCCAATATGGCCAGGCCAGACACTGGCTGGATTGAAACATCAGACAAGTGGCTTTCATACCAGGTCTCAAAAATAATTGTGACTTGTGAACCACTATCAAGGAGTGCATTACACCATTGGCCATTCACCTGGACTTGAATAATTAAAGAAGGCCCAATCAGTTCTTGAGGAATGTCTTTTGCTTTCTGTGTAATTACCTTGCTGTTCTTAACAGAGCATACTGTGTTGTCACTTTCTTTTCTTGGCACAGAAGCATCATGTCTAGCATTTCGGGACAATCTAATACATTTCTGGATGGCTTTTGTCGGATTCGCTTCATTTTTGCATTTTGAGGAGAAATGCCCACATTTCTCATTTTCCACATTGATGATAAAAATTTCCATCTGCATCAGCAGATGCCTGCGCTCTGGTCACTCTTGGTTCACTTTTGGATGGTTCAACTCTTAACACAGTAGCAGGGGCCTTGGACACCTTTGTGTTCTTTGCCTCCAGTTTGTGTTGCAATTGTTTCACTTTATTTTTTTAATGCAGCTACTTCTGGATCAGCACCTGTCTCAGAGATCTGTTGGTCAGTGATGCTGGTTCTTCCCTATCGGCTAAGGCTTGACAAGGCGGCATTTCAGATATCAGATTCTGAACATCCACCTGACCACTTGCCATATCTGGTTGGGCATGAACCCGGTGTACTGATGACTTCAGTTGAGTTCTGGAGGCTTCATATTCCTCCTCATGGCGGATCTTGCTCAAAAGAGTTAAAAAGAATGGAGGACTTCCTTCCTTTCTCTCATCTTAAGTTGGACTAACATCATCCTAATAAATAGCACCTCTTATTTACTGTTTTACTTGTACCTGATCTGCACCACTAGACTAGACCTCCACTTCTATCGGCCCTATACCATGACAGACCCTGGCTTTTGGACTTGTTGCTGATAACTGTCTAGATGGTCTTTTTCGTCTTTGGTCCGGCGCACACGGTGTCCATTTTTTCCAAAAAAGTGTGATAGTCCATCCTAGATGCCTCCAAACCCAGAGATGTTAACGGTGCTTCTGGACATGGTTAACATAAAGCTTCTTTTTTGCACAGTAAAGTTTTAAGTGGCATTTGTGCATGTAACTCTGTATTGTGGTGCTTGACAAAGGTTTGCCAAAGTAATCCCTCACCCATGTGGTTATATCAGCTATTGTTGAGTGGTGGTTCTTGATGCAGTGCCGTCTGAAGGATTGAAAATCACAGGCGTTCAGCTTAAGCTTGCGCCCTTGGCCTTTACACACTGAAATTCCTCCCGATTCCTTGAATCGTTTAATGATATTATGCACTGTAGAGGGAGAAATATGCAAATCCCTTCCAATCTTTCTTTGATGTACATTGTTTTTAAACATTTCAATCATTTTCTCATGCATTTGTTGACAAACTGGAGATCCTCTGATCATCTTTTCTCATCAAAGACTCAGCCTTTCCTGGATTCTGCTTTTGTACCGAACCATGATTACAATTACCTGTTGACATCACCTGTTTGGAATCACATCATTGCTTAGTTTTTTCACCTCATTATTAGTCATAAATTGCCACTGTTCCAACTTTTTTTGGAATGTATTGCAGGGCTGAAATGCAGGAATGGAGGTATATTAACAAATGAAATGAAGTCAAGCAGACAAAACAAAACAAATAGCATTACTTAATTGAAGTTAAATCATTTAAGGATGGGGTATGTTTAAAGACGATGTTGTAAAAACTGATTTTACATTTAGTCAAAAAAAACCAAAACAAAACGTTATATATAAACAATTCTGTCCCCCAGAATGTGAAGTGAAATGACTTTCTACATAGGCATTTAAGATACAAATGTTAAAAGTAAGGGTGATTTAAACCTTGGATCACTTGCACCCAAAACAAGAATTAAACTCCTAGGCCAGGGATCAGCAAACCAAATTTTAAGAAGAGCCAAATTATCCTATTTTTACCAAAATCAAACCACCTTGGGAGCCACAACATTTTATGTCCATTTTATTGGTGTAATGTTTTAACATTTTGGCTAGAAATCCACTGATCAGCCATAACATTAAAACCACCTCCTTGTTTCTACACTCACTTTATCAGCTCCACTTACCATATAGAAGCACTTTGTAGTTCTACAATTACTGACTGTAGTCCATCTAATTCTTTTTTCAGCCCGCTTTCACCCTGTTCTTCAATGGTCAGGACCCCCACAGGACCACTACAGAGCAGGTATTATTTAGGTGGTGGATCATTCTCAGCACTGCAGTGACACTGACATGGTGGTGGTGTGTTAGTGTGTGTTGTGCTGGTATGAGTGAATCAGATCAGACACAGCAGTGCTGCTGGAGTTTTTAAATACTGTGTCCACTCACTGTCCACTCTATTAGACACTCCTACCTAGTTGGTTCACCTTGTAGATGTAAAATCAGAGATGATCGCTCATCTATTGCTTCTGTTTGAGTTGGTCATCTTCTAGACCTTCATCAGTGGTCTAGCAACGTTAAGCAGGTTACACAGATTAGGTTACTCACTGTATATTTTGATTACATGTATTCTGATATTTCATTGCATTGTCTTTTAGTTATTTTTAATATTTTACTTAACAAAAATATTGTTTTTACTTTCGTTATTGTCGCACTTTACCACTGGCCCCGGGTGCCAAGCTTTTTACATTTTAAAATTATTGCAGCCACTTGTAAACACTCAACAAAGATATTGTCTTAAATCCTTGGCCTGATTTATACCTAGCCACATTTTGATTGTGAAGATTTAAAGACAGTTCCTTGGTCTTCGTGGTTTTTGTCTTGACAATGCAGTGTAAATTGTAGACCCTTACAGGCCCAAGTGTGTCACTTTCCAAGCTGTCAAAGTTGCAACAGATAGACTCTACGTACTAAAAGCAAACAGTATACATTACAATTTGGATTGCAATATCAAGGGATCTGAACACTTTTTGTGAATTGAACTTTTCAATTATAGATTTTTGATACATTTTAAAAAACCAGGACGTTTTCTTACATCCGAGTTTCTTCGATGGATTCTTGACACACACCAAACACTAGGGGGCACCAAATTACTGCATTATAACGAGAATAAAGAGAACATTTAGAGGCAATGTTGCCTGCATCATTTTTAAACCTAAATTATTGCAATTGTGAAAGTATCTCAACACTGACATTTTTACTAGGCATGTTTACATTTTAATAATGGAATAAGGGTCATATCAGAAAAATGAAATAGTTTCAAAGTAAAAATAAGTCAACTTATCCTCTACAGAAAACAAACTTAAACATTGCACTTTAAATTTATACAGTACCTGCAGCAAATCTGCAGTGCAGTTAATCTTTGTAATAATATGTATAATAATCTCTTTTTTACAACTCCAAATCAGAAAAAGTTGGGACAGTATGGAAAATGCAAATAAAATAAAATGCAGTGTTTCTTACATTTACTTTGTCTTTTATTGATTGTAGACAGTTTGAACCCAAGATATTTCATGCTTTATTTCATTTGTTAATATACCTCCATTCCTGCATTTCAGGCCTGCAACACATTCCAAAAAAAGTTGGGACAGGGGCAATTTAGGGCTAGTAATGAGATAAAAAAAAAAAAATAATAATGATGTGATTCCGAACAGGTGATGTCAACAAGTGATTGTAATCATGATTTGGTACAAAAGCAGCATCCAGGAAAGGCTGAGTCTTTGATGAGCAAAGATGATCAGAGGATCTCTAGTTTGTCAACAAATGCATGATAAATGTATTGAAATGTTTACAAACAATATACCTCAAAGAAAGATAGGAGGGGATTTGCATATTTCTCCCTCTACAGTGCATAATATCACTGTCATTTTTTTATCAATATTATTTTTCAACAAGACAATGCAAAACCACATGCTGCACACATTACAAAGGCATGGCTGCAGAAGAAGAGGATACGAGTACTGGACGGGCCTGCCTGCAGTCCTGACCTGTCCCCAATAGAGAATTTTTAAAGGAAAAATGCGACAACGACCCCGTACTGTTGCACATCTTAAAACGTGTTTGCTGGAAGAATGGGACAAAATAAAAGCTGAAACACTAAATCACTTGGTCTCCTCTGTGCCAAAACGTCTATTAAGTATGGTGAAAAGTAATGGCAACATTACAAAGTGGTAAATGCTTTACTGTCCCAACTTTTTTTGGAATGTATTGCAGGCCTGAAATGCAGGAATGAATGTTTATTAATAAATGAAATGAAGTTGAGCAGATAAAACATGAAATATCTCAGGTTCATCCAGTCTGCAATCAAATAAAAGTCAAAGTAAATGTAAGAAACTGTGTTTTTTTATTATTTGCATTTTCCATGCTGTCCCAACTTTTTCTGATTTGGGGTTGTATAATAATCTCTTTTTTACTAAACAAAATAACAAAACATGTTTTGTCATTTTTGACAAGATATATTGTAACTTCTGTATAAGACTGAATGCACAGGTTTCTAATGTGAATAAAGGGCCTATTAATGTTATCCTCTTTGTACGCCTGTGCCTTAAAGCAAGATAACACCGGGGTCAAAACCATTAACCCTCCTACTGAAAAACACACCAGCAGTGTTAACCAACATGGCTTCGTAACAACAACTCTGCAGGCATAGATGCTCGGTCAACACCATGCAAACAGCCAGCACCAATGTAACCAAACTAACAATGTAATCTGATCAACAGCCATTTCTTACTTGATATGTTATTCTATGATTAATGAAGTTACTTAGTTTAGATTTCCATTTTAATCCTAGTTTAACTGCCATGATTGGACAATAGGTAGTGTTGTTGCCTCAAAGCTCTGATTTCATGTCAGTTTAAAGATTACTTTCTTATGTTTTCTTTGAGTACATTTTTTTTATCTATTACAGGCTGGCACACTACATGTATAAATTATTAACACTCATCTATTAGCAGCATCTTAGCTATTAACTTGTCTTCAGTTTGAAACGTGTCTTTTTTTATATTGTTAAAGGATTTTATTTACTATTATTTCCTTTTATTGCTGCATATGATTTTTATGGTGCTCAATGCATTATTATCTTCACCTTTTAACTATCCAAATTGTTTTAGAATTGAGATTTTTCGTCTTGTTTAACTCATGCATGGAGAGATTTTAGACACCTAAATTGTTGGCAGTAATTTATCATTAGTCATCCTCAAAGCTTTTGCACCCATTTAATCCTGTAATAGCTGAAACACAGACAGCACCATGTTTATTTTGTGTGTACTACTGCTTTAGGGTTGTCTTAAGCAGCTGGAAGAAAGTATAGTGATCATCAGACAGATTTGTTGTTGCTAAAGCTTAGCCTGCAAGATTAACCTTTCACACCAGTCTACAGTTTTTCTTGTTAAGGAGAGTGTCTGTCACATTAGCCCTGGTGGTTAGGAAAAAGAAAGAGAAGATTTGGATTCAGTTAAATACACCCTGACTAAAGATAAAAAAAAACTAATCTAGTGATAGCAGCAAGAGTTGGTTGTTTAAACAACATAAATTGTTACAATGTAGTTAGTTACTAGATTAGTTCACTGACAACAATTCACTTACAATTACAATTTGAAGCTACAGTATTAATCTTACACTTTATGGCCAAACATATTTGGACACCTAACTATGAGCTTGTTGGCCATCACATTTAAAAAAGGTAGTAAAATAAAGTGACCTCTATGTAATGTAAACTCAGCTATAGCATTAGCACAAATTGACACAAATTCCCACAGACATACTTTAAAGTCTAGTATAAAACCTCCTTAGAAAAGTTTATGAGAAGGTATAAAGTTGAAATGGGGCAATTGTTTAAAATGCTGTGAAATGATAAACAAAAACACAACAACAAAAAAAGCATTTTAAACAGGTAATGTCATGATTGGGTATAGACAAAGCATCAAAGCTCAGTTGTTTATGGGCCGCTCAGGTGGCGCAGCGGTAAAAACACACGCTGAAACCAGAGCTGGATCTCGAATACATCATATCGAATCTCAGCTCTGCCTGCCGGCTAAGGCTGAGCGGCCACATGAACAATGATTGCCTGTTGTTCAGATGGGCGGGACTAAGCCGGATGGCATGAAGAACTTGCGCATTTGTGGAAGCTTCATTGATGCTAAGGGGTGCAAACTCTCTTCAGAACGACATATGCTTTAATTTAAACAACATCTTTTTAGATTCCTTATTTGTTTAATGAAGATAAAGGCAAGACAATTTTTGCAAATGTTACAATTACATAGTAAGAAAGTACAGGTGCTAGGCTGGCCTGCCTGTAGCAAAATGGGGACTTGGGTTTAAGTAATCAGATTTCTCAGTTTTAAAAAACAGATGCATAAGGTAAATTAGCCGGTTAAAATGTTCCAAGATGTACAGCCAGAAATCTGCACACCCCATTCACCTTACATTACAGACTCATTCTATAATAGATTGAGTTTTTCTACACAAAATAGCCCACAATAACAAAGTGAAAGCAGGTTTTTAGACACTTGTGCTAATTTATTAAAAATCTAAATGTAAAATATTATAAGATAAGATAATCCTTTATTAGTTCCACAGTGGGGAAATTCCCATTGTTGCAGCAGCGAATGGATAGTACAGCACTCAGTACAAAAGATAGACAATAAGAAGAACAATGTATAATAATAATAAGTTAGGAAAAACAAGTAAAAACACTTAGCTAACAAAAAGTAAAACTTAAGTACTTACAAGAAAGGAAAAAAGTAAGAAAAAAACTCAAACGTGAGCAGGAGCTGTTGCAACAGGCAGCCACCTCCGCGGCGCCATCTTGAAATTATATGTACACAAGTGCACACACCCTTTGATATGACACCCAAAAGTGAGCTGGGGTGCATTTTGTTTTCACTGATACTGCTTAAAATGTTTCTACAGTTTAACTGGAGTTCACCTGTGCTAAATTCAATTGACTGGACATGATTGGGGATTGTTAACACCTGCCTATATAAGGTCCCACAGTTGACAGTGCATATCAGAGCAAACTCCAAGCCACGGGGTCAAAGGAATTATCTGCAGATCTCAGAAACAAGATTGTGTCAAGGCATAGATCTGGAGTAGGGTACAGAAAAATTGCTGCAGCGTTACAGGTCCCAAAGACCTTCCAACATGACAACAACCCAAAGCTGAAAATGGCTGTGTACCGACGCTCCCCATCCAACCTGACAGAGTTTGCAAGGATATGCCAAGGGGAATGGGCAAAAATGTCCAAAAACAAGTGTGCCAAGCTCCTAGCTTCTTTGCCAAGACACATTGAAGCTGTAATTGCTGCCAAAGGTGCATCAACCAAGTATTAGGCTAAGGGTGTGTACAGATATGTAACCCCTAAATAAACCATTTTTGTCAGTAAAATAAAATTGCATATTTTCGAAACCCTGTTTTTAATTCATAATTATTGGCGATTGTGTGTAGATGTTTGAGGCAAAAAATTAATTCAATCTATTATACTGTAGAATGAGTCTGTAATGTAATAAAACGGTTATTTGAAAAGTTTGAATCATTGCAAAGTTATTGATCATTTAGAGGAAAGATACAAAAACTAGAGGTTTAAACCACTAAACTCAATGATAAAACACAATAATAAGAAACATAGTCCTTTACTTTTCTACTTTGTACTGCAGCATAATTTGTCAGTCACTCATGTATAGTCTTATCATAGGCAATAATACATAGGCAAGTTAGCCTTGGCCAGCCAGTGAACGCATGCATCAAACAGGAAAGTGTTATCTTTAAATACCGTCCTTCTGTGCGGCCTGCAGCCCATCCCCGGCTCTTGCTGAGCAACAGACATGCTGCATTCTTTGGGCCATTCCACAGAGTACAATAACTTCCTGGAATTCTTTGAAGCCTGACTGGTGGAGCCAGGGCACTTCCTGTTGTCCCTGCAGCACTTCCTGCATGGCCGGCATAATCAGGTTTCTGCCGGTTGCCATGGTGAGAAGCCAAAAATCTTCATCATGACAGTGCTAGATGCTCCATGGACAAACACACAGACAGTTGTCAATTTTTATTGTATGGGATGACAGACGCTTGCAAGTAGTTTGCAATAAGATAAACCCCTAATCCTAATATTATGGTAATTTGTATAGAATTAAATGAAAATGTACAACATGAATTCTCAGTAAACAGAGGAAGAATATTTATTCATACAAACTGTACAAGCAATCATAATTTGTCATAATGTTGAGTTTAAATGAAAAACATCTGATTCTCTTGACAAATGTTCAAATTCTCAACCCCCAGCCTCAGTACTTGGTGAAACATCCAAAAGACTTGGCATTAGGAAAAGCTGACCCATCTCTGTAGCCAACTATCGCAAAGCGATGAACACATCATTTATTTTCTTATTTTCTTTGCTTATTTGCTGTTTGATTTGACACAGCAATGCTGATGGAGTTTTTAAACACCTTACTGTCACTGCTGGACTGAGAGTAGTGCACCCACCAAAAATATCCAGCCAACAGCGCCCTGTGGGCAGCGTCCTGTGACCACTAATGAAGGTCTAGAAGATGACCAACTCAAACAGCAGCAATAGATGAGCGATCGTCTCCGATTTAAATCTACAAGGTGGACTAACTAGGTAGGACTGTCTAATAGAGTGGACAGTGAGTGGACACGGTATTTAAAAACTCCAGCAGCACTACTGTGTCTGATCCACTCATACCAGCACAACACACACTAACACACCACCACCATGTCAGTGTCACTGCAGTGCTGAGAATGATCCACCACCCAAATAATACCTGCTCTGTGGTGGTCCTGTGGGGGTCCTGACCATTGAAGAACAGGGTGAAAGCAGGCTAAAAAAAATATGCAGAGAAATAGATGGACTATTAAACTTTCATGGTCAATGGGAAGTGTAAATATCAAATTTGCATTTGAGGAACAAGGAAGCATTGGGCTAGGCTTAATTAATGAAAGGTGTTAAATAAATTGACTGCCTTTTTGGCATCAACCCCATTCAGCATATTTATATACACTGCCTGGCCAAAAAAAAGGTCACACACTAATATTTCGTTGGACCGCCTTTAGCTTTGATTACGGCACGCATTCGCTGTGGCATCGTTTCCACAAGCTTCTGCAATGTCACAACATTTATTTCTGTCTAGAGTTGCATTAATTTTTTCCCAAGATCTTGTATTGATGATGGGAGATTTGGACCACTGCTCTTCTCCAGCACATCCCAAAGATTCTCAATGGGGTTCAGGTCTGGACTCTGTGGTGGCCAATCCATGTGTGAAAATGATGTCTCATGCTCCCTGAACCACTCTTTCACAGTTTGAGCCCGATGAATCCTGGCATTGTCATCTTGGAATATGCCCGTGCCATCAGGGAAGAAAAAATCCATTAATGGAATAACCTGGTCTTTCAGTATATTCAGGTAGTCAGCTGACCTCATTCTTTGGGCGCATAACGTTGCTGAACCTAGACCTGACCAACTGCAGCAACCCCAGATCATAGCACTGCCCCCAGAGGTTTGTACGGTAGGCACTAGGAATGATGTGCCCATCACTCTGGAACAGGGTAAATCTGGACTCATCAGACCACATGACCTTCTTCCATTGCTCCAGAGTCCAATCTTTATGCTCCGTAGCAAATTGAAGCCGTTTTTGCCGGTTAGCCTCATTGACAAGTGGTTTTCTTAAGGCTACACAGCTGTTTAGTCCCAATCCCTTGAGTTCCCTTTGCATTGTTCATGTGGAAATGCTCTTACTTTCACTATTAAACATATCCCTGAGTTCTACTGTAGTTTTTCTACCATTTGATTTCACCGAACGTTTAAGTGATCGCAGATCACGATCATTCAAGATTTTTTTCCGACCACATTCCTTCCTCGAAGATGATGTTTCCCCACTGTCCTTCCACTTTTTAATAATGCGTTGGACAGTTCTTAACCCAATTTTAGTAGTTTCAGCAATCTCCTTAGATGTTTCCTCAGCTTGATGCATGCCAATAATTTGATCCTTCTGAAACAGATTAACATCTTTTCCACGACCACAGGATGTGTTATTCAACATGGTTGTTTAACAAATGAGAAGCTACTCACTGCATCAGTTAGGGTTAAAAAAAAAAACTTGTTGCCAGCTGAAACAATCACCCATGCAGTAATTATCCAATGGGAGGCTCTTACCTATTTGCTTAGTTAAATCCAGTTGATGACCTTTTTTTGGCCAGGCAGTGTACATTGGGATGCTGACCTTTTTGCTCAGTTAGTCCTGGATTCTGTATAGTTGCTTTGAGACAATGTCCATTGTTAAAAGCCCTATACAAATAAATTTGACTTGACCTTACCAGCAGACCTTATTGTCCAAAATTTGTGCCTGACTTCAGTAATGTTTGTGTGCCCGAAGGAAGGAATTTTCAGTGGAAAGCCTTCTTAGAAGTGACAGCAGCAACAGTTGCCTAATATTATATCATTGCCAGTGGTTTTACATGTAATGTTTAGGTGTCTGATTCACTGTGCAACTTAATTGTGTTTTGTAAATATAAACAAATTCAGAATTTTATACCTGCAAAACAGACACACACTGTGTTGCATTACCTTTCCTATTAATTACACTGTTGAATCATTTGGAAACTGAGGATACTAATTTCTGCAGTTTTGCAAGTAGAATTGTCATCATGGTCACCTATCAAAGATCCCAATATACAGTGTATCACAAAAGTGAGTACACCCCTCACATTTCTGCAGATATTTAAGTATATCTTTTCATGGGACAACACTGACAAAATGACACTTTGACACAATGAAAAGTAGTCTGTGTGCAGCTTATATAACAGTGTAAATTTATTCTTCCCTCAAAATAACTCAATATACAGCCATTAATGTCTAAACCACCGGCAACAAAAGTGAGTACACCCCTTAGTGAAAGTTCCTGAAGTGTCAATATTTTGTGTGGCCACCATTATTTCCCAGAACTGCCTTAACTCTCCTGGGCATGGAGTTTACCAGAGCTTCACAGGTTGCCACTGGAATGCTTTTCCACTCCTCCATGACGACATCACGGAGCTGGCGGATATTCGAGACTTTGCGCTCCTCCACCTTCCGCTTGAGGATGCCCCAAAGATGTTCTATTGGGTTTAGGTCTGGAGACATGCTTGGCCAGTCCATCACATTTACCCTCAGCCTCTTCAATAAAGCAGTCGTCGTCTTAGAGGTGTGTTTGGGGTCATTATCATGCTGGAACACTGCCCTGCGACCCAGTTTCCGGAGGGAGGGGATCATGCTCTGCTTCAGTATTTCACAGTACATATTGGAGTTCATGTGTCCCTCAATGAAATGTAACTCCCCAACACCTGCTGCACTCATGCAGCCCCAGACCATGGCATTCCCACCACCATGCTTGACTGTAGGCATGACACACTTATCTTTGTACTTCTCACCTGATTGCCGCCACACATGCTTGAGACCATCGGAACCAAACAAATTAATCTTGGTCTCATCAGACCATGAGACATGGTTCCAGTAATCCATGTCCTTTGTTGACATGTCTTCAGCAAACTGTTTGCGGGCTTTCTTGTGTAGAGACTTCAGAAGAGGCTTCCTTCTGGGGTGACAGCCATGCAGACCAATTTGATGTAGTGTGCGGCGTATGGTCTGAGCACTGACAGGCTGACCCCCCACCTTTTCAATCTCTGCAGCAATGCTGACAGCACTCCTGCGCCTATCTTTCAAAGACAGCAGTTGGATGTGACGCTGAGCACGTGCACTCAGCTTCTTTGGACGACCAACGCAAGGTCTGTTCTGAGTGGACCCTGCTCTTTTAAAACGCTGGATGATCTTGGCCACTGTGCTGCAGCTCAGTTTCAGGGTGTTGGCAATCTTCTTGTAGCCTTGGCCATCTTCATGTAGCGCAACAATTCGTTTTTTAAGATCCTCAGAGAGTTCTTTGCCATGAGGTGCCATGTTGGAACTTTCAGTGACCAGTATGAGAGAGTGTGAGAGCTGTACTACTAAATTGAACACACCTGCTCCCTATGCACACCTGAGACCTAGTAACACTAACAAATCACATGACATTTTGGAGGGAAAATGACAAGCAGTGCTCAATTTGGACATTTAGGGGTGTAGTCTCTTAGGGGTGTACTCACTTTTGTTGCCGGTGGTTTAGACATTAATGGCTGTATATTGAGTTATTTTGAGAGAGGAATAAATTTACACTGTTATATAAGCTGCACACAGACTACTTTTCATTGTGTCAAAGTGTCATTTTGTCAGTGTTGTCCCATGAAAAGATATACTTAAATATCTGCAGAAATGTGAGGGGTGTACTCACTTTTGTGATACACTGTATGCCCTCTTGTGAATGGTACATTTACACATATATAAGTAACAAAATACAAGTCCAAGTCAAGTCACATACAATGCATATACACCGATCAGCCATAACATTAAAACCACCTCCTTGTTTCTACACACATTGTCCATTTTATCAGCTCCACTTACCATAAGGAAGCACTTTGTAGTTCTACAATTACTGACTGTAGTCTATCTGTTTCCCTGCATGCTTTGTTAGCCCCCATTCATGCTGTTCTTCAATGGTCAGGACTCTCACCACCACAGAGTAGGTATTATTTGGGTGGTGGATCATTCTCAGCACGGCAGTGACACTGACATGATGGTGGTGTGTTAGTGTGTGTTGTGCTGGTATGAGTGGATCAGACACAGCAGCGCTGATGGAGTTTTTAAACACCTTATTGTCACTGCTGGACTGAGAATAGTCCACCAACCAAAAATATATCCCGTCAACAGCACCCTGTGGGCAGCGTCCTGTGACCACTGATGAAGGTCTAGAAGATGACCAACTTAAACAGCAATAGATTACAGATCATCTTAAATTTACGTCTACAAGGTGGACCAACTACGTAGGAGTGTCTAATAGAGTGGACAGTGAGTGGACACAGTATTTCACTTCATCATCACATAAAAATATTCTTCCCTTTAAAGCTTATTTGAGTGGTCCAAAAAGGTGGAAATCAGATGACGCCTCTCTCAGACTCTCAGACACGACTACTACTCCCGCCCTCACGATTTCAAACAAAGATATAAAAGTGCGGAAACTTTTTGAAGATCCCTCGTAATTGCTCTGAAATTACAAAATAAGCACAATAGTCAATAGTTTTTAAAATAATGCAAAATATTATGGTGTCAAGGGTAGGCCAGATCTATTTTAAACTGACTTTTACAGGCACAAGAGGGCTGGGGTAATCAAAAATGCTAACACACTTCTTAATGGTACATTTTTACAATACATAGAACACACCACAAACTACATTAAACATTATAGAAAATTATACAATTTAATCTTATTAACGGCAGTGTTCTAGCACTGCATCCATTATGTCACACAAACCACGCACATAATCTGCATAGTTTCTTGGTGATTTCAGATCCGGGTCAAGAACCAAACACTAAGTCCAATGTGACGCAGAGCTTGCAACTGAACATAAGCATCGTCAGTGTGTGTCTGGTAAATTCCTGGATGGCAGAGCAGCAGGCGAGAAAGACCAGTCTCGCTGATGTTTCTCAGTGACCATGGCCAGTTGGGTGGGGAGTTTGCTGTTAATGCAATAGTTTTTGGGGTGGAGCTTGAGGTGGGCAAAGCAGATTGCCCCAAATATTTGTTTCAACGTGCTCCAGTCTTCGTCGATACTGGGCCCATGCAACAACAGGTTGTCTAAATACATGACACAGTGATTTTGAGGAAAACCCACAAGTACAGGTCTATGAGCCACTTGAACGTGGCAGGGCATTACAAAACCCAAAAGGGAATGACTTTAAACTGCCACATGCTCTTGCTGGTGATGAATGCCATATTCTCCTTGGTTTTGGAGCTAATGTGGATTTCAGCTCAGCTTTCAACACCTTAGTGCCAAAGCTGCTGCAGGTCAAACTGTCCCAGCTGTCTGTGCCAGATGCCATCTGCCGGTGGATCAAGGACTTCCTGACAAACAGGAGACAACAGGTGGGGCTAGGAAAACACGTCAGACTCGTGGACCCTCAGTACTGGTGAATCACAAGGCCGTGTGCTCTCACCCCTTCTCTTCAGTCTCTACACCAATGGCTGTTTCAGGGCCATCAAAACCAGCACAAAAAGACATGCCTACAGCTACACTTTGCATTTTAAACATTAAATGCCTATTTGCACTAACTGTTCAGATGGTGAATTTCTGCAATATTCATATCATTCTGCAATTTTCTTTTTTTATACTATATTTGGAGTGTCTGATGGAATTTTAATAAGTATAAAGCAAGCTGAACATCTGTGATCTTTAATCCCTTTGACGGCACTGCATCAAGGACCATCATTCATCAATAGCTGATAAAATAAAATGAGCAAGGGATTACTATGAAAAACCTTTTTAAGCACTACAGTACTGAGTTACAATTACTGTTATGGTTCGAGTTTGTTGTGCGATTAACAGGACACTTGCAGCTTTAAGCGGCATTTTGTTTACGACGTTGCCGTAGCGATTAACTTTGACCTGGCGCGAGTTGCAAGGTTGTTATGTTCGGCTGAAAAGCGTGCATGGGGTAACATCAGTAGCATTATAAAACACATAAAGTTCATAGTTTTTGCAGTTCGTGAGGGAAGCATCGTCTGTAAGTACTGAACTTTATATCGCCTGTTGTTTGCGATTATTTAGCGAACTCTATACTGTTTTTAGAAAACGAAAGTAACTTCATACGGGCGTTATTTCATAGCGATTCGTTTGTAGCATGAATGCTAACTTGTTAGCGCAATTTTACGCACACGTTAAACTTAATGTTTACATTGTGTAATACTTGTCAAAGGCTCTGTGCATGTGATGTATTGAGTTCTCATCGTCTCTATTGTTTGTATTTGCATTTCAGTTTTACTCCACTCTAATAAACACAGCACAAGTTGGAACGTTAATAAATCGACACCTGACTAAACTGTATTTTGGAGGGAGTTGTCCGTCTGTCTAGTTAAGAAAGGGACACAAACTCTTAGCGAGGGCAGAACAGTAAAAAGACGGCTTCGCATCTCGCCATACGGAGGACATATCAGTTTGCACCTGACCAGCATTAAACATGTCAGCGGGGAACGACAAGAGTTTAGAAACCAGGTCAGTTTGTACGAGCTCGTCTAAATCCTCCAGACGTTCCAGCCGGTCAGCAGCCAGCTTAGCGGCCGTTGAAGCACGCGCCAAAGCAGAAGCCGCCATTAAAAGAGCGTCCTACGCGCAGAAAGAGCTTGAAGTAAAGGTAAAAAGAGCTCAGCTAAAGGTCGAAGAGACACGGCTAGAAGCCACCCTCGAAGTGCTACAGCAGGAACGAGAAGCAGAAGCAGCCTTAGCCGAAGCTACAGTGTTTGAAGTGGCAGTCGATGCAGTAGAGCTAGCACAGTCGCCAAATACAAGTGACAGGGAGCAGGAAACATCACGTCTATCCTCCCAGAGAACTGAAAGGTACGTCCAAGACCAATACAGTTACATAAAGGCTTCTCAAGCATCCTTTAACCAAGACACCCAGCCACATGACACCGAAGTTCATCAGCCGTTCGTTTCATCAAAGCATCCTGGCGAATTCTCCATTAACGTCAAAGGGTTCCATGATGTGCCGTTGGATGGACACCCATTACAAACTTCATCAGACAACAAGCCCTTTACTCCTTACAATAACAAAGCCAACGAGTTCCAGTCTGGTAATTCAAACACAATGGACTTGGCCAAATTCCTAGCACGCCGCGACTTGCTTACAGCAGGGCTCACCAAATTTGATGACAAGGTAGAAAACTACCGCTCATGGAGGTCTACTTTCATAAATACGATTGAAGGACTGGACCTCAAGCCAAGCGAAGAACTCGATTTGCTTATCAAATGGCTAGGCGCAGAGTCAGCCGAACATGTCAAAAGGATAAGGTCGGTGAACGTTAACCATCCTGCCCTTGGTCTCAGCAGAGCCTGGGATAGATTGGAAGAGTGCTATGGGTCCGTCGAAGCCATGGAAGCGGCGCTTTTCAACAAAATTGAACACTTCCCAAAGATCACTAACAAAGAACCACATCGTCTGAGAGAGCTAGGTGACCTCA
This sequence comes from Trichomycterus rosablanca, assembly GCF_030014385.1. Lineage (NCBI taxonomy): Eukaryota > Metazoa > Chordata > Actinopteri > Siluriformes > Trichomycteridae > Trichomycterus > Trichomycterus rosablanca. The sequence goes on along the minus strand of NC_085989.1, from coordinate 16,409,301 downwards.
TGCTCGAGTTAGAGGCAGCAAAGGCCGAAGGATATCTGCCTGGCTTGGCTTATCTAGATACTGCACGTGGCATTAGCCCTATCCTGGAGAAGCTGCCAACCTCATTACAAGAAAGGTGGATGTCGGAAGGAAGCAGGTTCAAGCAAAGATATGGAGTCGTTTTCCCTCCATTTTCATTTTTCTCCAACTTCATTCGCAACGAAGCAAGAATGAGGAACGACCCCAGTTTCCAAACCACACCTTCTCACCTGCCGGCCCCTAAAGGACAGAGAGCCCCACCGCATTATTTAAAAACGCCGGTCACAGTACATAAAATAGAAGTCGACAAAGCTCTCCAAGAGGACGAATCCGAAAGAATGACAGACATCAATAAGCAGTGTCCCCTTCACAAGAAACCTCACCCATTGGCAAGGTGCAGAGGATTCAGAGAAAAGTCCCTAGAAAACCGTAAGGCCTTTCTTAAAGAAAATTCAATTTGTTTCCGCTGCTGCTCATCAACGGCTCACCAAGCTAAGGCCTGTGATGCAGTCATCCGCTGCTCAGAGTGCGACAGCAGCAAGCACGTTTCAGCCCTACATGCTGGTCCTGCCCCTTGGGTTAAAAAGGGAACCCCCGGCCCTTCCGTACACCATGGCGGGGAGGAAGAGGAAAATTGCAAGCTTCCGGTCGCTAGCACCTGCACTCAGGTTTGTGGGGAGGAGAAACTAGCAGGAAGGTCATGCTCCAAAATCTGTCTCGTCTACATCTACCCTGAAAGACAACCAGACAGAAAAGTAAGAACATACGCTATCCTCGACGATCAGAGCAACAAGTCGCTTGTTAGATCTGCCTTCTTTGACCTATTCCAGGTAGCAAACGACTTCACCCCATACACATTGAAAACATGCACAGGGATGTCAGAGACGACAGGCAGAAGAGCATCCGGGTTCGTGGTAGAGTCAATAAACCATGAGGTCAGCTTTGCACTTCCTACACTTATCGAATGTGACATGTTGCCTGACAACAGGGCCGAGATACCTACACCCGAAGCTGCAAAATATCAGCCCCATCTGAAGTCCATAGCTGACAAGATTCCCAAGTTAGACCCCAAGGCCGAGATATTGCTTCTCCTCGGCAGGGATCTCATCCAGGCACACAAGGTATTAGAGCAACTTAACGGTCCCTCGCATGCACCATTTGCCCAGAAAGTAGCCCTCGGATGGGTAATAGTCGGAGACGTGTGCCTTGACGGTATTCACAAACCTTCCACAGTCAACAACTTCAAGACCAACATACTAAGAAATGGCCGCCCAAGCCTTCTGAGCCCATGTCCAAACATGATTCAGATCAAAGAGCCATGCAGTCGACCACATCAAGCCTACAGTAGTACCACTCCATGGAACAAACACACAGTGGCCATCGAAGGTAAAACATTTGGAGAAACCATCTTTACCCACACTAACGAGGACGACAAAACTGCTCTGTCCATAGAAGACTTAACATTCCTCAGAATGATGGATAAGGAGTTTCAACAAGACGCATCCAATAGCTGGACAGCCCCACTACCCTTTCGCAGCCCGAGAACTCGTCTGCCCAACAACCGTAAGGAAGCTTATAATCGCCTCATGTCACTGTCCAAAACACTCAAAAAACGACAAGTAATGAGGGAACACTTCATAGCCTTCATGAACAAGATGCTTGAGAACGGCCACGCTGAACTAGCTCCTTCACTACAAGCCAAAGAGGAGTGCTGGTACCTACCCATTTTCGGCGTATACCACCCTCGAAAACCAGACCAAATTAGGGTAGTATTTGACTCTAGTGCACGGTATCAAGGTGTGTCTCTGAACGATGTACTTCTAACGGGGCCTAATCTAAACAACAGTTTACTGGGGGTTTTGCTGCGCTTTAGGAAAGAGCCAGTAGCAGTTACAGCCGACGTGCAACAAATGTTTCACTGCTTCTACGTCAAAGAAGGTCACAGAGACTTCTTACGCTTCCTTTGGTACCGGAACAACGACCTCGATGACGAAGTGGTGGAATATCGAATGTGTGTTCATGTTTTTGGCAACAGCCCATCCCCAGCTGTAGCCATATATGGCCTTAGGAAAGCAGCACTTGCAGGAGAATTGGTGTATGGAAAAGAGGCCCGGCAGTTCGTTGATAGGAACTTTTATGTAGACGACGGTCTCATATTCCTACCCACCGAAGAAGAGGCTACAACCCTTCTAAAAAACACCCAAAAGATGCTGGCCCTCTCAAACCTAAGGCTCCACAAGGTGATGTCCAACAGAGAAAGGGTCGTGAAAGCATTTCCGCAAGACGACCTTGCTAAAGAATTAAAGAACCTCGATCTAGACTTCGACTTCTTACCTCTGCAGCGAAGTCTTGGAATTAGCTGGGACATATCCACCGATGAGTTCACCTTTCAGGTGTCAAAAGAGAAAAAACCTTACACGAGACAAGGGGTGCTATCTACTATCAACAGCTTGTTTGACCCACTGGGGTTCGCTGCACCTGTGAGCATCCGTGGAAGATCTCTACTAAGGGAGCTCACCACAACAGCATTCGAATGGGACTCTCCTCTGCCACCAGACAAGCTCAAGGAGTGGGAAAACTGGAGAGACTCACTCAGTGAACTCGAAAAGGTGAAAATTCCACGCACCTATAACCCCATCTCACTAATTTGTGCAAAGGCAAAGGAGTTATGTGTCTTTTGCGATGCATCCACTTATGCCGTGGCAGCTGTGGCTTACCTTCGAGTCATCGACGCAAATGGCAACACAGACGTTGGTTTCGTGTTGGGTAAGGCCAAGCTCGCTCCCCGACCTGAAATCACGGTCCCGAGACTGGAACTATGTGCAGCGGTCTTAGCGGTTGAATTGGCAGAAACCATAACCGACGATCTGGACACTCATCTAGATGCAGTAACCTTTTATTCAGACAGCAAAGTGGTCTTGGGTTACATTCACAACGAAACCAGAAGGTTCTATGTATATGTGAGCAATAGAGTGCTTCGTATAAGGCGAGCCAGTCGTCCAGAGCAGTGGAAATATGTTCCCACCAACCAAAACCCAGCAGACCATGCCACAAGATCCATCCCTGCAAGTGCTTTAGCCCAAAGCACCTGGCTAACAGGACCAGACTTCTTATTTAAGTCTTCAGAAGGCAACCTACCTCAACACCTTCATTACGACTTAGTTGACCCAGGAACCGACACAGATATTCGCCCTCAAGTTACTACGTTGACCACGAAAATCACCAGTAATGCGTTAGGAACTAAACGCTTTGACAGGTTTTCGAGCTGGAATTCTCTGACACGTGGTGTCGCTAGACTGGTGCACCTTGCCCACCGTGCCAAACAGGACCATGCGCAGAAGGCCTGCACTCAAGAACATCTGAAAAAGGCTCAGAACTTAGTCATCAGGAGTTTGCAACATGAGGCTTTTGCAGAGGAGTTAAAACATATAAAGAGGGACGCCCCTATCCCTAAAAACAGTCCTCTCATCAAACTCTGCCCCTACATTGATGCTTCTGGCCTCCTTCGCATTGGAGGGCACCTTCCTCAAGCAAACCTGGAGGAAAACGAAACCAACACTTTGATTCTTCCTGGGCATAGCCACGTCACAACACTAATAATTCGACATCACCACGAACTAGTCCAGCATCAAGGTCAGCATTTTACAGAGGGAGCCGTGAGGTCTGCAGGTTTCTGGGTTATGGGCGGAAAACGTCACATTAGACGCGTAATCTACCAGTGCGTCACCTGCCAGAAGCTACGTGGACAAAGAAACATTCAAAAAATGTCAGATCTACCTATAGACCGCTTGAATACTGACCCTCCGTTCTCCTACGTAGGTTTGGATGTATTCGGACCATGGACTGTAACAGCGCACCGCACCGCACCAGAGGGGGGTTGGCTCATAGTAAACGCTGGGCAGTGCTATTCACGTGCATGAGCACCAGGGCGATCCATATTGAGGTGATAGAGTCAATGGATTCATCCAGTTTCATTAACGCACTCCGGCGCTTCTTTGCCATCCACGGACCAGCTAAGCAACTACGGTCAGACTGTGGCACTAATTTCGTTGGTGCATGCAAGGAGTTAAAGTTCGACTCTACAAACCGTGACTCAAAGCTCCACAAATACCTGAATGCTGCGGGATGCACATGGGTTTTCAATCCACCCCATTCATCTCACATGGGTGGAAGCTGGGAGCGCATGATTGGAATTGCGAGACGCATACTGGACGCTATGCTGCCAAAGGTCCCGGCATCAAAACTTACCCACGAGGTCTTAACCACCTTCATGGCGGAGGTTTCAGCCATCGTGAACGCTCGACCCCTAGTTCCTGTTTCCTCTGACCCTGAAAACCCTCAAATCTTAACACCTGCAACGCTGCTTACGCAAAAAATTGGTGTTCTTCTACCACCTCCTGGGGAATATGACGACAAGGACTTGTATGGTCGTCAATGGAAGAGAGTCCAAAGTCTCGCTAACGCTTTTCGGCAACGCTGGAGAAAGGAATATCTCACTACCTTGCAAAGCTGTAAAAAGTGGCAACGTGAAGTCCCTAATCTGCAAGAGGGAGATGTTGTTTTATTGAAAGATAGCCAAGCCAGAAGAAATGACTGGCCTATGGGAGTTATAACAAAAACTGTCCCAAGTAAAGATGGGAAGGTGAGGAAGGTAGAGGTCAAGATTACAAAGGGAGGTTCACCTAAAGTCCTCTCACGCCCAATCACAGAGACTGTTCTGCTCCTTTCCCCAGAGACTATATGACCGCCAGGTTCGAGATGGCATGTAAGATGCCAGGCGGGGAGTGTTATGGTTCGAGTTTGTTGTGCGATTAACAGGACACTTGCAGCTTTAAGCGGCATTTTGTTTACGACGTTGCCGTAGCGATTAACTTTGACCTGGCGCGAGTTGCAAGGTTGTTATGTTCGGCTGAAAAGCGTGCATGGGGTAACATCAGTAGCATTATAAAACACATAAAGTTCATAGTTTTTGCAGTTCGTGAGGGAAGCATCGTCTGTAAGTACTGAACTTTATATCGCCTGTTGTTTGTGATTATTTAGCGAACTCTATACTGTTTTTAGAAAACGAAAGTAACTTCATACGGGCGTTATTTCAGCGATTCGTTTGTAGCATGAATGCTAACTTGTTAGCGCAATTTTACGCACACGTTAAACTTAATGTTTACATTGTGTAATACTTGTCAAAGGCTCTGTGCATGTGATGTATTGAGTTCTCATCGTCTCTATTGTTTGTATTTGCATTTCAGTTTTACTCCACTCTAATAAACACAGCGCAAGTTGGAACGTTAATAAATCGACACCTGACTAAACTGTATTTTGGAGGGAGTTGTCCGTCTGTCTAGTTAAGAAAGGGACACAAACTCTTAGCGAGGGCAGAACAATTACATATATCACTTTAAACTTTGCAAAAAAAAAGAAGCCTTATGTTAATCATGTCCACAAGCAGTGTCAAGTTCTCTGGGCTCAGAGGCATTTGGGATGGACCATCACACAGTGGAAACATGTATTGTGGTCAGGTGAATCAGTGTTCCAGGTTTTTTTGGGGAAAAAATGGACACCCTGTGCTTCAGACCAAAGAAGAAAAACAACCATCCAGACAGTTATTAGCAGCAAGTCCAAAAGCCCGGGTTTGTCATGGTATGGGGTTGTGTCAGTGTCCTTGGCAAAGGTCATTTACACCTTTGTGATGGCAGCATTAATGCAGAAAAGTACATTGAGATCTTAGAGCAACATATGCTGCATTCAAGGTAACATCTTTTCCAGGGACGTCCATGCATTTTTTTAACAGGACAATATAAAACTACATGTCTGATTGGTCTTATTCCAGTCTTTCAGAGATCTTTCTTTCGGAGATTAACTTGGACCCAAGTCTGTCAATGGTGGTACAATGGTTTTCTAAAGCACTCCTGCAATGCCGTCTGATGGATACAAGGTTATGCATTTATTCTACTGCATTTTACAAAATGTCCCAACCTGTCAAAAAACAGGATTTGTAAATTACATTTAAATCTGACATTAAACCAACATTAAGCCAATATAAAGCCAAACTCATGTTTTATAACAATTTCCTGATGCCACTTTGAAATCTTTTATTCTGTTGTGCCTGGCACTGTGCCTGAGATAGAGACAAAGATACAATAAAAATCCTTACACTATCTAGTCCACTGTCATGCCAAGGTATAGATTTCAGTTTACATTAAAACTGTGCAAGTCAAGGAAGACTGAATGGACATGACAATTAAGTTGTACACATACTCAGAAATATAACGGTAATTTAAAAGTTAAAAGGTAAGTTTAAAGGACATCACTTACAAAATGTCTGATTTACAGAGTTGGGTGAAGGTTAATGATGCCAGGCTAGGAAAAAACATCCTGTGTTTACTTAAGATAAGGCTGCATGAATGGTGTGCTAAGATCAACATGTCTCTACGGTCTTACAGTACTTTCTTGTCTTCTTTAGCTACCTGCCTGTATACAACTCATTACTATAGCCCATTTGTTGCTCTGCACACTTTGTCACCCCAATACCTCATTTATCAATCAAAAGAGACCCTTTAGGACTGATAAGATGATGTTTAAGTACTCTCACTGTCCATTTTATCAGCTCCACTTACCATATAGAAGCACTTTGTAGTCCTACCATTATTAACTGTAGTGCATCTGTTTCTCTACATACCTATTAGCCTGCTTTCACCCTGATTTCAATGGTCAGGACCCCCACAGGACCACCACAGAGCAGGTATTATTTGGGTGGTGGATGATTCTCAGCACTGCAGTGACACTGACATGGTGGTGGTGTGTTAGTGTGTGTTGTGCTGGTATGAGTGGATCAGACACAGCAGTGCTGCTGGAGTTTTTAAATACTGTGTCCACTCACTGTCCACTCTATTAGACACTCCTACCTAGTTGGTCCACCTTGTAGATGTAAAGTCAGAGACGATCGCTCATCTATTGCTGCTGTTTGAGTTGATCATCTTCTAGACCTTCATCAGTCGTCACAGGACGCTGCCCACGGAGAGCTGTTGGCTGGATATATTTTTGGTTGGTGGACTATTCTCAGTTCAGCAGGGACAGTGAGGTGTTTAAAAACACCAGCAGCGCTGCTGTGTCTGATCCACTCATACCAGCACAACACACACTAACACACCATCACCATGTCTGTCACTGCAGTGCTGAGAATCATCCACCACCCAAAATAATACCCGCTCTGTAGTGGTCCTGGGAGGGTCCTGACCATTGAAGAACAGCATGAAAAGGGGCTAATAAAATATGTAGAGACAAAGATGAACTACAGTCAGTAATTGTAGAACTACAAAGTGCTTCTATGGTCAGTGGAGCTGATAAAATGGACAGCAAGTGTAGAAACAAGGAGGTGGTTTTAATGTTATGACTGATCTGTGTATATACAGTGTATCACAAAAGTGAGTACACCCCTCACATTTCTGCAGATATTTAAGTATATCTTTTCATGTGACAACACTGACAAAATGACACTTTGACACAATGAAAAGTAGTCTGTGTGCAGCTTATATAACAGTGTAAATTTATTCTTCCCTCAAAATAACTCAATATACAGCCATTAATGTCTAAACCACCGGCAACAAAAGTGAGTACACCCCTTAGTGAAAGTTCCTGAAGTGTCAATATTTTGTGTGGCCACCATTATTTCCCAGAACTGCCTTAACTCTCCTGGGCATGGAGTTTACCAGAGCTTCACAGGTTGCCACTGGAATGCTTTTCCACTCCTCCATGACGACATCACGGAGCTGGCGGATATTCGAGACTTTGCGCTCCTCCACCTTCCGCTTGAGGATGCCCCGAAAGATGTTCTATTGGGTTTAGGTCTGGAGACATGCTTGGCCAGTCCATCACCTTTACCCTCAGCCTCTTCAATAAAGCAGTGGTCGTCTTAGAGGTGTGTTTGGGGTCATTATCATGCTGGAACACTGCCCTGCGACCCAGTTTCCGGAGGGAGGGGATCATGCTCTGCTTCAGTATTTCACAGTACATATTGGAGTTCATGTGTCCCTCAATGAAATGTAACTCCCCAACACCTGCTGCACACATGCAGCCCCAGACCATGGCATTCCCACCACCATGCTTGACTGTAGGCATGACACACTTATCTTTGTACTCCTCACCTGATTGCCGCCACACATGCTTGAGACCATCTGAACCAAACAAATTAATCTTGGTCTCATCAGACCATAGGACATGGTTAAAGTAATCCATGTCCTTTGTTGACATGTCTTCAGCAAACTGTTTGTGGGCTTTCTTGTGTAGAGACTTCAGAAGAGGCTTCCTTCTGGGGTGACAGCCATGCAGACCAATTTGATGTAGTGTGCGGCGTATGGTCTGAGCACTGACAGGCTGACCCCCCACCTTTTCAATCTCTGCAGCAATGCTGACAGCACTCCTGCGCCTATCTTTCAAAGACAGCAGTTGGATGTGACGCTGAGCACGTGCACTCAGCTTCTTTGGACGACCAACGCGAGGTCTGTTCTGAGTGGACCCTGCTCTTTTAAAACGCTGGATGATCTTGGCTACTGTGCTGCAGCTCAGTTTCAGGGTGTTGGTAATCTTCTTGTAGCCTTGGCCATCTTCATGTAGCGCAACAATTCGTCTTTTAAGATCCTCAGAGAGTTCTTTGCCATGAGGTGCCATCTTGGAACTTTCAGTGACCAGTATGAGAGAGTGTGAGAGCTGTACTACTAAATTAAACACACCTGCTCCCTATGCACACCTGAGACCTAGTAACACTAACAAATCACATGACATTTTGGAGGGAAAATGACAAGCAGTGCTCAATTTGGACATTTAGGAGTGTAGTCTCTTAGGGGTGTACTCACTTTTGTTTCTGGTGGTTTAGACATTAATGGCTGTATATTGAGTTATTTTGAGGGAAGAATAAATTTACACTGTTATATAAGCTGCACACAGACTACTTTTCATTGTGTCAAAGTGTCATTTTGTCAGTGTTGTCCCATGAAAAGATATACTTAAATATCTGCAGAAATATGGGGGGTGTACTCACTTTTGTGATACACTGTATATCATTCTCAGCATTGTAAATAAAACATGATAATGACATGGTACCATGTGTTGTTCTGGTATCTTTTGGTGTTTTAGTCTAAAAGTCTCGTTAAACCCTTAATAAGCCTCAATGAATTTAAAGCAGCCAATTTTTCAACAATGTAATTATTTAAATTAAGCCTTATGCCTAAAGGACTATGCAAAATACTATCAGCGCAAGATGCAAAAGACAATGTCAGTCATGCAATGGGGGTGCATCATTGCCCATGTACAACCCCAAATCAGAAAAAGTTGGGACAATATGGAGAATGCAAATAAAATAAAAACACAGAGTTTCTTACATTTACTTTGACTTGTATTTGATTGCAGACAGTTTGAACCCAAGATATTTCATGTTTTATCTGCTCAACTTCATTTAATTTGTTAATAAACATCCATTCCTGCATTTCAGGCCTGCAGGAAAGTCGGGACAGGGGCAATTTAGGGCTAGAAATGAAGTGAAAATACTAAATAATGATGTGATTCCAAACAGGTGATGTCAACAGGTGATTGTAATCAAGGTTTGGTACAAAAGCAGCATCCAGGAGAGGCTGAGTCTTTGATAAGCTAAGATGATCAGAGGATCTCCAGTTTGTCAACAAATGTGTGAGAAAATGATTGAAATGTTTAAAAACAATGTACCTCAAAGAAAGATTGGAAGTGATTTGCATATTTCTCCCTCTACAGTGCATAATATCATTAAACGATTCAAGGAATTGGGAGGAATTTCAGTGCATAAAAGCCAAGGGTGCAAGATTATTGTGGTGTATTGTGGTCAGATGAATAAGCAGTCCAGGTCTTTTTTGGAAAAAATGGACCCTGTGTGCTCTGGACCAAAAACAGAAAGGACCATCCAGCAACAAGTCCAAAAACCAGCATCTGTCATGGTATGGGGCTGTGTCAGTGCCCTTGGGAAAGGTCATTTACACTTCTGTGATGGCAGCATTAATGCAGAAAAGTACATTGAGATCTTACAGCAACATATGCTGCCTTCAAGACATCATCTTTTTCAGGGATGTTCATGCATTTTTCAACAAGACAATGCAAAATCACATGCTGCATACATTACAAAGGCATGGCTGTGGAAGAAGAGGGTACGGGTACAGGACTGGCCTGCCTGCAGTCCTGACCTGTCCCCAATAGAGAATGTATGGAGAATTTTAAAACCAAAAATGCTACAACTACGACCCCGTACTGTTGCACATTTTAAGACGTGTTTGCAGGAAGAATGAGACAAAATAAAAGCTGAAACACTAAATCACTTGGTCTCCTCGGTGCCAAAACGTCTTTTAAGTGTGGTGAAAAGGAATGGCAACATTACAAAGTGGTAAATGCTTTACTGTCCCAACTTTTTTTTTGAATGTGTTGCAGACCTGAAATGCAGGAATGGATGTTTATTAATAAATGAAATGAAGTTGACAAGACAAAACATAAAATATATCAGGTTCATCCTGTCTGCAATGAAATTAAAGTCATTTTAATTTTGTGTTTTATTATTATTTGCATTTTCCATGCTGTCCTAACTTTTTCTAATTTGGGGTTGTATTAAATTAAAGGATACCTAAGAAAATGCTAAGGCGAATTTAGAATAGTTCTTGGGTACTTCAAGATGGATACTTTTGCTGGGTGAGTATACGGCTCGACTACATATCATCTTCTATTACAGTATTTAGATAGTGGTATCTTATGAGGGTATTCGTGACTGTACACTCTAACCCCGCATGGCAATAACAGGTTATGCACACAGTACTCCATGCCATGGCTGTTAACACAGTGGTGTGCTAATCTGAATGCATTCAAGTTATGTACAAGTGAGATTAAATTGTAGCATGTAAAAATGCACCAGTCATGTATCCCCTATGCAACCAGACAACGTTATGAAAATATTTATGCTTACATTAATTCAAATCTTAAACAATCTACAAAAGTGTAAAATTAAATTGGATGCAGCATAATATAAGAGGAGCATGAATAGTAAATGTAGTTGTTGTAAATGTTGCATTAGGAGATTTCTAATAGTAAACTGACCTTTACAGTTTTAAGTTTTAATTTGGTTATTTGCTTGTGTGTTAATGAACTTTTGTGCACCACTGTGCCTCTTCTTTATCAGAGGAGATTTGCATTGTGTGTAAAAATGGAAATAACTCTAATGAAGTTTATTAGCTTCTTGTTCACAGTGTAATTGTTCTTTTGTTAGTTTCTTTTGTTTTCAGTTCGTCTAATGCCAAATTCACACTACACAACTTTCCAAGTCGTCAGGTCGCTGTACAGTTCACACTACACGACTGGATCTCTTGTAATCGGGAGTCTTTCAAGTCGGTGTGGCTTTCACACTACACGGCTGATCGGCAATAGGGGGTTTTTATGGAGGTAAATATGTAGCAAAAGTTTTGCACCTGTAAAAAAAAAATCTGTAACTGTGAAAAAGATTTGTACCTGTAAAAAATAAATGTGTAACTGTAAAAAAAATCTGTACAATTTTTATCTGTAAAAATAAAATCTGTAACTGTAAAAACGATTTGTAACTGTAAAAAATAAATTTGTACTTTTATTTTCGATGTGAGAATAAAAACATTGCAGCACAGTTTCAAATCTGCCCGCCACGAGTTTTGCAACAAATATCTCAGTCAGCATGTTGCAAAACTGATCTGTACCTGTAGATGCAGGGGCGGGGCTTAGAGGCGCAGGGGGCGGGACTACTGGGAAGATAGACGTAATTACCGACCAATCAAAAGAGCTTGTTTGTAGAGCAGCAAGAAGCCTGTCAATCACAAAGTTTCATTGTAGTTGGATCAGAACATCATAACTCACGTTATAACTTCCTTATTAGTGTTGCTGTGGGTTTTATGTTGGATGTTGCTGCGTGTTGTCTGCTAGTTAATGTGTTAATGCGTTTAACCCTGCTAGTTTTATACTGGACATATTGGACATTCGAGTTTTTCATCTCGTTCTCGGCTAATAAACATTCAAAAGCGAATAAACCTGCACGAACTGACTCTGCAGTAAACAAAGCACAAACTACAATCTAATATGTTTTTAAAAGTCTTTCTGTTTATTTTTATTTAACGCTATTTCGTGATTGTGAGCTTTATCTGCCTTGAAAAGCCAAGGGAGCCTCTCAAAAGTGCATAAAGCCAGGTTATAGTTCTGTATTACCTAATGACATGTACCATTCACCACAACTGTATTAAGTCCTAAAGAAATCTAAACAAAGATTTTAATGTAATAAGCAATGTAAATTGCAATGAAAAATTTCTATATTTCATTCTTTATTATTATACTATAGGACTTTGTATGATTTATCACTGCTGTAAGACTATTATGTAAAATAGTGAGTAGTGCAAGTGACATGGTAACTACTACAACCTTTTTTGTATAAAAATTTACGTTTTTATTTTATTATTTATTACTATACCCACCCTGTAGAGCTTTTTTCTGTAATTTAGGGGTAGTAGGTGGTGCATGTCACTACATTGCTTATTACATTAAAATGTTTGTTTAGATTTCTTTAGGACTTAATACAGTTGTGGTGAATGGTACATGTCACTAGGTAATACAGAACTATAACCTGGCTTTATGCACTTTTGAGAGGCTCCCTTGGCTTTTCAAGGCAGATAAAGCTCACAATCACGAAATAGCGTTAAATAAAAATAAACAGAAAGACTTTTAAAAACATATTAGATTATAGTTTGTGCTTTGTTTACTGCAGAGTCAGTTCGTGCAGGTTTATTCGCTTTTGAATGTTTATTAGCCGAGAACGAGATGAAAGAAACTCGAATGTCAGACGAATGTCCAATATGTCCAGTATAAAACTAGCAGGGTTAAACGCATTAACACATTAACTAGCAGACAACACGCAGCAACATCCAACATAAAACCCACAGCAACACTAATAAGGAAGTTATAACGTGAGTTATGATGTTCTGCTCCAACTACAATGCAACTTTGTGATTGACAGGCTTCTTGCTGCTCTACAAACAAGCTCTTTTGATTGGTCGGTAATTACGTCTATCTCCCCAGTAGTCCCGCCCCCTGCGCCTCTAAGCCGCGCCCCTGCAGCTACAGGTACAGATCAGTTTTGCAACACGCTGACTGAGATATTTGTTGCAAAACTCGTGGCAGGCAGATTTGAAACTGTGCTGCAATGTTTTTATTCTCACATCGAAAATAAAAGTACAAATTTATTTTTTACAGTTACAAATCGTTTTTACAGTTACAGATATTATTTTTACAGGTACAAATCTTTTTTACAGTTACAGATTTTTTTTTACAGGTGCAAAACTTTTGCTACATATTTACCTCCATAGTTTTAAACTACACCATCTATCACCAACTGGAATCGCAGGCGAGCTTCTCTGGTCTCCCAAACTACGTTTTGTCACAAAAACAGTGGCGAAAGGTTTCATGATACCACATCCAAAAATGAATTTTTTGTAGAAAATGATAAGGTCAGAAATACTGTAAAACTTGTGTGTGTGCTGATGTATTCTGATAGAAACTATATTATGCCCCTGTCCCACCTTTTTACACTCCTCCCCTGCGTTTGCCCTCACCTTGTATCTTGCGTTCTCATTGGCTGTTCGACATAGCACTCATTGCCAGTTGGGCGACTCAGATCCAGATATTTGACATGCTAGATATCTCTCTTTGGTCGCTGAGCCACTCGGATGGAGTTGTTGAGTAGTTCACACATAGCGATTGAGAGCCGAGTTTAGATCGCCGAGCAAACGTCGAGTTGCTCCCGAGCCGGCAAATCTAGCGCCGACCAGTCGGCGAGCGAAAATCAGGGCCAAAAATTGTGTAGTGTGAACAAGGCATTACAGGTTGTGACTGCTGGGCCACTTTTACCTCCCTTATTGGTAGTCTATGAGCATGTTATAAAATCTTGCACACAAATCTTAAACCTTTACTGGGACAATTACACATATAGCCAAAACCATGTGAACACATTAACATGTATGGCATGAGCTGGTGTTCCGCTAGGTACCTTACCCCACAGAGTGCTGTTGACGATCTGCTCCACCGATCTGCTGAGCTCTTTGCCATCAGGCTTCTCCTTGTCCCAGGAGCTGGTCAACCTGGTTGACAAGTTAGGCTCCTAATGGCAAAGGAGTGAATCTACTTTAAATTAATCAGCCAAAAGATAATAACCAATGCTATGGAAGGAGATATCTAGGTTGATCTGCGAAACTAGATTAACCCTCATTAGAACTATATGGTAAGTGGAGCTAATAAAATGGACAGTGAGTGTAGAAACAAGGAGGTGGTTTTAATGTTATGGCTGATTGGTGTATTGTGTACATTCATTACATGTACATTTACTCTACAAATGCAGCAAACTAAATAGGTTATTTTGGAGGTAATTATATGTTCTTTTTAAATGTAGGTAGCAGGGTTGGCAGGTTTTCTGAAATCCAGTCCCGAAGTCCTGTAAAGTTTCAAGTTTTAAAATGTTTTGATTAAGGCAAACTTCAATTACATTTAAAAGTAACTCAGTTCTTTGCTTAAGTTTAAAGTTAGTCTGCTAACAATGTGGATCCATTAGTTTTAGCTGTGTTAGCTGTTATTTTGCATCCAATATCTGTGCCTACTTTACAGTAACAATAATTCACCCTTGTTCGATATTTTTGGCACAAAGTCAGTGTCAGAAGAATGCATTTAATTGCTTGAGTCTATATTCATGATGATTATTCTGATTGTGTGATGATAACAAGGTTATGCACCCTGGAAAGCAGGTCTCAGCACATTGATGTTTTGTTGATTCTAAGAACTTTAAGGCACCTGACTAGTCATAATCATGCCAATACTAGTAGTAACCATGGTGTTTGAAGTCAATATACAAGGGCAGTCTAGAAAACAGACAGGTCTTAAATTCTTAGTATGGTCTTTGCTTTGCTTGTTCAGATGTAACTGGGCAACAGAATAAAAAAATTACTAAGCTTTCCAACAATAATAACCAACACTATGTTGGGTATGAAAACTATTTTGAGCAGAGTTTAACCATCATGTGTGTGTGTGTGTTTCAAAGTTAGAATAGAATGCCTTTATTTGTCAAATATATATACAGTGTATCACAAAAGTGAGTACACCCCTCACATTTCTGCAAATATTTCATTATATCTTTTCATGGGACAACACTATAGACATGAAACTTGGATATAACTTAGAGTAGTCAGTGTACAGCTTGTATAGCAGTGTAGATTTACTGTCTTCTGAAAATAACTCAACACACAGCCATTAATGTCTAAATAGCTGGCAACATAAGTGAGTACACCCCACAGTGAACATGTCCAAATTGTGCCCAAATGTGTCGTTGTCCCTCCCTGGTGTCATGTGTCAAGGTCCCAGGTGTAAATGGGGAGCAGGGCTGTTAAATTTGGTGTTTTGGGTACAATTCTCTCATACTGGCCACTGGATATTCAACATGGCACCTCATGGCAAAGAACTCTCTGAGGATGTGAGAAATAGAATTGTTGCTCTCCACAAAGATGGCCTGGGCTATAAGAAGATTGCTAACACCCTGAAACTGAGCTACAGCATGGTGGCCAAGGTCATACAGCGGTTTTCCAGGACAGGTTCCACTCGGAACAGGCTTCACCAGGGTCGACCAAAGAAGTTGAGTCCACGTGTTCGGCGTCATATCCAGAGGTTGGCTTTAAAAAATAGACACATGAGTGCTGCCAGCATTGCTGCAGAGGTTGAAGACGTGGGAGGTCAGCCTGTCAGTGCTCAGACCATACGCCGCACACTGCATCAACTCGGTCTGCATGGTCGTCATCCCAGAAGGAAGCTGACGCACAAGAAAGCCTGCAAACAGTTTGCTGAAGACAAGCAGTCCAAGAACATGGATTACTGGAATGCCCTGTGGTCTGACGAGACCAAGATAAACTTGTTTGGCTCAGATGGTGTCCAGCATGTGTGGCGGCGCCCTGGTGAGAAGTACCAAGACAACTGTATCTTGCCTACAGTCAAGCATGGTGGTGGTAGCATCATGGTCTTGGGCTGCATGAGTGTTGCTGGCACTGGGGAGCTGCAGTTCATTGAGGGAAACATGAATTCCAACATGTACTGTGACGTTCTGAAACAGAGCATGATCCCCTCCCTTCGAAAACTGGGCCTCATGGCAGTTTTCCAACAGGATAACGACCCCAAACACAACCTCCAAGATGACAACTGCCTTGCTGAGGAAGCTGAAGGTAAAGGTGATGGACTAAACCCAATTGAGCACCTGTGGCGCATCCTCAAGTGGAAGGTGGAGGAGTTCAAGGTGTCTAACATCCACCAGCTCCGTGATGTCATCATGGAGGAGTGGAAGAGGATTCCAGTAGCAACCTGTGCAGCTCTGGTGAATTCCATGCCCAGGAGGGTTAAGGCAGTGCTGGATAATAATGGTGGTCACACAAAATATTGACACTTTGGGCACAATTTGGACATGTTCACTGTGGGGTGTACTCACTTATGTTGCCAGCCATTTAGACATTAATGGCTGTGTGTTGAGTTATTTTCAGAAGACAGTAAATCTACACTGCTATACAAGTTGTACACTGACTACTCTAAGTTATATCCAAGTTTTATTTCTATAGTGTTGTCCCATGAAAAGATATAATAAAATATTTGCAGAAATGTGAGGGGTGTACTCAGTTTTGTGATACACTGTATATACATATACAGGTGTACAGTACAACAAAATTCTTCCTTAGCATATCCCAGCTTGTTTGTCTTATGTCACAGTGGCCGAGCCATACGTCTGGTCTGACTTGCTCACAACTTGTAACTTTTTTCACCAATTAACACTTAAAAAACAAATTGTTAGTTATTACAATGCCAGCCCCCCGTAGACCTAGTGTGTGCTGTTTTGAGCTTAAGAACAATTAGCATTTATTAATAAGAACATGATCCCCATTACCACTACTCCATTACCCTGGTTGTAATGTCCAATTTTTTGGAAAGCTTGATCTGTAGCCGGTATATTTAATTGAATAAAAATGTCTCAAATCTAGAAACAGTACAATACAGCCCCAAATCAGAAAAAGTTGAGACAATATGGAAAATGCAAATTTAAAAAAATGTAATGTGTGTGTGGGGGGGGGGGCACTTTCCCACTATCCCAGCTTTTCAATGGGCGCAAGGCACACAGTACACAGTAACACCTTGGACGGGGCACCAGTCTATCGCAGGGCAACAGTATGAACCTGAGATATTTTATGTTTTGTCTGTTAAACTTCGTTTTGTTTGTTAACATGCATCCATTCCTGCATTTCAAGCCTGCACAACATACAAAAAAATTTGGGACGGTAAAGCATTTACCACTTTCTACAGTTGCCATTCCTTCTCATAACACTAAAAAGACACTGTGGCACAGAGGATACCAAGGTTTACACTTGTGCACTTGCCCTTCATGCACTAAAATTCCTCGTTTCCTTGAATCGTTTAGTGATATTATGCACTGTAGAGGGTAAAAATTGCAAACCCAATTTTTTTTTTCACGCATTTCTTAAATAAATAATTATTGGATTTTAACGTCATTTTTTACACTCTTTGGTGACATTCATGACAGACACAGTAGTTACTCGTTACATAAGATTCATCAATTCACAAGGTTATATCAAATACAGGCATGGACAATTTAGTGTCTCCAATTCACCTCACTTGCATGTCTTTAGACTGTGAGAGGAAACCAGAGCACCCGGAGGAAACCCACGCAGACACGGGGAGAACATGCAAACTCCACACGGAAAGGACCCGGACCGGACCGCCCCACCTGGGGATCAAACCCTTTTTTTTCACACAATAAAAAAAAAAAAAAAAGATTGTCTTTTTTGTGTATACTGCTTTTGTTCCAAATCATGACTACAATCACCTGTTGACATCACCTGTTAGAAACTACAGTGGGGCCAAAAAGTATTTAGTCAGCCACTGATTGTGCAAGTTCTCCTACTTAGAAAGATGAGAGAGGTCTGTAATTTTCATCATTTGTACACTTCAACTATGAGAGACAAAATGAGAAAAAAAAAATCCAGGAAATCACATTGTAGGATTTTTAAAGAATTTATTTGTAAATTATGGTGGAAAATAAGTATTTGGTCAATAACAAAAGTTCAACTCAATACTTTGTAACATAACCTTTGTTGGCAATGACAGAGGTCAAACGTTTCCTGTAAGTCTTCACCAGGTTTGCACACACTGTAGCTGGTATTTTGGCCCATTCCTCCATGCAGATCTCCTCTAGAGCAGTGATGTTTTGGGGCTGTCGCTGGGCAACACGGACTTTCAACTCCCTCCACAAATTTTCTATGGGGTTGAGGTCTGGAGACTGGCTAGGCCACTCCAGGACCTTGAAATGCTTTTTACGGAGCCACTGCCCGAGCAGTGTGTTTGGGATCATTGTCATGCTGGAAGACCCAGCCACGTTCCATCTTCAATGCTCTCACTGATGGAAGGAGGTTTTGGCTTAAAATCTCACGATACATGGCCCCGTTCATGCTTCCCTTAACACGGATCAGTCGTCCTGTCCCCTTTGCAGAAAAACAGCCCCAAAGCATGATGTTTCCACCCCCATGCACAGTAGGTATGGTGTTCTTGGGATGCAACTCAGCATTCGTCTTCCTCCAAACACGACGAGTTGAGTTTTTACCAAAAAGTTCCATTTTGGTTTCATCTGACCACATGATATTCTCCCAATCCTCTTCTGGATCATCCATATGCTCTCTGGCAAACTTTAGACGGGCCTGGACATGTACTGGCTTAAGCAGGGGGACACGCCTGGCACTGCAGGATTTGAGTCCCTCTCGGCGTAGTGTGTTACTGATGGTAGCCTTTGTTACTTTGGTCCCAGCTCCCTGCAGGTCATTCGTCAGGTCCCTCCGTGTAGTTCTGGGATTTTTGCTCACCGTTCTCATGATCATTTTGACCCCACGGGATGAGATCTTGCGTGGGGCCCCAGATCGAGGGAGATTATCAATGGTCTTGTATGTCTTCCATTTTCTTACAATTGCTCCCACAGTTGATTTATTCACACTAGTATACTAGTATTCATGCTAGTATACAATCCTGTATTACTCTGTACAAAGGACCAGATGGTCTTTGAGTGTTTAACATCTTTTCATATCATCTTTAAAGTTTAGCTTATTATTCAAGGGATTAATACATTATAACAAATAGGCACACTGCACAACCTCCACCATATAATAAGTAAACATACAACTCTACTTATCTACATACTCTAAATAACAAACAAAGCAAACATAGAAAGAAAAAATCCAAGACTAAATGCTATGTTAGTATTATGTTAATGCAGAGGTCATCAAAGTATGGTCCGTGGGCCGTATAAGGCCCGCTGTTTTCATTTGACCAGACCCTTTAACTACAGCAGTGATGCATGTTGACTGGCCACTGAACACATCTTTGAACTAACAGTACTTTAGTGGAAAAAATAACAGTAAAATCTAAAATTGGCCACCCCACGGCGTTGATGCATTCAAAAAAACACAGTAGGCTCTTTGCTGTCACAATTATTCACTCCAATGGCATTGTATTTACACTGATCAGCCAAAACATTAAAACCTTGATTCTTGACCAGCCCACTACAAGCACATCGCGCCACACATATTACCCCCTAATCAAATGTTAGATGGTTGATATTG
Organism: Trichomycterus rosablanca; assembly: GCF_030014385.1. Classification (NCBI taxonomy): domain Eukaryota; kingdom Metazoa; phylum Chordata; class Actinopteri; order Siluriformes; family Trichomycteridae; genus Trichomycterus; species Trichomycterus rosablanca. Next base: position 16,389,568 of record NC_085989.1, on the reverse strand, counting down.
ATAGTTTTCATCTATCTTACCACTAAAGTTAATAACTCACTATAATAAAAAAAATAAATACAAACAAATATATATCAAAACTATTTTACCACTGAAGTTAATAACTCACTATAATAAAAATTTAAATAATAAAAAAAATAACTACAAACAAATATATCAAAACGATCTTACCAAAGTTAATAACTCACTATAATAAAAATTTAAATAATAAAGAAAACTACAAATATATCAAAACTATCTTACCAAAGTTAATAACTCACTATAATGAAAATTTAAATAATAAAAAAAAAAACTACAAACAAATATATCAAAACTATCTTACCAAAGTTAATAACTCACTAATAAAAATGTAAATAATAAAAAAATAACTACAAATATATAAAAACTATCTTACCACTAAAGTTAATAACTCACTATAATAAAAATAATAAAAAAACTACAAACAAATATATATATATATATATATATATATATATATATACTGTATATATATATATATATATATATATATATATATATATATATATATATTTCGAACACTTTCCTTTGGGATTAATAGTTCTATCCACCTATCACCCACAATTACAAATTCTACAGTATTTCTTAAGATTTACAGTTTCTTGAATGGTTCTATTGGATTTCCCCATCCTGTCTCATTAAACCGCAAGAAATAAACCTTTAACACTGGTAAATATGCTTTTTTCGCACTTTTATTCACACGTGATTCACGTTTGTTCCAAATGAGTGCATTGCTCCGATGAGCAAAGAAATACATCCCATGTGTAAATACTTTAATATATTGACAAGGGAAATGAACCATGTGAGCTATGCACATAATCACTCTAAAAAATGTCCTGAACAACTGCATTTTCCATTCTGTATTATAGAGGACAAGATGAGGAGCAGAGACTAATGGTACCATCTCAAATTATATCCACCGCCCTATGTAGTGCACTATGTTGGACATGACATAATAGAACTTTCACAAAAATAGTCCTTAACACGGCTGGTTTATAGCCCCTGGTATCCAACAGTAGCTCAGATAACTACTTATTAATCATTTAGTGCCTGTTAAAAGAAATGTTTTGTACTGTTAGGAAGTACCCTAAGTAGGGCATAAACGACATTTGAGATGGGCACACAGTCTCTTCTTAAACGTCGTTACTAACGAAGCAGAGGCGCTGAACTCTAACTATACTTTTCTGCTCTCTGGCTATACTGTAGTTCCTCACTGCCAAACAGGTTGTCCAGTTTCCTGCACTTTTCTGCATCTGCTTGCAGCTTCTTCTGTTTTTTATCATGGGCCTTTTCGACCATTTCTCCATCTCGCACTTATTCACTATGTATTTTTTGTAGCGGTGGTTGTGATTACGATTAATCCTGGGGGAGGGACATTTCTGTGATTGGCCAATGGACATGCAGTGAGGATACTTTAGGATTATTATTAAGGAATATTTAAAACAGAATTTATTTTTCACTCCCTCAGCGGCCCACATACAGAGCGGCCCACATACAGAGCGGCCCACCGGGAAAACTCCCGACCCTCCCGATGGCCAGTCCATCCCTGACTATAGCTATATTAACTATGACGGTAAGGGCCAACCAACAAAAGAGTAAATGTAGTAATTATTACAACAGAATTATTTTTTGGTGTGCTTTATCAAGATGTGTTCTGAGTGTATTCTATATTTATTCTGAATAAATTACTGTTTAATTATGAAATACATTCCATTAATTAGCCAGCACTACTTTTTCTAAGCCTTCTGCTTAACCATGGAATCCAACACAGAATTGAGATTTAAGACATGCACAAGATTTGTTTAATGAGCTGCTTTTACTAAAACTGATAAAAATAAATCTACAAAATTAACTAAATTAAATTTACTGCACTGGAACTTTTTTACTGCACTGGTACAGTTTTAAAAACAGTAAAAAAAGGATCCATTGGCCAAAGATACATGAAGCATTTTGGTTTTGGCCACCAGATGACACTAACGTGCACTGTATCATGAAGCTTTGAGTAATTATTCTCTATTCGATATGGTTCAGAGGAAGGTGCAATTAGCAAGAAAAACGTGCAGCACAATAACAACTGATATTTAAAGGAAGCTTAATGAGATTGGAATGAGTGTCAGGTGGGGGTGATCATGTGATGGGGGGGTGTTAAGGTTACTTGGTATGCAGGGACTGATGAGGCTTGTAGTTGTTACAGAAACCCCATTGATGTGTGGCCTCTGTTTTACAGTAGATTCAACTTTACTGTCATTGTGCAGAGTAAACAAGTACAAAGCCAACGAAATGCAGTAGCATCTCACCAGAAGTGCGAGATAGAGATTATTTACATATACTACAGTGCAGAAGTGACCAGATAAGTGAAATGAGGAAACATATAAGAATATTAAACAGATGATGTGGATATTAAACAGATAATGATTGTACAGTGTATAGATTAATATGTATTTACAGAGTAATGGAAGGTGACTAAAGTGGCTACATGAATGGGTAATGAATGAGAATAAATAAAATAAAGTATTGTGCCGGCTGGAACCAGCAAAGAAAGCTGGTTGGGGCAGGAGACTGGTCTTGGGAGCTGGCTGGGACAGGTGATGGGTCAGGGGAGCCAGATTGGCCTGGCAACAATTCAAATGACTACAGAGTTCAAAAGCTTTATGCTAAATGCTAATAAGAACACTAAACAGGAACTAAATACTAAAGTGTAAGATAGGGGTGATCAGGTGATGTGGGGATGGTCAGGTGACTTGGTGGGTTCTGGTTCATTTACATTTAAAGCATTAATAAGATGCTTTTACCCACAACGATTGTTGTGTATTTCTGCTAAGCTTATGTTTTATTTGTCCTATGAACATTGTACCAGATGCGAGGCACAATTGGCCTTAAGATCTTTTTGTTTGCTTTTGTCTTTTTGTTCTGCTTTTTATTTGTTCATAAAAGCATGACGTTTCCTTTGTTGTATTTTTTTTGTATTAATTTTGGCTTAATAGCCACATGTATTTTTGAATGACTAAATAGCCTTTTTATTATTTTTAAGTTAAAATTTTATTTCAACATAAAACAAACAAGTTTGTAACAGGTTTGTGTAAGCCAGCTTGGAGGACAGTTAAACCATTGTACTTTTTATTACTTTCAAACTGCAAAGTACTCAAAATTAAAGGACTAAAGTACATACGCTAACAAACTAAATATAGGAAACTGCTTGTAGGTTAGCTTTCATAAGCAAGCCTGTTTTTCAGCCTCAAACTCCCTTCTGCACACATAACACACACAAGAGAAAGCACACCAAGAGAAAACAAAACAGAGTTTAAATATACAGGATAATTACCTCCCCATAGGTATAACATTTAATTAACCCTCCAGTTCATCCCTCAATCTTCTTCCTCCCTTTGCATCCTTAAGCTACAACACCAAATCAGAAAAAGTTGGGACAGTATGGAAAATGCAAATAAAATAAAAACACAGTGTTCCTTACATTTACTTTGAATTTTGATTGCAGACAGTTTGAACCAAAGATATTTCATGTTTTATCTGCTGAACTTCATTTCATTTATTAATATACCTCCATTCCTGCATTTTAGGCCTGCAACACATTCCAAAAAAAAGTTGAAACGGAGAAATTTAGGGCTAGTAATGAGGTGAAACAGGTGATGTCAACAGGTGATTGTAATGATGGTTTGGTACAAAAGCAGCATCCAGGAAAGGAGTCTTTGATGAGCAAAGATGATCAGAGGATCTCCAGTTTGTCAACAAATGTGTGAGAAAATGATTGAAATGTTCAAAAACAATGAACCTTAAAGAAAGATTGGAAGGGATTTGCATATTTCTCCCTCTACAGTGCATAATATCATTAAACCATTCAAGGAATCAGGAGGAATTTCCGTGCGTAAAGGCCAAGGGCACAAGCTTAACCCTCCTTGTGTTAACTCGTGTTGGTTTTGACCCGTGTCTTAAACTAGCCATAAAATAGAATCATTTATCATCCAGTTTGTTTCTTACCTCTTGGTTACTTTGTTAGGCTTCCTTATCCATAAATTTTTTTTTTTTTTAATTTTGGTGTGGCCCCCTGGGCTTTTCTTTTGACAGCTTATCCTTTGTTTTCAATTTTAAAAAATGGTAAAATGAACCTCAAAAAAATTATATAAATAAATAAAAGGTTATTAAGTTACCTGACTATTACTGAGGGGTATTAGAACATCTCTTAAATAAATTTGTTTTATTTATTTTTTATTTAAAAAAAAAAAAAAAAAACTATAGTAACATCCATGGTGTTAGGGTAAATTTTGACCCATATATATTTACTTCAAGAAACACAACCATTGGCCATCTCCTGGTCATTTTCTGGCAAGTGTAGGTGGCAGTAGCTTGTCCAGGTTGTCCACAGGCTGTGTTTATTATAGTCCAGGATAATTATGGGCTTTTTGTTACTTCCTAATGACACAGCTGCATCTTTGTAAAAAAGTGGACATAAGTATCATAAGTGTAACTTTTCTTTTTGGACAATATGAAAAAAAGAAAACAGTGGTAGTGTCTGTAAAAGCAAATTTTGAAGAAAGTGAAGCCCAGGAAGGGACAAATCATTCATCTACTGTCATTTCTGGGTTTAACATCACTGGAAGTAGCTGCACCCATCTCTCCCAGACATCCAGTTCTGTTTAGATTTGGTGTCTTGCAGAGTACACATTTCCAGTTTGCAGCATGCAAAAATGAGGAGAAGATTTACAATAAGCCAAGCTCTGGATCATATCTTTGCTAAAAATGAGGCAGAGGACACAGAGAAGCATAGCGATACAGATAAGCAGGTTTCTGAGGAGGAAGACGATGAGTCTGATGAGGAGGTCACCGATGTCGGAGGTCACCGATGTCGGAGATGCTCCTGCTTCTGCTAAAACATTCAAATCCAAAAGTGGTAACATCTGTTGGAGCTCAGTACCTCCTTTTGTCAGATTTTGCTCTAGTATCTGTGTTGTCAAATCTGAGGACTCTTGATATTATTCAAAAGGTCTGAAGTGACATTGTTCCCCGGAAAATATTTCTGCTTGTCGACGAGTCCCAGATACTATCAGTGGCCTCATTGCTGGATCTCTACACTCCAGCAAGAAGAACACCAATATAAGCATCCAGGTATACCTCATCCGTGCCATTCCACATGTCGCCGTGGACTTTTTTCCTTCAAAATTTGTCATAGCAATGATGACTTTTTTTTAGTGACAATGGCATAAACAGGTCTTTATGTCACTTACTCTTGTCACAGCAAATCTTGTGATCCCAGGGGTCACTTTGATGACATTTGCAGCAGCTGCCCTGCCATGTAAGTTAGGAGGTACTCAGCTCCAACAGATGTTACCACTTTTTTTTACAACTGGGTCGAAACCGACCCTAACAACACAAAGGTCATAATTTTCACTAGTGCATTTTATAATTTTATAACTAATTTTTTTATTTTTTATTTTGTTTAAATAGAGGTCCCTGACAAAGTCAAAAAGCCTTGATGCAATAAAATAAATTTGTGGTACTTTTGTGCATTTAAAACCTAAAACGGGTCGGTGCCTTCGATCCCTCAGACGACCCTGCATCAAGAACCTCCACTCAACAATAGCTGATATAACCACATGGGTGAGGGATTACATTGGCAAACCTTTGTCAAGCACTACAATACAGAGTTACATGCACAAATGCCACTTAATACTTTACTGTGCAAAAAAGAAGCCTTATGTTAACCATGTCCAGAAGCGGTGTCGACTTCTCGGGGCTCAGAGGCATCTAGAATGGACCATCACACAGTGAAAACGTGTATTGTGGTCAGATGAATCAGCATTCCAGGTCTTTTTTGGAAAAAAAAAAAAAAGTGCCGTGAGTTCCAGACCAAAGACAAAAAGGACCATCCAGACTGTTATCAGCAACAAGTCCAAAAGTCAGGGTCTGTCATGGTATGGGGCTGTGTGTATTTTAAATGAAAAATACAACAGCATTGACCCCGTACTGTTGCACATCTTAAGACGTGTTTGCAGGAAGAATGAGACAAAATAAAAGCTGAAACACAATCACTTGATATCCTCAGTGACAAAACATCTTTTAAGTGTGGTGAAAAGGAATGGCAACATTACAAAGTGGTAAATGCTTTACTGTCCTAACATTTTTTGGACTGTGTTGCAGGCCTGAAATGCAGTAATGGATGTTTATTAATAAATGAAATCAAGTTAAGCAGACAAAACATGAAATATCTCAGGTTCATCCTGTCTGCAATCAAATAAAAGTCAAAGTAAATGTAAGAAACTCTGTGTTTTTTATTATTTGCATTTTCCATGCTGTCCCAACTTTTTCTTATTTAGGGTTGTACAAAAAACCACAATAGGTGTAAGGGAAAGATTATGGTTATATGATGTAATATGCATTTGGTCTGTATTAAGGTACTACTGGAAAAAGAACTAAGGCTAAGGCTAAAATTGTTCTTTAGGTGTACAGACTAGGTGGCTTAAGGGGTTGTGTGAGAAGAGTGGCTAAAGGGCTATGGAAACAACAGGAAGTTCTGTCTTCTTGTTTTGACATGGGGAAAGGGGGTGTTTAGAATGTGGCGTTTCTGAATTTACATGTTATGCTATTGCCCGCACTTAGGTCAGTGTCTGCACAGGGGACTGAATATCTGGCATTCCTTGATAAGCAGAGACATGATTAATGGGAAATACATGATTCTTTGGTGTATAGTGCTGAACAGACTAAATAAGGGTCTCCTGCTTTAGCTTTTGCTGTTAATTCATTCTAAAATTTAGAAATTCTGTTAATAAGTCTTGTTTAAGTACTTTCACCCTAAACCTTGTTCTGCTATTCAAAACAAACGTGTCTCCTAACTTCTTATCAGTTCTTATTGTTGCAAGAGATGTATTTATTGATACGTATTTATTAAGACATATAATTCGATTACTTAGTGCCACAATTTATACAAAATGAAACAAGCGACTCCTGTTAAGTTCAGTTTAAAACAAACATGATAAAAATATTAACCCAGTACGCTGATAATTAGCTGTGCCAATTACATTTGGAATATGCAAAGAATCAGGTACTGAGGGATAGAGCAACTGAGGCACACAATCTCAGATTCTCTCTTTTCTGGTGGATTAATGTCAATATGTTTATGAATGCATGTTGTCACTCATGTTTAATAGTTTTGACCTCTGACCTCGAATAAGTGCTTCCAGGTGGCAGCACTCTAGCATCACCTTTTATGTCATGGAGCAGCAGCCTCTTGCAGTCAAGAAATACTGACTAACCTGCTCACTCAAATATCCTCTCATTTCCCAAACATGTTCCAAATTCCAAAGTGTTATTTCTAACATAATTGTTCTCTGTTATATATACAACCCCAAATTAGAAAAAGTTGGGACAGCATGAAAAATGCCAATAATAAAAAAACTTACATTACAGTTTCTTACATTTACTTTGACTTTTATTTGCTTGCAGACAGGATGAACCTGCAATATTTCATGTTTTATCTGCTCAACTTCATTTCATTTATTAATAAACATCCATTCCTGCATTTCAGGCCTGCAACACATTCCAAAAAAGTTGGGACAGTAAAGTCTTTACCACTTTGTAATGTTGCCATTCCTTTTCACCACACTTAAAAGACGTTTCGTCACTGAGGAGACCAAGTGATTTAGTGTTTCAGCTTTTATTTTGTCCCATTCTTCCTGCAAACACGTCTTAAGATGTGCAACAGTACTGGATCTTCGTTGTTGCATTTTTTGTTTCAAAATTCTCCACACATGCCGCTCAGGTAGTGCAGCGGTAAAAACACATGCTGGAACCAGAGCTGGGATCTCGAATACATCGTATAGAATCTCAGCTCTGCCTTGGCGACTGAGGCTAAGCGGCCACAGGAACAACGATTGGCCTGTTGTTCATATGGGCGAGACTAAGCCGGATAGGGTCTCTCTCTCATGACTGGTGCAATTACGACCTCTGCTGGCTGATTGATGGCGCCTGCACAGAGATGAGAAAAGAGTGCTCTCAGGGTGTGTCCCTCCGTACACGCAACTAAGCTGCACTGCACTCGTCAAAGTGTAGGTGATAAGATGCATACGGCATGCTGCCCACGTGTTGGAGGGGGCGTGGGTTAGCTTCGTTCTCCTCAATCAGAGCAGGGATCGGCATTGGTGGAGAGGAAGCATTATGCAATGGGGCAATTGGATGGGCTGAAAAGGGAGAAAATGCATTAAAAAATAAATAAATAAAAAATAAATAAATAATTATATATATAAAATTATTTTTTTTTTCTTTATGCATTTTATATATATATATATACAGTGTATCACAAAAGTGAGTACACCCCTCACATTTCTGCAAATATTTTATTATATCTTTTCATGGGACAACACTATAGAAATAAAACTTGTATATAACTTAGAGTAGTCAGTGTACAACTTGTATAGCAGTGTAGATTTACTGTCTTCTGAAAATAACTCAACACACAGCCATTAATGTCTAAATGGCTGGCAACATAAGTGAGTACACCCCACAGTGAACATGTCCAAATTGTGCCCAAAGTGTCAATATTTTGTGTGACCACCATTATTATCCAGCACTGCCTTAACCCTCCTGGGCATGGAATTCACCAGAGCTGCACAGGTTGCTACTGGAATCCTCTTCCACTCCTCCATGATGACATCACGGAGCTGGTGGATGTTAGACACCTTGAACTCCTCCACCTTCCACTTGAGGATGCGCCACATGTGCTCAATTGGGTTTAGTCCATCACCTTTACCTTCAGCTTCCTCAGCAAGGCAGTTGTCATCTTGGAGGTTGTGTTTGGGGTCGTTATCCTGTTGGAAAATTGCCATGAGGCCCAGTTTTTGAAGGGAGGGGATCGTGCTCTGTTTCAGAATGTCACAGTACATGTTGGAATTCATGTTTCCCTCAATGAACTGCAGCTCCCCAGTGCCAGCAACACTCATGCAGCCCAAGACCATGATGCTACCACCACCATGCTTGACTGTAGGCAAGATACAGTTGTCTTGGTACTTCTCACCAGGGTGCCGCCACACATGCTGGACACCATCTGAGCCAAACAAGTTTATCTTGGTCTCGTCAGACCACAGGGCATTCCAGTAATCCATGTTCTTGGACTGCTTGTCTTCAGCAAACTGTTTGCGGGCTTTCTTGTGCGTCAGCTTCCTTCTGGGATGACGACCATGCAGACCGAGTTGATGCAGTGTGCGGCGTATGGTCTGAGCACTGACAGGCTGACCTCCCACGTCTTCAACCTCTGCAGCAATGCTGGCAGCACTCATGTGTCTATTTTTTAAAGCCAACCTCTGGATATGACGCCGAACACGTGGACTCAACTTCTTTGGTCGACCCTGGCGAAGCCTGTTCCGAGTGGAACCTGTCCTGGAAAACCGCTGTATGACCTTGGCCACCATGCTGTAGCTCAGTTTCAGGGTGTTAGCAATCTTCTTATAGCCCAGGCCATCTTTGTGGAGAGCAACAATTCTATTTCTCACATCCTCAGAGAGTTCTTTGCCATGAGGTGCCATGTTGAATATCCAGTGGCCAGTATGAGAGAATTGTACCCAAAACACCAAATTTAACAGCCCTGCTCCCCATTTACACCTGGGACCTTGACACATGACACCAGGGAGGGACAACGACACATTTGGGCACAATTTGGACATGTTCACTGTGGGGTGTACTCACTTATGTTGCCAGCTATTTAGACATTAATGGCTGTGTGTTGAGTTATTTTCAGAAGACAGTAAATCTACACTGCTATACAAGCTGTACACTGACTACTCTAAGTTATATCCAAGTTTCATGTCTATAGTGTTGTCCCATGAAAAGATATAATGAAATATTTGCAGAAATGTGAGGGGTGTACTCACTTTTGTGATACACTGTATATATATATATATATATATATATATATATATATATATATATATATACACTACCGCTCAAAAGTTTGGGATCACTTGCAAATTTCTCTCTTTTTCAAAGAAAAACACATTTCCATGCAATTCACAAACAATTTTGTTCATTACACAATTAATTTAAATGTATCAGATGATTTTTAAAGAATGAAAATGTTTGCATCAAAGACTATTTTTGTATAGAGGCCTATTTTGCATATAGTTCTATTATCAGCAATTCTCAGTCCTCTGCCTCAATCTCCTGGTATGGCTGCCAATCCAAGTTAAGAATGTTATTAGGCTAATTAATTGTTAGAAAACCCTTTTTCAATTTTGTTGCACAGCTTAAAAACGTTATACTAATAAGGGAGCATAAAAGGGAGCACGACATTCTAGGTTAGTTTAGTATCTGAAGCATCAGCAGTTGTTGGCTTGCTTACAGGATCAAAATGGCCAGAAAGAAACAACTTTCTTTAGAGACCCGTCAGTCTATTGTTGTGTTAAGAAAGAAAGGCTACTCAGTGCGAGATATTGCAAAGAAACTGAAAATATCTTACCATGCTGTTAACTACTCCCTTCAGAGAGTAGCACAAACTGGCTCCAACAAGGACAGAAAAAGGAGTGGGAGGCCCCGGTGCACAACTGTGCAAGAAGATACATTTCTTAGACTGTGCAGTTTGAGACAAAGATGCCTCACAGGTTGTCAACTGACAGCTGCACTAAATGGAACCCGTCAAACACCAGTGTCAGCATCAACGGTGAAGAGGTGACTTCAGGATGCTGGACTTCATGGCAGAATTGCCAAGAAAAAGCCATACCTCACACAAGCCAATAAAAAGAAAAGACTGTGATGGGCCAAAGAGAAAAAACATTGGACACTGTAAGATTGGAAGAAGGTGTTGTGGACAGATGGGTCCAAGTTTGAGGTCTTTGGATCAAACAGAAGAACATTTGTGAGGCGCAGGAACAATGAAAAGATGCAAGACCAATGCTTAATGCCATCTGTCAAGCAGCATGATGGTCTGGAGATGCTTTGGAGGTGGTAAAATAGGAGATTTATATAGAGTGGAAAAGACCTTGAAGAAGGAAGGCAACCACAAGATTTTGCAATGCCATGCCATACTCTGTGGACAGCGCTTGATTGGGGCCAATTCCATCCTACAACAGGATAATGACCCCAAACACAACTCCGGATATATCAGAGTTTTTGCCCAGGACCAGATAAGAACCTACTCACACTATTTACTCTACCTGGGTAAAACAGCCATAGGAAAATACCTTTAATACACACATTCAAGGACTAGAACTTAATTTTTGAATCTATACCTCTTTAAATATAAGGAGTGGTTTTGAATTGAAGATCTCTTGCACTTAACATAATTCCTATTTGTAAGAGCTATTTTATTTCTTTATTTCTAAGGTTTTTTTGCAGCACTGTATGTGATATTTCATTGCTTGTGTGGCAATAAATGTGTTAGCTGTTTACCTTCACCTTAACTCCTCTCCTTTCAAAGTATACCGCTGTTCGAACCTAGTTAAATGTTAGTGCCTTTTTGTTACTGTTATTAGCAAGCGTAGGTGCTACACTATCAATTATTAGTAGAAACAAATTAAACAGGGTAGCGAAGCCAACAATTCACCATGAGCACCTGAAAAACGTGTACCTGTCCGCTGAAGGAAAACTGCAGGGGAGGGTCCGGAGCCGAATCACCTCAACGTCGGTCGGTTTCTCTGTTCAGGCCCTGATTCATGAACAAATGGCTTTGTCTGCCAGCAGAACTAATCCCAGGCTCCGCGACACAGCGACCGTTGGTTCAAAGGTGTTCAAATCGGACAGAAGCGCTTCCCTTTCTTTGTCTTTGCCAGTGCTGAGACTTGCAGTTTCCCATGTGGTCTAGCGGTCAGGATTCCTGGTTTTCACCCAGGCGGCCCGGGTTCAACTCCCGGTATGGGAATTGGTCTTTATGATTGGACTTGAGCAAAACTTTGCCTATTAGTTCCTCGGCGCCTTGTTGCTGTTGCTCAAGCGTCTTGTTCTGTTGGAACTATGACTGCAGTCTACCAGGGAGCAGCCAACGTGACAAACCAGTGACTGACCGCTGGGAAGCCGTGGTCGTATAGTACTCTGCGTTGTGGCCGCAGCAACCCCAGTCATGGCACTGTCCTTTTGTATGCCATGTTTGGAAGGTTTCTATGCTCTTCTCAGGCAAGAGACAGAAATGAGGCTGAAACTTGGATAATGCGTCTGACCCTTCAGAGAGTAGCACAAACTGGCTCCAACAAGGACAGAAAAAGGAGTGGGAGGCCCCGGTGCACAACTGTGCAAGAAGATACATTTCTTAGACTGTGCAGTTTGAGACAAAGATGCCTCACAGGTTGTCAACTGACAGCTGCACTAAATGGAACCCGTCAAACACCAGTGTCAGCATCAACGGTGAAGAGGTGACTTCAGGATGCTGGACTTCATGGCAGAATTGCCAAGAAAAAGCCATACCTCACACAAGCCAATAAAAAGGAAAGACTGTGATGGGCCAAAGAGAAAAAACATTGGACACTGTAAGATTGGAAGAAGGTGTTGTGGACAGATGGGTCCAAGTTTGAGGTCTTTGGATCAAACAGAAGAACATTTGTGAGGCGCAGGAACAATGAAAAGATGCAAGACCAATGCTTAATGCCATCTGTCAAGCAGCATGATGGTCTGGAGATGCTTTGGAGGTGGTAAAATAGGAGATTTATATAGAGTGGAAAAGACCTTGAAGAAGGAAGGCAACCACAAGATTTTGCAATGCCATGCCATACTCTGTGGACAGCGCTTGATTGGGGCCAATTCCATCCTACAACAGGATAATGACCCCAAACACAACTCCAAAATGTGTCAGCAATATTTAGGAAATAAGGAGTCAGCCAGAATTCTGACTGTAATAGAGTGGCCAGCACAGTCTCCGGATCTGAACCCTATTGAGCTGTTGTGGGAGCAGCTGGACCGTATGGTACGGAGGAAGACTGCATCAAGACAATCCTTGTTGTGGGAGATGCTCCAGGAAGCATGGGGTGAAATCACATCAGAAAACCTTGAAAAATTGACAGCTAGAATGCCTAGGGTCTGCCAGGCTGTAATTGCTGCAAAAGGTGGCTTTTTTGATTAAGGCAAAATTTGAAGTACACAGTCATCATTTCCATTAAAATCAAAATTTCTTACTCTGACAATGTGTGCATGTCCTGTTTATTTGCTATATTTCTTCATCTCATGTGTGTTTCCATTGAAAACAAGAAAATTTCACAGTGATCCCAAACTTTTGAGCGGTAGTGTATATATATAAAAAATAATAAAATTCTCCACACATTCTCTATTGGGGACAGGTCAGGACTGCAGGCATGCCTTTGTAATGTGTGCAGCATGTGGTTTTGCATTGTCTTGTTGAAAAATGCATTGACGTCCCTGAAAAAGATTATGTCAGCATATGTTGCTCTAAGATCTCAAATGTACTTTTCTGCATTAATGCTGCATCAAAGAAGTGTAAATGACCTTTGCCAAGGGCACTGACACAGCCCCATACCATGACAGACCCTGGCTTTTGGACTTGTTGCTAATAACATATTTTCTTTCCTTTCCTCCTTTCTTCCTTGCCAACTAATCAACCAACCAACTAACTAACTACTATGATGATGACTGTCAGCCATCAGTGCTTGACATGAATTTTTATGATTTTATGTTAATTAAGGTTTTAGCTTTGCAGTACAGCCCCAAGTCCATGACTGCTTGGGGCATGTTAATGGATATATAAGAGGATGAGAGGATGCAAGTCAGTGTGGCTGAGTGACATTCGATCATTGCCTCCTGCCTCGTTTCAAACAGCTTAGACAGCCTATCTCCCCTCATTCACCCATCACTCTGCAGATTAACCTGGTAAATGAGCCATCTGTCAGGATGTGTGTGTCAGTAAAGTACCTTACTATGATTGAAACTCCTTTGGGATAATAAAAATTTTTTCAGTTGGGTATTAAGAACCATTTTCTCATGAAAGAGTTATACACTGATCAGCCATAACATTAAAACCACCTCCTTGTTTCCACACTCACTGTCCATGTTATCAGCTCTACAATTACTGACTGTAGTCCATCTGTTTCTCTAAATACTTCTTTAACTTGCTTTCACCCTGTCCTTCATTGGTCAGGACCCCCACAGAGCAGGTATTATTTGGGTGTTGGATCATTCTCAGCCCTGTAGTGACACTGACATGGTGGTGTGTTAGTGTGTGTTGTGCTGGTGTGAGTGGATAAGACACAGCAGCGCTGCTGGAGTTTTTAAATACCGTGTCCACTCACTGTCCACTCTATTAGACACTCCTACGTAGTTGGTCCACCTTGTAGATGTAAAGTCAGAGACTATCGCTTATCTATTGCTGCAGTTCGAGTTGGTCATCTTCTAGACCTTCATCAGTGGACACAGAAAGCTGTCCACGAGGCGCTGTTGGCTGGATGTTTTTGGTTGGTGGACTCTTCTCAGTCCAGCAGTGCTGCTTTGTCTTACCCACTCATACCAGCACATCACACACTAACACACCACCACCATGTCAGTGTCACTGCAATGCTGAGAATGATCCACCACCCAAATAATACCTACTCTGTAGTGGTCCTGGGAGAGTCCCGACCATTGAAGAACAGCATGAAAGGGGGCTAACAAAGCATGCAGAGAAACATATGGACTACAGTCAGTAATTGTAGAACTACAAAGTGCTTCTATATGGTGAGTGGAGCTGACAAAATGGACAGTGAGTGTAAAAACAAGGAGGTGGTTTTAATGTTATGGCTGATCAGTGTATACTGTACAAAATGAAGTATACAGTCCAAATGTAAAGTTGTGGTCAACATTATTGACAACCTTGACTGCTTAGTAAAAAAGCCAATATTTTCAGAAATAAGTGGATTTGCCCAGACATGAACTTCTGAAGTATTTATTTACTGAACTCAGATGTAAAGCTGTTTAACGATCACAATTTAGGCTCTAAATCACGGTACTTAACAGAGAAATACAAGAACATGAACGATGCGGGGCATCACACCTGCTTCACTAACTAAACTGTAAAAGCAAAAAGGACTTTTTTTTAAAAAGTTTAACACATCTAGAACTGAAGCAGTCAGGACCAGCTTTGTGATTTTAAAAAGAATATCCAACAATAACAATAAGGACTAAAAAACAAATGAGATACTCCAAACAAAATAGTGTAAAGTTTAAAAACCTGAACATTTTGTTAACATTTGTTTTTTTTTTTGCATTTGTTTGTTTAAATAGTAAAATAATGTTGATGTTTTTACTCTGCCTACTTCTTATTTTCTGATTGTAACATCTAAACATTAACAGCTTATTAGAACTGAACAATTTGCTGCTTTTCATAAAGAGTGGGCAGTTGTAGCCTAGTGCTTAAGGTACTGGGCTAGTAATTAGAAGGTCACTGGTTCAAGCCCCACCACTGCCAGGTTGCTGCTGTTGGGCCCTTGAGCAAGGCCCTTAACCCTCAATTGCTCAGACTGTATACTGTAACTGTATTGTAAATCGCTTTGGATAAAGGCGTCTGCTAAATGCTGAAAATGTAAATAAAGAGATAAAATTAATATTGAGCAGAAAAAAAGTTCACCTTATTGGTCCGGCCCTCCACAACAGTCCCAGTTTCTCATGTGGCCCCTTGGAAAATGTAATTGCCCACCCCTGCTCCAGACCAAGAAGGGACGCACTAATACATGCCCTGACGTGTGCCACAGCCGACTGCTTCTTTTTTACCTGATGACGTGGGTTTATATGGAGATCGGCATCACGCTCATAGCGCTTTTCCACCAAAAGAACCATGGTTCTTGAACCGGTTCTGTTCAGGTTTCTACGAACCTTGGTGTTTTGTATAGAACCGACCTGCGTTTCCACCCGTTTTTAAGAACCAAGTCTGCGTCATCAACGGTGGGCGTTACACAACGAAAGCAAAGAGTAGTAACATGATGGCGGAGTGTGTAGATTATGTGTGAGCATTTGTGCTGTTGTTACAGATGTTCGTTTTTATGCAAAATACATCGCTCAGCTACTGGTGATAAGAAGACGTAGACGTGTTTGTCACAGTTGTTGTGTTCTTTAGTTAATTGACGTGAGAAGTGTTTTGCACTTCGCTCTCACCGCAACCCTTGGCGCAAATAGCCAATTTGCTTAGCGATGAAACATCACTAAAGTTCCACGACACGAACATCCATTTGTGTGAAATAACCATCAAATCCACTCTTAAAGCTCCACATGTATCTGTGTTTAGCTGTATTTACTTTTTACGTGTGGTGTTTATGCAGCTCGGGGCTCTGAATCCATGAAAAACTTCATCTAAATGAAGCGTAACGTGGCTTAATGTACTAAAAGTACGACACAGAAACACCCAATTTCTCTCCGTTATTACTGGTTATAAGCGCTCTGTACCGCCCAAATTCATCGCTCATTGTTTTAGTACAACAAGCCTCGTTAAGATTTAATTTTCACGTTAAACGTTGTTCGTATTGTCTGAGTCACTTTTACCACGTCATATCACTGCATAGCAAACTGGCTCAAAATGTAATCAAGTAAACCTTAAAAGATGAAAATAGTTTAAATTCTATATAATGTTATAATGTCTCACGTAAAAGCGTCCAAACCTCTACACTGTGACGCCCACAGATTTACATTTACGGCATTTAGCAGACGCCTTTATCCAAAGTGACTTACAGTACTGTTACAATATACAGTCTGAGCAATTGAGGGTTAAGGGCCTTGCTCAAGGGCCCAACAGCAGCAACCTGGCAGTGGTGGGGCTTGAACCAGCGACCTTCTGGTTACTAGTCCAGTACCTTAACCGCTAGGCTACGGCTTGCCCACTGTGACGTCACGGTTCGCGCTGAAAAACCAAGCATTCTGTGGTGCCAGATTAGAACACTAGTTCACTGTCTGGAACCTCTTTTTTCAGTGGAAACACGCGGAACCGGTTCAAATTCAAGTTCGCTAACCAGAGCGGAGCCGGATCCGCGTCGGTGGAAAAGGGGCATCAGAGAGCCATGCACTGATCTCAGTTGTCCGTCAGTTGTCCCTCGTATCGACCAGCCGGCAGAGGTCATAACTGCAGCAGTTATGAGAAATCCCTCCAGCAATTGTGTTCCCATTGTGCATTGTTTAGGTCAGTTTTACATTTTAAGGAAAGTCAATGTAAATCAATGTGATTATTTTGATAGATCACCTGAGCAGTAGGATGAAAATTTTTTATCCAAATGTAAGAGATCAGTAGAATAACAATATTCCATCTGCAATCAGATCTTAGCCTACTTGAACACCTGTGGAAAATATTGGACCAGTTTTAAGATTAAGAGTAAAATTATTCTTGCAATCATGTGATCTATAAAATTCTATTTTACTGAAAGGGACATTTGATGCTGAAATGTAAAAACTAGGGCTGTCGAAGTTAACGCGATAATAACGCATTAACGCGACCTCAATTTAACGCGATTAAAAAAATTAGTGCCATTAACGCAAATTCTAGTTCATGTTGACACTTGACTGGTAGAACAAACGTTTTAATGTCGGACTTGCCACCGTTTTTCATTAGCGGTTTGTTAACATAATGTAACCGATCGTGGTAGTGATGCACTTGCATAATAAAGAAATAAATACACGCTATATTCACAAGTTGTCGGGAGCAGAACACTTTATTACACTTAATTAACTTCTTCTTCTGTACCGAATACCGGAAAGCTGAGTCGAGCACGTTAGTTCATGAACTATGGAAGCCCCAAAGGGTCAAAACACACTCACTTCGTGTAGAAACGTCCATCAAACCATCGTCACGATACAACCACAGACAAGTCTGATACAATAACTACGCCTTATCCCACCTAAAGCACCGCTGATCTACAATGTTTGCTGATGGAGAAATTCTAACCTACAATCTGACATTTACTGCCTAGTATGTGAGTGAATAAACTCCCTTACAGTTTTCTCTTGTCCCAGCAGTTTTTAACATCAGTACATTTAGCATAAAATGTGTTCACCATTTTAATTGTTACATTTCACTTAAAAATCCTTGTTTTCTATAACATTTACACAGATTTTTTTTAATGCGATTAATCGCGATTAACTATATGAAATTCTGAGATTAATCGCGATTAAAATTTTTAATCGTTTGACAGCCCTAGTAAAAACCCATGCTCCAAATAGTATTTGTCTATGACATTTAGCTGAATAAGAGCTCGTGCTATAGGACCCCACAGTCTGTGTACAAGGTCCACTGCATACCGTGCCGGTTTCTTCTTAGGACATGAAGTAAGGCTGTCTCCTGGGTGTCACTTATCACTCTGACCCCATCAAGGAAAGGATGTAACCCGTCTGCTCTCGCTCTCTCTTGCACACCCCTTTGTTTGTAGTGTCTGTTGTTTTGTCAGCTCAAAAACATTCAGGTTTCTGGTTCACTGATTAATTGTAAAAGAAAAAACAAACAAAGAGCCAAAGAATGATCAAAATGCCAAATCAAATCAAAATGCCTATATGAAATTTGAGTGCTTTTTTAATATTTGACAAATGCATACTTAAATTACATGTATTATTCTTACATTTGACCCCCAACAATTATATCATTAAGAACTAAGTTCAGTCTCTGATAATTTTATGTATGTCTACCTGGGAATTATATGCTAATTGGCTGCTATCATTTTGATCTACAGTGTGTATGCAAGTGTTTGTGTTTCCAGATGGGGGTTCATCTAAGTATTCATCCAAATTGTTTCACACATCTTCTGTATACGTTGTACCTCTATATATAAAAATACATTTTCACCATGAAGTACCTTGCTGAGCCATTGTTGGAAACTACAGCTCAAGACATCTACAATAAGAAATAAGTAAAGCAGCAATGTGGTTTCAATTTAACTTTATATACTTTACAATTTAATATATATATATATATATATATATACACACACACACACACACACACACACACACACACACACACACACACACACACACACACATATAGGTGGTGTCTATATATACACCTGCTTGTTTTTACACTCACTGTCCATTTTATCAGCTCCACTTACCATATAGAAGCACTTTGTAGTTCTACAATAGTAATTCCCGGTACCATTTTCACACTTCACTGTGAGTATGGTGCTCTTTTTTTGTTTTGTTTTGGTGTACTGAATGTGCATAAATAGCTTGTATAAAAATAAAAAGTAGAGAGAATTCTAATAAGACATTGACTTGTAAGGCTTATACAGTGTTTTCGGCAATTAAGTCACGCAGTTTTTGCTTACTAAGCTAACAGTTAATCTTAGGCCACTCAAACCAATGGGCTCCTGCTAGCATGCCAGCTAACATCTCCCTCTGTGTAGTCGTCACTGACACGTACACATTTGCAAATAAATTACACGTGCACACCTTTGTACAATTTGAAAATCAACAAGAATTTATTTACATTTAGAAAGAACTTCGCATTTGTCCGCCATATTTGTAATTTTTTGTGAGAAAAGTTGTGCCGCACTGAATGCTGGGATTGTCTTCACTGCTAAGAAAGCATAGGATGCTCACTTATTATTCAGTCAGTTTATAGCTTTGAAATAAGGCACCTTAGTAGGCAGCATTTTAAGGTATCTAAGAATTCAGACAGCCTTCTTATCGGGAGCACATGTCGAATGACATAAACTGCTGTCTATGTAGAGAGCTCACTAGGTTTTCAGGCAGACCTACAGTTTCAGAAAGTGGGAAAACTGTCACCATAACAAAGTACCCTGTTGCTGAGCCATTGTTGGAAACTACAGCTCAAAACATCTACAGTAAAAAATAATCAAAGCAGCAATGTGGTTTGATTTTAACTTTTTTATATATTTTTGTTTTATTTTATTTTACAACTGGATGGGTTGACTGGAGGATATAAAAATTTATTCCTCATGTTTTCTGTTCAAGTGTATTCATGTAATTTCATTAATAGCTGATTATATGGGTTTTTCACACGTCCCTCAAGTTGCTGACCACCCTGTTATCTCTTACTACTGTCTTATTACTACAGGAATGACCTAGTTATCATTATTGTATGTTTTATTAATGGTTTAAAATCCACAAGCACATTGATCACATTGATTGTTATAAGATGAATTAAAAAGTTTAATAACTGCAGTTGATTGGAAGCTAGTTTAATGAAACATTGCTAGTGTTACATAGATAAATTTGGTTTGCACTATGATATCCCACTACCGTCTTCCCTCACCTTTCTAATGAACCCCATTAAAAAGTACTACCCCTAGGCACACATCATTCATGTGCACGGATCATAGCCAGTGTCTCTCTTCACAGGTTGACCATGACAGGGAGCTCTGAAAGGTTGTTTGTTTTGGTTCTGGTAGATTTGTCTCTTGTTACAAAAGAATACAAAACAATTTGACATGGTACAAGAAGGGACCATAAACACAGATACTTCCAAGATGGCTGATAAGAGTATGACTTGTTTCTCTTACTTTCTTTCAAATGAGTTTGTTTTTCTCTGTGATTAAATCCTTAAATACTTAATGACATGCTAAAAGCCTAAGGTCAGTCTTAGGAATTACACAGTCTTTAGGAACTGTAAATAGCACGCTAAAACAAATGTAAAAAATTATATATGAATTTGGTTTAGAACACTAAAATAGCATTATTATTATTATACTGTCCACACATTTGTACAATTAATACAGTTCAAACCACTTAATGTACAGACACTTTATACACTATTGTGTAGATACTTTTTTGTAGAAGTTTGAGATAATAAAATGTACTGTTTTTAAATGCACTGATGGAATGTTCAGAATTCAAATTCCAACTGTCTTTCACTCACCCAAAGAGATGCACACATAATTCCTGCTTTCTGTGGCTCATCCTCCACAGTGTTATAAAAAGACATTGCACATGCATGCATTAACACAATCACTCATCTCAAAAAGTTTACATCCCCACACAAACATAAACACAAACACCCAAAATAAAAGTATTCAAATCCACATAATAATCACATAACTAACCAGAAGTATTTAGCCCCACATACACTATATACACCATCCAAATCATTGAATTCAGGTGTTCCAATCACTTCCATGGCCACAGGTGTATAAAACCAAGCACCTAGGCATGCAGACTGCTTCTACAAACATTTGTGAAAGAATGGGTCGCTCTCAGGAGCTCAGTGAATTCCAGCGCGGTACCGTGATAGGATGCCACCTGTGCAACAAATATTCCACAGTCAACTGTCAGTGGTATTATAACAAAGTGGAAGCAATTGGGAACGACAGCAACTCAGCCACAAAGTGTTAGGTCAAGTAAAATTACAGAGCAGGGTCAGCGGATGCTGAGGTGCATAGTGCGCAGAGGTCGGCAACTTTCTGCAGAGTCAATCGCTACAGACCTCCAAACTTCATGTGGCCTTCAGATTAGCTCAAGAACAGTGTGTAGAGAGCTTCATGGAATGGGTTTCCATGGCCGAGCAGCTGCAAGCCTTGTCTGACTGCATTGTGCCAAGTGTAAAGTTTGGTGGAGGGGGGGATTATGGTGTGGGGTTGTTTTTCAGGAGTTGGGCTCGGCCTCTTAGTTCCAGTGAAAGGAACTCAATGCTTCAGCATACCAAGAGATTTTGGACAATTTCATGCTCCCAACTTTGTGGGAACAGTTTGGGGATGGCCCCTTCCTGTTCCAACATGACTGTGCACCAGTGCACAAAAGCAAGGTCCATAAAGACATGGATGAGCGAGTTTGGTGTGGAGTCCTGACCTCAACCCGATAGAACACCTTTGGCCTTCTCGTCCAACATCAGTGTCTGACCTCACAAATACACAATCACATACCCAACCAAAGGTATTCATCCCCACACATACATACTTACGCACAATCACATACCCAACCAAAGGTATTCATACCCACACATACGTACTTACACACAATCACATACCCAACCAAAGGTATTCATCCCCACACAAACATACTTACACACAATCACATACCCAACCAAAGGTATTCATCCCCACACATACATACTTACACACAATCACATACCCAATCAAAGGTATTCAGCCCCACACATACGTACTTACACACAATCATATACCCAACCAAAGGTATTCATCCCCACACATACATACTTACACACAATCACATACCCAACCAAAGGTATTCATCCCCACACATACATACTTACACACAATCACATACCCAACCAAAGGTATTCAGCCCCACACATACATACTTACACACAATCACATACCCAATCAAAGGTATTCAGCCCCACACATACGTACTTACACACAATCACATACCCAACCAAAGGTATTCATCCCCACACATACATACATACACACAATCACATACCCAACCAAAGGTATTCATCCCCACACATACGTACTTACACACAATCACATACCCAACCAAAGGTATTCATCCCCACACATACGTACTTACACACAATCACATACCCAACCAAAGGTATTCATCCCCACACATACGTACTTATACACAATCACATACCCAACCAAAGGTATTCATCCCCACACATACATACTTACACACAATCACATACCCAACCAAAGGTATTCATCCCCACACATACGTACTTACACACAATCACATACCCAAACAAAGGTATTCATCCCCACACATACGTACTTATACACAATCACATACCCAATCAAAGGTATTCATCCCCACACATACGTACTTACACACAATCACATACCCAACCAAAGGTATTCAGCCCCACACATACATACTTACACACAATCATATACCCAACCAAAGGTATTCAGCCCCACACATACGTACTTACACACAATCACATACCCAACCAAAGGTATTCATCCCCACACATACGTACTTACACACAATCACATACCCAACCAAAGGTATTCATCCCCACACATACGTACTTATACACAATCACATACCCAACCAAAGGTATTCATCCCCACACATACATACTTACACACAATCACATACCCAATCAAAGGTATTCATCCCCACACATACGTACTTACACACAATCACATACCCAACCAAAGGTATTCAGCCCCACACATACATACTTACACACAATCATATACCCAACCAAAGGTATTCATACCCACACATACGTACTTGCACACAATCACATACCCAACCAAAGGTATTCATCCCCACACATACATACTTACACACAATCACATACCCAACCAAAGGTATTCATCCCCACACATACATACTTACACACAATCACATAACACACACTCAAAGTAGTGAACTGTGACTCTTAACCATAAGCCCTCTGAATTATTTGCAGATTGTAAATTTCATACACACACAAAAAAAACTTAATGGTCTTTACCTTGTGTGGATTTCAAACTAGGGGTTGCAACCTCTCAGTGGGCCTGTGATGGACTTCCAACCTATCCGGGTGTTTTCTGTCTTTCGCCCAAAGAATCAGACCCTGTGGACCCTGACTAGGATAAAGCAATTGTAAAAACAGACAATGATAAAATGAACTGATGAATTGATGAATGAATGAATGACTATAAATATTGTAAACATTTTACATGATTATAATTCTGCTTGCTAGTCCTACATTAGAAAAATTAAGATAAGATAAGATAAGATTCCTTTATTGATCCCCATGGGGGAAAGTCGAGTGTTACAGCAGCTCCAGTACAGTGTAAGTACAGTAAATACAGTAAACAAAAAGAGTAGAATAAAATAAAAAACAAGGAAATGATTAAAAAAAATTACTGTTATACAACAGTATGGTAATTACAACAATATAATAAAAACACTATATGTAGATATATACATACAGTGTATCACAAAAGTGAGTACACTGCTCACATTTCTGCAGATATTTAAGTACCTGTATATCTTTTCATGGGACAACACTGACAAAATGACACTTTGACACAATGAAAAGTAGTCTGTGTGCAGCTTATATAACAGTGTAAATTTATTCTTCCCTCAAAATAACTCAATATACAGCCATTAATGTCTAAACCACTGGCAACAAAAGTGAGTACACCCCTTAGTGAAAGTTCCTGAAGTGTCAATATTTTGTGTGGCCACCATTATTTCCCAGAACTGCCTTAACTCTCCTGGGCATGGAGTTTACCAGAGCTTCACAGGTTGCCACTGGAATGCTTTTCCACTCCTCCATGACGACATCACAGAGCTGGCGAATATTCGAGACTTTGTGCTCCTCCACCTTCCGCTTGAGGATGCCCCAAAGATGTTCTATTGGGTTTAGGTCTGGAGACATGCTTGGCCAGTCCATCACCTTTACCCTCAGCCTCTTCAATAAAGCAGTGGTCGTCTTAGAGGTGTGTTTGGGGTCATTATCATGCTGGAACACTGCCCTGCGAACCAGTTTCCGGAGGGAGGGGATCATGCTCTGCTTCAGTATTTCACAGTACATATTGGAGTTCATGTGTCCCTCAATGAAATGTAACTCCCAAACACCTGCTGCACTCATGCAGCCCCAGACCATGGCATTCCCACCACCATGCTTGACTGTAGGCATGACACACTTATCTTTGTACTCCTCACCTGATTGCCGCCACACATGCTTGCCGCCACACATGCTTGAGACCATCTGAACCAAACAAATTAATCTTGGTCTCATCAGACCATAGGACATGGTTCCAGTAATCCATGTCCTTTGTTGACATGTTTTCAGCAAACTGTTTGCGGGCTTTCTTGTGTAGAGACTTCAGAAGAGGCTTCCTTCTTGGGTGACAGCCATGCAGACCAATTTGATGTAGTGTGCGGCGTATGGTCTGAGCACTGACAGGCTGACCCCACACCTTTTCAATCTCTGCAGCAATGCTGACAGCACTCCTGCGCCTATCTTTCAAAGACAGCAGTTGGATGTGACGCTGAGCACGTGCACTCAGCTTCTTTGGACGACCAACGCGAGGTCTGTTCTGAGTGGACCCTGCTCTTTTAAAATGCTGGATGATCTTGGCCACTGTGCTGCAGCTCAGTTTCAGGGTGTTGGCAATCTTCTTGTAGCCTTGGCCATCTTCATGTAGCGCAACAATTCGTCTTTTAAGATCCTCAGAGAGTTCTTTGCCATGAGGTGCCATGTTGGAACTTTCAGTGACCAGTATGAGAGAGTGTGAGAGCTGTACTACTAAATTGAACACACCTGCTCCCTATGCACACCTGAGACCTAGTAACACTAACGAGTCACATGACATTTTGGAGGGAAAATGACAAGCAGTGCTCAATTTGGACATTTAGGAGTGTAGTCTCTTAGGGGTGTACTCACTTTTGTTTCTGGTGGTTTAGACATTAATGGCTGTATATTGAGTTATTTTGAGGGAAGAATAAATTTACACTGTTATATAAACTGCACACAGACTACTTTTCATTGTCCCATGTTGTCCCATGAAAAGATATACTTTAATATCTGCAGAAATGTGAGGGGTGTACTCACTTTTGTGATACACTGTATGTGTGAATAATGAAACATAGAGTCCAGGGTAGGGGAAGATATTGAGTTATTGTAGGGGGGGAGCTGGCATATTGCATATGTTTGCATACGTTTTAGAATGTTTGGTAAACAAAACAGGTATACACATTAAAATTAAATGTGCAATAATAACATTAAAATGCAGATTATTTTTTAACATACATATATAGTTAACAAGTTATAAAGCTACGTGTCATTATTGTAATAAATCATTGGTAGCTTAAAATACCCTTAGTAATGGTCTGAGTGGTGGAACAGTAGCTAAGCTCCTCATTAACTGAGTTTAAAACATGAGCAGAATGATCTTTTTAGCTGCTCATTATGTTCAGACTTCTTTTATGGCTTAGCTAGGAAACCTGTCCATTCTTGCACTTTGAAGAGGCTAAGTGTCCTGGCTAAGAGTTTAAGTTAGGAGATAAAAGAGGAACTCTGAGATGTAGAGCAGACAGCAACCTATAGCGGATGTGAGATCTGAATAAAAGCAATGGATTTTAAGACAGGATGCACTAACTACTTGAAAAGACAAGAGGAGGGGGTGATAAAGGTGTCAGTTTTCCTCTCACTCACTGTGTGGACAGAACTATTTGTCCCCATTATTCCTGCTCAACATTCCTTCTTAATCTTTGACATTCTGCTGAAAGGAAATGTAGTGGACTCAAGACCAAAAGCATAGTTTGAATGTGAAAGTTATAGTCTAAAATATCAATACCAAACATTAAAATAAATGGCTACATGTACAAATTCTACAAACTACATTTCCAAAAAAAACTGAGAAATGTTGCAAAATGCAATAAAAATAATAATCTGTAATGTGCTAATTCTATTGAACCCTTATCTAATTGACTGAGACAGGGGTGAATAGTAGTAGTGGTGTGCGATACTGCAAAATTTGGTATTGATCCGATACCATGTAAAACAAGGCCAGTATCGCCGATATCGATACCTATACTTTTTAATAATTAAGGTAGATGCATCTTTAAATTGCTAAATCTGAATGAAATTTCATGACATTTAAGTGTATTGTTGTAATACATACATTGTTAGTAAGTAGCTGCTCTCAATAGGGTTATAGATAAATTCAATTGTTTAAAGCGGTCCGATTTCTTGTTTCTGGTGCTTTACTTTCTCACAACGTTACCATCATGGCGTATCACCAGAGGTGGAAAGTAACGAATTACATTTACTCGCGTTACTGTAATTGAGTAGTTTTTTTGTGTACTTGTACTTTTTAAAGTAGATTTTACAACCAGTAATTTTACTTTTAAGTATTCTTTGTATTAAGAATTGTAATTTGCTACATTTTAAATAACATCCGTTACTGAGTAAAAAAAAAAAAAAAAAAACGCTAAAAAAATTGTGTCTGGGAAACTGCTGCAGTGAATTCTGCGATGGAAAATAAAGTGGTGCTAAAATAAAGGAGCTGTAATCTAGGTATAGAGTAGGGAGGGAAGGGCGATTTTTAAAAGTTTAACATGTTTGGAGTTTGATGTTTCATTATTTGATAACATAGTCTGATGGTAAAGAATGGCAAAGTTTTGTCTTACATCTTGAAGGTTTTCTTGGGTCATTTAGTAAAAGTCACAAAACCCGTAACCTTGACTTGTTTTGAGTTATGAGATTTGCAGTATGACTGTTGTTTGGTATTTGTATTGTTATCTGATCTATAGAATTCACAATTAATGCCAACTTCAGTGGTTATAAGTGATGGGAATTATGGATCTTTGAAGGGAGCCGGATCTTTTGGCTCTGTTCCTTTTAAAGAGCCGTTCAAAAAAAATGGCTCTTCGTTCTTTTTTTCAGGCAGCGAGAGGCACTACTGGGTAACTATAAGACACCCCCGATATTAATATCAGTGATGAACAATCATGCAAATTTTGCTACCTTGCCTTAAATGTAGGCCTAATTCAAACAACACTTAAATGAGGAAAAAAAGATTGTCAAAAGCATTCAAATTGACAACAAGTATATTTTAATAACAAAAATAGTTTAAAATAATTGCAATAAATCATCTGTAGCCAAACTGGGCTTACAGTTCAAGCATTAAACACATTAGAAACACAAAAACTATTTAGTAAAATGTACAAAAATTTGCATTTAGGGCAAGTTTGCATTAAAAAAAAACATGTTCTTTGACTTTTGAAGGTCCGCTCGGTAATACATGATAGAGAAAAAACTACAGGGAAGAGACATACTGTGGTTGCATTGCATTTAGTTTCAGAAAAATCCTCTCTTGTGCAGAGATGTGCCTGTGTTTGTTTTTGCTAAGCGGAATGGGTGGATTACCGCCTATAAGAACTGCGCACAAATAAAAATATTCTATTCTATATAACCGCGACTCGGTTCCTTTCATTAATTTTAAAGGACCAGTCAATAGAATCGGATCGTTCGCGAATGACCCATCACTAGTAGTTATACAGTTTGAAAAAGTTTTATGGGATGGTCTGTACCAAGATGACACATTACACATCCCTAAATGTTTTAAATGTTGTATCAACCGTTTTTTTCTATTATATTTGAATTAAAAACAACTATTGTGAGATTTATATCCACTTGTCCTGTTTGCATTACACAGAAGAGACACCCTCTCCTGTTAAAAAAGTAACTAAGTAACGTTTACTCTGAGTACATTTTAAATGAGTTACTTTTTACTTGAGTAGATTTTTAGACTAGTAATTTCACTCACACTTAAGTAAAAATTCATTAAAGTAATAGTACTTTTACTTGAGTACAATATTTTAGTACTCTTTCCACCTCTGCATATCACCACAAAGCGGCTAATGCATAGTTGTGTTTGCTGGGTGAATACATTTGTAAAATTTTAATAGTGACCAAATACATGTGTCCTTGTTCATTTAAAATTAAAATCAATGCTATTCTGTTTACATTTATAAGCACAAAGTCAAAAGAAAAGAGCTCTCATTCACCAAAACAGCATAGCCTCACTATGCATGCTCCGATTCATGTGCGTAAGGTGCATCCGTACTTTAAGTACGTACAGTTTACTATGAGAGGCCATGTAGTAGGGCTGGGCGATATATCGATATTTTAAAAATATCGATATATTTTCATACGCGATATAAGATAAGACAATATCGCATATATCGATATAAATGTTGCGTTCCAGTTAGATCCGACAGTTCGTCTTTCTCTTCTCCCAGTTTGTCTCTGCACATGTTCACCTGCCCCGCCCCTCTCCCTCACTGAACACAACTCGCCCCTCCCCACCGCTTCACCAGTAATTCCTGCAGGCAGCGATAGCATGGAGACGGATAAAGACACGACAGAAGCTATCGAAGAGGAGCTGTTTACTAAAAAGAAAAATAATGACTAATTTTGTAATTATTTGGAGATGGTTCGAATTCAAAGTGTCAGATGAGCAGCAGAATAATGTATTCTGTAGAGAACGCCGAAAACAAGTCCAGATAAAAGGTTCCAGCTCCGTGTACCTTCATTCGTTTTTCACTTCAAATCCCAAAGTTAAAAAACAAGAAAACGAGTCGTTATTCGTTTCAAAAACTAACACAAGCGCATGCACACGCTGACATGCACGTATTTACTTCACATTAAGTGTTGAGTAAGTAATAATAACGTAGCGGTGCGTCTCCTGTTGTTCTGACTCTTGTGTTTGTATATGTGATGTGCAGATATTTGCTCTATCTGTAAATACAAACATTATGGGGATTTCTGTACTGGATGTTGTACGTGGTCGTGTTAGTTTATACTGGACGATCGCCCGACGTCCGACACGTCATTTATTTATTTATCTTCTATTATAGTATTTCTTGTTGTCGGCCAATAAACAACCAAACATTATAAAATTGCATGAACTAACTCTGCAGTAAACAAGGAGCAAACAGCAATTAAACAGCAAATAAAGCTGTTAAATAATAATAAAGTGCATGAAGAAGAACGCTGATTAAAATGCATTAAATGTTGTAATAGTTACACAGTAACATGAACGATTAGTTCTGCCTGTATTACAGAACTGAGTTCTATACAGTAAAAGAAAATATTAATGTAAATGTTAATGTTGTGGCGACATATACATAAAATTATGTATAAAGTCCAAACATGGGGGGGTGGGGGGTTAACGAGGGGTTTACTTTAACAGGGTTTTACTTTTAATGTCACACAAGCTCAGCCGGAAACCGTGTCATTCCAACATCTTCCCTACACACTCGCTCCCTGCGCCCTATAGTACACTTAACATTCTTAAAGGGCCAGACAATATATTTGTAATTCACGTTAGACAACAGGAGATGCCTTAGAAAACAACTTTTTTTTTTCTTAGAATAGCTCTTTTTTTTTTTTTTTTAAGCAAAAATAATTCTTGTGTGAAGCTTCCCCAGCATGAATATTAATAAAAGTGCCTGTAAAAAAATTGGAACATGTAGCTTTGTCTCAGAAGTGTCTTTTTGTTATTACCTTATGGAATAAAAAAATATCGAGATATATATCGTATATCGCCATTCAGAAAAAAATATCGAGATATAATTTTTGATCCATATCGCCCAGCCCTACCATGTAGGCCATAATTCTGAGTTGAATTCTCTCACACACACCATCATACTCTCTCACACCCACTATCATACTCTCTCACACACACTATCATACTCTCTCACACACACCATCATACTCTCTCACACACTATCATACTCTCTCACACACACCATCATACTCTCTCACACACACCATCATACTCTCTCACACACACCATCATACTCTCTCACACACCATCAAGGTGTTCGAAGGAGGAAGGAGAAGGAAGGAGGACAGGAAGTCAGATTACCTGATTGGCTTACAGCTGTAAGAACAGAGCCTGCACATAAATTGGTCTACAAAAAACATTTAAATCTGGCAGCAGACCTTTTAACAATGACTTTACACTTTTGTTGAGCTTTGTTGAGCTAGCCATGATATTTCTACTTTCTACCTTTTTTTTTACAAGGTCACTTTGGTTTGTGGAAATAAATGGTAATGAGGAGGACATGTTTTACTATTTTTGTCTATCACAATGAGATGCATTTAGAACATTGAAAGGAAAACTGACAGCATGGGACATACCAGCATGATTGTGGAAATATTATTTTGTGAGCTTAATGGATAAACACTGACAACTTTTTACTTTCTTTTAATTAGCCAGCAGTTAGAAGGAGGTGGCAGTCAATGAAGTTTGGGTGCACTGGAGGCACATTATGCATGTTTTTGTTCCCTAAAAAATTCATATGAAAACTCAAGATCAGTAGAAATTAGACATAGGGATATATTTACTCCAAGAGTACCTCCAACAATCAGAACTGGTAATCCTGGTTGCCATCAGTACAATATACTACATAAACAAATTACCTTCGGTTTGTCTCTTGAAATTCGTTGCTAAAGAATAGCTGTATGCTTGGAATCATCAGGAGTAAATTATACAGGCACAGACAGCAACTTCAAATTGGTTAACTGACGTATACAGCAATGTCTGATGCGGCTTTGGCTGACATTGTTAATAAGATTCTTCAAACCACCCCAAATACAGATGAAAGGTACGTGCTAGGAGGACTACAGTCTTGCAACATCAGAAAACAGCGCTGGCATGCGCTGCAAGTGCTTGACCCAAATGGACATGCCTTCCGTCACGGGCGTGCAACTGGCCAAAGAATTTACAATGTTCAAATTCCCAATTAGTTATGGTTATTAGAGTTATTTGTGATAGTAATTAAACTTCATAAAGTATTTCTGATAAATGAAACAATGCAGTAATGTAAAAAAATGAGGACACCCCATATAATATTTAGATATTTATTATCAAGTTATGGACAGGTCAGGAAATCACTATTAGACTGGTTAACAAAGATCTTGTCCCAGGCAAAGAAATGTTTCTTTTTTTTTGTTGCATGCAGAAACCAAATATTTCAGAACAGTCTCAACAGCAAATAATCTGTCACTCAGGTGGATTAAGGTATCCTTAGCCCTTGTAGTCATACAATGACTGGTGTGGTACTTCTGTGGTCACTAGATGCTGTTGTCGTGTCAACCTCCACACCACTGTCCTCTAAATCTGTGGTGACAAACTAAAAAACAAAACAAACACACACACAATGCATTTAGAAAATGTTGGGGGGGGGGGGGGGGCTACAAATTACTTATTATTATTATTAATATGCAATATAAACATACTGCTTACATTATTTTTAAATAACTTACCGTAAATGTGTAATGGTCTACTGTACACTGCCTTTGATGTAAATGTACAGTATTGTGAATCATGAAGCCATTTAGTTTCTGGCCCTCGTGCAACTTTGGTGAAACCAGTTTGTTTTCACATGCCATCAAAAGTTCAATACTGAAAACACAAAAATTGAATTTAGTTTCAAAACCAGTCTATAGCAATTCACCCAATACAACACATATTTAGAGAACAGTTACTCAAAAGAGCTTGGTCTCAATCTATAATGAATTACATAACTTTTCTGTAATAAAAGAAATATAACAAACTTTAATAGTACAAGTGACTAAGTTGGAATGACCACTGAGACAGATTTTGAAATGTTAGACTGTAAGTCTGTAGCTTTCCATGTGCAGCAGCTTGTTTATGATTGTGTATATAAAATGAATCTATATTTTATTTTACTTATCAAGATAACCTACATAGGGAAGAGTCCAAAAGTTCCATGTAATTCGACTTAAAAAACACTCTAATGTAGTGACACATTAATGTGGAGCAACTATAGCCATTAAAACGATAAAGTAAATTTATTTATTGTTCTTTAAGAAAGCTTCCAAAACAGAGTTTCTTATAAATGTGCTTTATGAGAACTCACTTACTTAGTTTGGCATTACTAAAATGTTTAAAACGTGTAATTTGCAGACGGTCCCTTACAAAGAGGAATATTCATTAAATATCCCAATCTAAACCCGAATCTATCAGAAGCTAAATGAAGAGCTGAATGATATGTAGTGAACTCACCTGTCCCCTGACTGTGAAGCCTCTGCTCTCTGTGGTTGAGGCTGATATGGAGCTCGCATCACCTGGCTGATGATTCGGATATAAAGCTTCACCGCATTTCTTCCTCCGCGGGCTGTCCACATTAAATCCACATTTCTGACATGGATGTGGCAGCGGTGGAAAAGTTTAAAATGTTGTTAACAGGCCGATGCTCCATTGATCCTCTCTCGGTCCACTATCCTCTCCTATCAGTAATAATGAGGAAGGCGGGACATGTCTGTGAAATCCCGCGTCTTCTACCAATCAGGTACTGAGAATTTAATATTACTTCCGTTTCAATCAAACTCGTTTCCGTTTCAATCAAACTCTCTCACACATACAACTATTCTCATTCACATGCACCATCATTCTGTCTTGTATTCACTATCATTCTGTTCCATAAACATGATTATTTGCATTCACATACACTATTTATTACGCTTACCAATGCTATTATTCTGTTTTACATATAATATTCTCTTACACATATAGTAGATTTTGTTTTACATACAGTGTTAACTTCCCTTACACAGACTACCAAACTTACATACATATACTACTATTCTCTGTTACACAGATTATCATGAAAGCACATAATGCATGTTTAAGTATGATGGTGTGTGTGAGAGAGTATGATGGTGTGTGTGAGAGAGTATGATGGTGTGTGTGAGAGAGTATGATGGTGTGTGTGAGAGAGTATGATGGTGTGTGTGAGAGGTGTGTATGAGAGTATGATGGTGTGTGTGAGAATTCATCTCAGAATTATGGCCTACACGGCCTCTCATAGTTTACACTATTATTTCCATAAAATCGCCCCTATTTCTGTATATGCAAAGCAAAAACTTACAATCTTCCAATGCCTACCAATGTACCGATGTCTGTTAGGATTTTAACAACATAACAACGTGACAGTACCACAACAGAACACAGCAGAGCAGGAGGGGAGGAGCGAGGTGAGCATGTAAGATGTGAGAGGAGCGAGTCAGTACAGACATGATTTCTACTTTCTGGTGAAACGGGAGAAACATGCTGAATGTTGCGGAGAAAAAGTAAAACTAAAGTATCGATCCATTACACTAGTATTGATCCGATACCAATACCAACGTTGGTATCGATAATATCGATATTTGGATCGATCCGCCCACCACTAAATAGTAGTAAAAGGTTTAGAAAGTTTAGTTGCACCATTTTAAAATGTAAAACTCCACAATAAGTAAATTGGTAACAGGTGAGGGTATCCTGTAAAACTCACCAGTTTGTGCCAAACTTAATAAAAGAAAACCTTAAATTAAGTTTGAAAAGAACATTTTAATACAAGGTTGCAAATATCATAGGTCTTTAACTATCTACCATGCACAATAATCTGAAAGAAGAAGTCAGGGAATATGAAGAAATCCCAGTCCATGCAGGGCAAGGCTGGAAACCAGTGTTTAATGAACGTGACCTACAAACCCTTAGATGGCATTGCATGAGAAACTGATGCTACTGTGATAAATATGGCCAAATCGGCTCAAGGGTACAGTTGGTATTTAACACAGTCAGCAGCTACATCAATATACAACCCCAAATCAGAAAAGGTTGGAACAGTATGAAAAATGCAAATAAAATACAAATGCAGTGTTCCTTACATTTACTTTGACTTTTATTTGATTGCAGACAGTTTGAACCCCAGATATTTCATGTTTTGTCTGATCAACTTTATTTCATTTGTTAATATACCTCCATTGTTAATATACTAAGTTGGGACTGGGGCAATTTAGGGCTAGTAATGAGGTGAAAAAACTAAATAATGATGTGATTCCAAACAGGTGATGTCAACATGTGATTGTAATCAAGGTTTTGTACATAAGCAGCATCCAGGAAAGGCTGAGTCTGTGATAAGCAAAGATGGTCAGAGGAACAAATGTGTGAGAAAATTATTGAAATGGTTCAAAACAATGTACCTCAAAGAAAGATTGGAAGGGATTTGCATATTTGAATGAATTATGCATGAGAATGCCTTTATTGTCATTGTATTAAAAAATACAATGAAAATTTCTATTTTAACAAAAAATTTTCCTTTACAGTGCATATTATCATTAAACAATTCAAATAATCGGGAGGAATTTCAGTGCGTAAAGGCCAAGGGCGCAAGCTTAAGCTGAATGCCTGTGATCTTTGATCCCTCAGACGGCACTGCATCAAGAACCGCTACTCAACAATAGCTGATATAACCACATGGGTGAGGGATTACTTTGGCAAACCTTTGTTAAGCACTACAATACAGAGTTACATGCACAAATGTCACATAAAACTTCACTGTGCAAAAAAGAAGCCTTATGTTAACCATGTACCGAAGCGGCGGCATCAACGATGGACCATCATACAGTGGAAACGTGTATTGTGGTCAGATGAATCAGCATTCCAGGTCTGCTTGTGGAAAAAATAAACCCAGTGTGCTGACCAAAGAGGAAAAGGACCATCCTGACTTTTATCAGCAACAAGTCCAAAAACCAGGGTCTGTCATGGTATGGGGCTGTGTCAGTGCCCTTGGCAAAGGTCATTAACACTTCTGTGATGGCAGCATTAATGCAGAAAAGTACATTGAGATCTTAGAGCAACATATGCTGCCTTCAAGACGTCAGCTTGCAAATTAAACACGTTCCTTTTAAACTGTATCTATTATTATTATTATTATTTTATTAGTAGTAGTATGTCTGTTGTTTGGCTTTCTTTTTGTGGAATAAGAGTTTCATGTTGCCTTTTTTGATGCTGATCCAACATATCGGAAAATTGGGTTTTGTAATTACCTGCAACAAATACTCAAAGAAAATGAATTACCAGGATGTTTGTTAATACTGCCCTGTCACAGTTATTCAACCCTTAAATAATATTGCTGATATTATGTTGCTAGTCTGTATGACCTTAAGTTGGGTTATAACATAATTAAACCACTGGGGAATCGATAACAACCCTTAATTCTGATGTAATGAATCTTTGATGGGATAAAAGAAACCTCAATAAACCTCATCAAACCTCAATAAACTGGAAGCTTTTACATGAGAAGACATTTTAATAAATAAACGTTCTCTGTTTACTGAATTCTTGTATTTATATATACGTATATTTCTATTTTATTTATGTATTTTCTCCCATTTTCTCTCCAATTTAGCATAGTCAGTTTGTCTTCCGCTGCTGGGGGATCCCTGATTGCAGTCGCGGTGGGGATATTGCTGCTTATGCCTCCTCCAACCTGCGCGCAGCCCTTAGCGAAACCTGTTTTCACCTATGCACTCTGCACAGGCGCCCCTCTATCTGCCAATCAGGGTCCTTACACAGCGTTTGAAGACCCCACCCACATAGTCCAGTCATCCCGCCCTAGCAGAGACATGTCTGCTGCAGGCACTGCCAATTATGCCTGCTAGATGGCACCCAGCCGACCGGTGGCGATGCCGAGTTTCGAACCGAGGAGTTCAGAATCTTGGCACTGGTGTGCTAGTGGAATATCCCGCTGCTCCACCTGGGCGCCTTTTATATATTGTGCATTTTATTTTCAGTGATACTGCTTGAGATGTTTCTACAATTTCACCTGTGGTGAATTTAATTGATTGGACATGATTGGGGATTGCCAACACCTGCCTATATAAGGTCCCACAGTTAACAGTGCATATTCAGAGCAAACTCCAAGCCACGGGGTCAAAGGAATTATCTGCAGACCTCAGAAACAGGATTGTGTCAAGGCATAGATCTGGAGAAGGGTACAGAAAAATTGCTGCAGCTTTAAAGGTCCCAAAGAGCACAGTGGCCACCATCATTCGTAAGTGGAAGAAGTTTGGAACCACCAAAAATCTTCCTAAACATGGCCACCTGGCCAAACCTATCAGAAGATCAACTATCCAGGCAGCACTCCACAAATCACTTTTATGGTAGAGTGGCCAGACGGAAGCCACTCCTTAGTTAAAGGCACATGACAGCACACTTGGAGTTTGCCAAAAAGCACCTAGAGGACTCTCAAACCATGAGAAACAAGATTCTCTGGTCTGATAAAACCAAAATTAAACTTTTTGGCCTGAATACCAAGCGTCACGTCTGGAGGAAACCAGGCACTGTTCATCACCTGGCTAATACCATCACTACAGTGAAGCAAGGCGGTGGTAGCATCATGATGTGGGGATGTTTTTCAGCAGTGGAACTGCGGCAACTGGTCCTGATAGAGGGAAAGATGAATGCAGCTAAGTACACCGAGATCCTTGAAGAAAACCTGCTTCAGAGCACTTTGGACCTCAGACTGGGGTGAAGGTTTACCTTCCAACATGACAACGACCCAAAGCACACAGCCAAGAGAACAAAGGAGTGGCTTCAGAGAAAGTCTGTGAATGTCCTTGAGTGGCCCAGCCAGAGCCCAGACCTGAATCCAATCGAACATCTGTGGAAGGAGCTAAAACTGGCTGTGTACCGATGCGCCCCATCCAACCTGACTGAGCTTGCAAGGATATGCCAAGAGGAATGGGCAAAAATGTCCAGAAACAAGTGTGTCAAGCTCATAACTTCTTTCCCAAGACGCCTTGAAGCTGTAATTGTTGCCAAAGGTGCATCAACCAAGTATTAGGCTAAGGGTGTGTACAGATATGTAACCCCTAAATAAACCATCTTTATCAGTCAAATAAAATTGCATATTTTCTAAACACTGTTTTCACTTCATAATTATTGGTGAGTGTGTATAGATGTGTGTGACAAAAAATGAACTCAATCTATTATACTGTAGAATGAGTCTGTAATGTAATAAAACGTGGAGAAGGTGAAAGGGGTGTGCAAACTTTCCGGCTTGGCTGTGGCTATTAGAATGGGGGCAATTACTTTGTCTAATCACTGTATAGTTAATCTTCAAACAAGCTTTCAAATGAACAACAATAAAACAGCTCTGGATCTGATCTGAGAACATTTCTATGTATGCTAGATCACACCCACTTCTTTCTTTATACTTTACCCCATCTATAATGTCATATGACTTTTCATAGATTGTGTAACGCTTTTCATGTAGCTTAAATCATCCATGTATTGATTAGTTATTTTATTATTTTCCTATTTTTAATGGGATTGTCGTTTGCAAAGCCCAGCTATTTTTGCTCCTAAGAGCTTTTCAGCATACCAACTGACAGAGAGGAATTTGAAAAATGTTTTTGGGAAATTCCATAATAGCTTTTAGTGTATGTTTTACTGCTGATAGAAATGACTAGAGGCTTAGCAAAGTCTGTGTGTGTGCATGCTCTCTACTGAGACGGGATTAAAATTTCCAGGCAGTGTGTTGAATGATACTTGTACAGATTCCCATGCCTAGCCCAGTGAAAAGCATGTCATCACCTTTAGCTAGATTAAGTGCCAGTAGCAGATCAATCAATGAACTGTAATAGACATTCTTGGTTTGCTCTGAAGACTTGCTCTTGAACACGAGGCCTGGTTAGATATAATGTCACCACTGAATGTTTAACAAGTGTTGTGTGACTAATTGTGTTCCATTAAAATGCCCTTAGGCATGGTCCTACATTACCCACAAACCCTTTAGATACAAGAACGACAAGCATTTAGGCTTTTAGGGGAAATAAGGGCCCAGTTGGAACAAATTAGGATCTTAAAAGAAATACCATACACTGAACAGGCTTGACTTGTTTGTCCAGCACATCCCACAGATGCTCAATTGGATTGAGATCTGAAATTTTGGAGGCCAAGTCAACACCTCATACTTCTTGTTGTGCTCCTCAAACCATTCCTGAAGCATTTTTGCTTTGTGGCAGGGCGCATTATCCTGCTGAAAGAGTCCACAGACATCAGGGAATACTGTTTCCATGAAAGGGTGTACATGGTCTGCAGCAATGCTTAGGTAGGTGATACGTGTCAAAGTAACATCCACATGGATGGCAGGACCCAAGGTTTCCCAGCAGAACATTGCCCAGAGCATCACACTGCCTCCGCCGGCTTGCCTTCTTCCCATAGTGCATCCTGGTGCCATGTGTTTCCCAGGTAATCCACATAATGTAAAAGAAAATGTGATTTATCAGACCAGGCCACCTTCTTCCATTGCTCCACGGTCCAGTTCCGATGCTCACGTGCCCATTGTTGGCACTTTTGGCAGTGGACAGGGGTCAGCATGGGCAAATTGACTGGTCTGCGACTATGCAGCCCCATACACAACAAACTGTGATGCACTGTGTATTCTGATACCTTTCTATCAGAACCAGCATTAACTTCTTTAGCTCGTCTGCTGGATCAGACCACACGGGCCAGCCTTCGCTCTACATGTGCATCAATGAGCCTTGGCCACCCATGACCCTGTCGCCGGTTTACCACTTTTCCTTCCTTGGACCACTTTTGATAGATACTGACCACTGCAGACTGGGAACACCCCCACAAGAGCTGCGGTTTTGGAGATGCTCTGACCCAGTTGCCTAGCCATCACAATTTGGCCCTTGTCAAACTCGCTCAAATCCTTCCACTTGCTCATTTTACCTGCTTCTAACACATCAACTTTGAGGATAAAATGTTCACTTGCTGCCTAACAAATCCCACCTACTAACAGGTGCCATGATGAAGAGATAATCAGTGCCTTTCTTGGCACTAAGCACAGCTTGAACTCTTTTGGGGAGACTGTCCTGAAGTTGGTATAGTATAACAGGTTTCTATAAGCATGTTCCATAGTTCTTAATATTTAGGTGATCTTATACTTATAATATTCATTTCTAGACTCAGTGGAGGCCAGTCCATGACTGTTGTAACAAAATGGGCTATGACGAGACAAGCGGGGCGGACACATGCAGAGATGTTTAAAACATGCAGAGATGATTTAATAATGACAAAAGACAAGACAGACAAACATGACCTAAGCTAACAATGCTAAGCTAAACACATGAGAAACCTATGCTAATGAGTAATCTAAACACTAAGCTTAACAAGACAAAACATGAACAAGACATAACCAAGACTAACATTCAGCATGAACTAACAAGAGCATGGACAGACGGACGGACAGACGGACGGACGGACTAGCACAAACCCAACAAAGTCATGCACTGGGGAAAAACCAAACCAACATAAGAGAGTCAAATCAAATCAAAATAGTCTCCAATGACTTATTTTTCTTCTTTCAGAGTAATGGCAGTTGGCAGACCAACTCTAGGTGAATCACCTACTGAGCTGGAGTGTGAAGTGAGACTTCAGGATAGTGAACTGTTGTAAAAACCCTAGATGAATTATTACATCCCTGCACACTTCAAAAACAAAATAACTTGTTTATGTACCAGACAAATCCCTGGCCCGAGACTGCAATTCCTTCCTTATGACCTTTTGCCTTAAGTATATCAAATAGGATTTGTCTTTGAGTAGAATGTTCCACACAGTGAAGTAGTACATATTCAGGAGTCTCCCCATGCGTGCAATACCCACAAAGCCCTGTGTCATATTTCTGAATAAGGTGTAGAGAAGAATTTAATAAAATGTTTCTCCAATGACTGCTCCACAAGCTGCCCTGAGCTCAACAAGAGGCACCTGTGGATCATAATTAAGAGCCCAATCACAAAAGGGGCATTATCTCTAGACTGAGAGTGCTCCCGGAAAGAGGGGCGTGGCACCTAGGCACACTCCTGAAGCACACAGAGGCTGAATCCGTGACAACTGTCAGTGTTTTATCAGCTGTTTTTCTTTCCCAATATATTTCACTGCATTAGCAATGTGCTTAGAATGATTATAATACTAAAAAAAATACAACTATTCCCAATCAGGAAGAAATGGCATGATGATTTAAAACCTGTTTGTACTTTTCAGCAATTATGATGCCATCAAGCCAACACCACTAACAGAAATGCAGACATACCCTCCACCATCTTTCACTGAAGGCTGCACGCACTCATTCTTCCATTTCTGTCCAACTTTACTTATCATACCGTCAACGATTGGACCCAAACATTTCAAACCTGGATTCATCACTAAATAATACACTTCTACACTGATCTTCATTCGAATACATATCGTATTTAGCATATCTAAGCCTTTTCACCCTGATCCCCTTCCTTAAAAATGGTTTCTTGGCTGACCACTAAAAAAGACTAATTCTTATCAAGCGTCATTGTGCTATATTCCCTTTGAGAGTGACCTTGCTGATGCAAATAATCATTTTATGTCTGTCAAATTTTGTGATCTTTGGCATTTTAAATGGAATTATATAAATATAAGTTATATAAGCAGATGAATTGGTAACAGGTGAGGAAGTCATGATTGGGCAATAAGTCCAGAAGGTTGACCACAGTAGGCTTTGTTAAATGTAAAGCTTTTAAGTCTTATCAGGAGTCCACGTCAATGTAATCCTGAGCTACAGTGTATCACAAAAGTGAGTACACCCCTCACATTTCTGCAAATATTTTATTATATCTTTTCATGGGACAACACTATAGAAATAAAACTTGGATATAACTTAGAGTAGTCAGTGTACAGCTTGTATAGCAGTGTAGATTTACTGTCTTCTGAAAATAACTCAACACACAGCCATTAATGTCTAAATGGCTGGCAACATAAGTGAGTACACCCCACAGTGAACATGTCCAAATTGTGCCCAAAGTGTCAATATTTTGTGTGACCACCATTATTATCCAGCACTGCCTTAACCCTCCTGGGCATGGAATTCACCAGAGCTGCACAGGTTGCTACTGGAATCCTCTTCCACTCCTCCATGATGACATCACGGAGCTGGTGGATGTTAGACACCTTGAACTCCTCCACCTTCCACTTGAGGATGCACCACAGGTGCTCAATTGGGTTTCCATCACCTTTACCTTCAGCTTCCTCAGCAAGGCAGTTGTCATCTTGGAGGTTGTGTTTGGGGTCGTTATCCTGTTGGAAAACTGCCATGAGGCCCAGTTTTCGAAGGGAGGGGATCATGCTCTGTTTCAGAATGTCACAGTAAATGTTGGAATTCATGTTTCCCTCAATGAACTGCAGCTCCCCAGTGCCAGCAACACTCATGCAGCCCAAGACCATGATGCTACCACCACCATGCTTGACTGTAGGCAAGATACAGTTGTCTTGGTACTTCTCACCAGGGCGCCGCCACACATGCTGGACACCATTTGAGCCAAACAAGTTTATCTTGGTCTCGTCAGACCACAGGGCATTCCAGTAATCCATGTTCTTGGACTGCTTGTTTTCAGCAAACTGTTTGCTGGCTTTCTTGTGCGTCAGCTTCCTTCTGGGATGACGACCATGCAGACTGAGTTGATGCAGTGTGCGGTGTATGGTCTGAGCACTGACAGGCTGACCTCCCACGTCTTCAACCTCTGCAGCAATGCTGGCAGCACTCATGTGTCTATTTTTTAAAGCCAACCTCTGGATATGACGCCGAACACGTGGACTCAACTTCTTTGGTCGACCCTGGCGAAGCCTGTTCCGAGTGGAACCTGTCCTGGAAAACCGCTGTATGACCTTGGCCACCATGCTGTAGCTCAGTTTCAGGGTGTTAGCAATCTTCTTATAGCCCAGGCCATCTTTGTGGAGAGCAACAATTCTATTTCTCACATCCTCAGAGAGTTCTTTGCCATGAGGTGCCATGTTGAATATCCAGTGGCCAGTATGAGAGAATTGTACCCAAAACACCAAATTTAACAGCCCTGCTCCCCATTTACACCTGGGACCTTGACACATGACACCAGGGAGGGACAACGACACATTTGGGCACAATTTGGACATGTTCACTGTGGGGTGTACTCACTTATGTTGCCAGCTATTTAGACATTAATGGCTGTGTGTTGAGTTATTTTCAGAAGACAGTAAATCTACACTGCTATACAAGCTGTACACTGACTACTCTAAGTTATATCCAAGTTTCATGTCTATAAAGTTGTCCCATGAAAAGATATAATGAAATATTTGTAGAAATGTGAGGGGTGTACTCACTTTTGTGATACACTGTACCAGTATGATGATGTCCTTGTCCAAACCTTCATTTAGTCTTTGTTGATGTTAGATGTCTGTTTCCAAAATCCATCCAGCAGTTAAATATGGGTAATAGATTTCCAAAATAAACTCCTTGTCTACACAAGTAGAAATATACACATATTACCAATGTGAATTTACAATGGAGGTTAGCATATAGCATTAGCATTACTACCTTCCATAATATTTCCAAAATATAAATTATACCAAAAATAATGATAATCATTTCCTCAATAAACATAGTTCACAGTACTTACATCTAGGCGTCAAACATTTAAGTTTCCTAGGAAAGGAGCTTTAAAATCCTCAAAATGATCAGCGCACACATGCAAAGTAGCAAACAAACAGAGTAACAAACCACTTTAGCTTCCCTCAGGAAACGCTGTGTCTACTTCCTTTCACAGAAGAAAAATATAGGTAATTCCCTCTCTGTTGCCCCCTAAAGGAGCTCAAGAGAATTGACCAAAAGTAACTTAATGGTGTTGGCCACCATGCCTGTTACAACCCTACGTAGTGCACTTTACAGGAACAACTGCGGTGAATGGAACGCTCATACAGAATTGGCGCTTTCTGAACCAACCAGACCTTCTAATAAATGCTGTTATTTGCATTTATTCAGTTTGCGTCACACAGATGATGTGTCAATAAAACGCTTGATTGGCTTTTTTAACGAGTTCGTGTTTTACTTCACAACGGGAAAAAGTTTGGAGGTTTTTATTTATAAGCACACATTTACAAAATAACGGATTATATTCCTAATGGGACACACGGTTATAAATGTAATAGCATTTGGAAGAACATAAGCTAAGGTAAGCAGTGGTTATGATGCTTTTTGCTGGTTTTGGATTTTGGCCGCTGTGCCGTGATTTATTGTGTACTTTTGTTTTGCAATGAAAACAAAACGTATCAGTTTAAGCTTTTAACTGGTACCTTCTTGTTACAAAAATTACATTCATTTGCACAATGACTAGGAAATTAAAGGCAAAAAGTAAAACTGCAAAATACAGTTGCTGATCTGGTGTTTTTTTATCTGAACTTACATATTTGTTTATTTCTACGCTACACTTCCAATATATGTTTTGTGTATATTATATTGACTCATGACTTGATCTGGACTCTAGTCTAAAAATTTGTGACTTGACTCGTACTCTAACCTAAAGACTCGTGACTTGACGTGGACTTTAGCCTAAAAACTTGTGACTTGACTCAAACTCTAGCCTAAAGACTTGTGACTTGACTCGGACTCTAGTCTAAAGGCTTGTTACTTGACTTGGACTCTAGCCTAAAGACTAGTGACATGACTTGGACTCTAGCCTAAAGACTTGTGACTTGACTGAGACTCTAGCTTTTGGACATGATGTATTTATTATTACTATTATTATTATTATTATTATTACTATTATTATTATTGCTTGATACAGTGTGTTTTATGTTCATAAGTGTGTGTGTCAATTTTTCTTTGGCTTTGAGCGCTTGTGTGCGTCAGAACTGGAACGTCAGAAGCCGAAAGCCTGGGTGCCTCTCCCTGTGCTTCAGCCATTGTTCTTGCCATGCAATCTGAATTCCTGTCGAGTTAAGGAGATTCCTTTCAGTAGAATGGGCTATTATGTTTGCTCAGCTCCTATTCAAGCTCTAATGACTTACACCACTGCTGAAGTCCTCTGAGACGCCCATGTACAGACTTGATAGGAGAGGGCCTTTGTGTCTGCTTTATCAGTAGGTATTAAACTTTTCGTATGCCTGGAAGCAGGTTTTACCAATAGAAGAATTCCCGCTGGGCATATACTTTACATGTCCAGTAAAATTGTGCAGTTTATTTTTACTTTGTATATGAAATATACATCGATCAGCCATAACATAAAAACCACCTCCTTGTTTTTACACTCACTGTCCATTTTATCAGCACCACTTACCATATAGGAGCACTTTGTACTTCTACAATTACTGACTGTAGTCCATCTGTTTCTCTGCATGCTTTGTTAGCCCCCTTTCATGCTGTTCTTCAATGGTCAGGACTCTCCCTGGACCACTACAGAGCAGGTATTATTTAGGTGGTGGCTCATTCTCAGCACTGCAGTGACACTGACATGGTGGTGGTGTGTTAGTGTGGATAAGACACAGCCGCATTGATGGAGTTTTTAAACACCTCACTGTCACTGCTGGACTGAGAATAGTCCACCAACCAAAAACATCCAGCCAACAGCACCCCGTGGACAGCGTCCTGTGACCACTGATGAAGATCTAGAAGATGACCAACTCAAACAGCAGCAATAGAAGAGCGATCATCTCTGACTTTACATCTACAAGGTGGACCAACTAGGTAGGAGTGTCTAATAGAGTGGACAGTGAGTGGACATGGTATTTAAAAACTCCAGCAGCATTGCTGTGTCTGATCCACTCATACCAGCACAACACACACTAACACACCACCACCATGTCATTGTTTGACTGCAGTGCTGAGAATGATCCACCACCTAAATAATACCTGTTCTGTAGTGGTCCTGGGAAAGTCCTGACCATTGAAGAACAGCATGAAAGGGGGCTAACAAAGCATGCAGAGAAACAGA
Source organism: Trichomycterus rosablanca (assembly GCF_030014385.1). Taxonomy (NCBI): domain Eukaryota; kingdom Metazoa; phylum Chordata; class Actinopteri; order Siluriformes; family Trichomycteridae; genus Trichomycterus; species Trichomycterus rosablanca. The sequence continues at coordinate 16,344,660 of NC_085989.1, read as the reverse complement.
TGGACTACAGTCAGTAATTGTAGAAGTACGAAGTGGACAGTGAGTGTAGAAACAAGGAGGTGGTTTTAATGTTATGGCCGATCAGTGTATTAATACACATATACTGTAGATATGAAAAAATTCTGGAAAACTGAGTCTGAACCTTAACCTTTCAATACATTATATGGCATGAAGTGGCCAATTCAGTTAATGTCATTTTGTGGAGAGGAGGATGAAACCAGAGTGTCAGAACAAACATTGCCACAAAGGCAGGAGTAGCTCGCCAGTTAAAACACTGCCAAGATGCCACTGCTTGGCCCCTGAGCAAGTCCCTTCATCTTCAATTGCTTAAATTGTATTCAGTCGTAATTGTGAGTTGCTTTGGAACTGTACTTCTTTCACATCTAAAAATGTTTACTGTGTCTTCGGTTTTTAGTTTTAAAATAATTGCAACCCAGAGTCAGTGTTTTAGCTTACAATTCTTGATCCCTGAGATTTGGTGGTGTGAACCAGGACATGCTTTAAAATTAGGCATTGAGTCAAGGTTAACATTAAATCTAAATATTTTCATCATGTGCTGTGCTCCAAAAAGAAGAAAAGACAAAAACTGCAATTGAAATAATATTAATTATTTATTTCCTACAATGCAAACCACAAGTGTGGTCTTGATCTGATAACATTTCACAGAAATAATAACAAATCATCAGTTGGGCCAATATGGCTTAATATAAATACATTATTTAACATAAATGTTTTAATAAATATGCTCTTGCATTGATTATAGTTTCAGAGCTTTGGCAGTATATCGCCTCTAAAAATAAATGAGCATACTGGAAATGAGATGAAGGAAAAGATCAAATAATATAACAAAACAAATACCCTGTCAATAACCTGAAACACTATTTGAAGGTGTCAAGTAGGTTGTTTAGTGCTCCCAAGAGGCATATTAATACTCACAGGACCTTCTTTAATCTTTGTCTTCAGGTTAACATTACATATACTCCTGACAATCTGCATTCTGCAATGAGCACAAGTCATGTCAGGACTTTCTATGACTTTCTATGCAATGTGTGTCTGTTACAAAAAGTCACAGTACAAAACACATTTAAAAAAGGTGTTCAAATGTGTTAATGCAGAAAGATTTAAAAGTAACTTTCAGCTCACTGGCTTACTGATTTCTCACTGGCCTTGTTTGTTCTTGTCTTTCTTTGAAACTTATAACAAGCCCCAAAAGTCTCAAAAGACTTAGAACAGCAAGACAGCCTTGGTAAAGCTTCTTATCTCAGTGTAAGAAAGTCCCATCCCATATTAGTAAATTAACAGCATTTGATCTGTTATTGGCGGAGAGTTCCTTGGCTTTAAAAACAGGACCACATTTCTTGCTTAGGAGTCTGTAGCCCAAGCTAGTGTCTTGCTGGGCCATCTTACCCTCCATTTCTCCAGGAGAGGATGAAGTCGTGGGGCAGCCCTTGCACTTGAGGGGTCTGTTCTTTTATCAGCCCTGCAGACAAAAGCAGCAGCTATGTCAGGACCTTGTACAATAAAGCATTCCAATTCTGATTTACATATACAGTATCTTATAAGGTAAGGAAAGTTCAAGCACTTTTGATTTTATTGAATATACTTTCACCTCAAAGATAACACAAATACAGTGGAACCTTGACTTACGAGTGACTTAACTTACAAATTTTCCGAGATACGAGCTGTCACTTGGTTGATTTTTTGCTTTGTGATACGAGCCGAGATCTGAGTTACGAGCGAGCGAGCGAGCTGACGCCACCCGCCACTAGGTAGCCCAGCGAGCATTCAGTTCACCTGGTTATCTTGCCGTACAAGCAAGTGAAAGCGAGGAAAGTGTGGCGAAAAAGCCAAAAGTCAGTGAAGAAGAAGATTAAGTAAAGTGAAGAAATATTTTTTTTTAAAAGAAGTAGCAATTAAGTTTAGCGATAAAGTGTAGCATAGTGTGTAAGTTAAATTTAGCAATATATTGTAGCATTAAGTGTGTAGCGAGTAAGTTAAGTGATAGAGCACAAAACTAAACACTCCCCCAACTTCCTCCGCCAATCTCCACCTCTGCCAGCATCTTCGTCTGATTTTCAAGGTAAATACACTTAATAAAACCAGTTTATTTATTTACATAATCTTTTATTATGAATTATTATTTTTTTATACATTATTTGTTATTTATAAAGTAAATTTTTCTTATTTAAAAACTTGTAACAAAAAAATCTGTGTGGTTTTTGGGGGGCTGGAACGGATTAATAGCGTTTCAATTCATTTTAATGGGGAAATTTGATTTGATATATGAGCAAATTGAGTTACGAGCCTGATCACAGAACAAATTAAACTCGTAAGTCAAGGTTCCACTGTATGCATTTTAGCAAAAAACACCATAAATTAATATGAATTGCAAAGCTAAACTGTTTACCATTTAAGTGTTGTAAAATTTTTAGCCCATAGTTTAAAAAGTTGCTTTTTATTTCCCAACCAATGAACCAAGTGTAATTTGCATTGTTTTATTTGCAGCATTAATTTATTTTAGGCAGCCTTTACATGTACTTGTTTTTATGCTCACATACATTTTTTAATACATTTTCTCCCCTTTTTCTCCCCCCTTGGCGCATCCAATTTGCCCAATAGCATCATGCTTCCTCTCTGCCTATGCCGATCCCTGCTCTGACCGAGGAGATCAAAGCTAACCCACGCCCACGTGTACGGAGAGACACACCCTAAGAGCACTCCTTCCTCATCTCTGTGCAGGTGCCTCTAATCAGCCAGCAGAGGTTGTAATTGCACCAGTCTGACAGAGAGAGACCCATATCCGGCTTAGTCCCGCCCACCTAAACAACCGGCCAATCGTTGTTCATGTGGCCGCTCAGCCGGCTATATATCCTATATTTATACATTGTTTATAAAATACTTTTTTTATAAATGTATAAACTACTTAAAACTATACTTCTCACTGATACATACATACAGTGTATCACAAAAGTGAGTACACCCCTCACATTTCTGCAAATATTTCATTATATCTTTTCATGGGACAACACTATAGACATGAAACTTGGATATAACTTAGAGTAGTCAGTGTACAGCTTGTATAGCAGTGTAGATTTACTGTCTTCTGAAAATAACTCAACACACAGCCATTAATGTCTAAATAGCTGGCAACATAAGTGAGTACACCCCACAGTGAACATGTCCAAATTGTGTCCAAATTGTGCCCAAATGTGTCGTTGTCCCTCCCTGGTGTCATGTGTCAAGGTCCCAGGTGTAAATGGGGAGCAGGGCTGTTAAATTTGGTGTTTTGGGTACAATTCTCTCATACTGGCCACTGGATATTCAACATGGCACCTCATGGCAAAGAACTCTCTGAGGATGTGAGAAATAGAATTGTTGCTCTCCACAAAGATGGCCTGGGCTATAAGAAGATTGCTAACACCCTGAAACTGAGCTACAGCATGGTGGCCAAGGTCATACAGCGGTTTTCCAGGACAGGTTCCACTCGGAACAGGCTTCGCCAGGGTCGACCAAAGAAGTTGAGTCCACGTGTTCGGCGTCATATCCAGAGGTTGGCTTTAAAAAATAGACACATGAGTGCTGCCAGCATTGCTGCAGAGGTTGAAGACGTGGGAGGTCAGCCTGTCAGTGCTCAGACCATACGCCGCACACTGCATCAACTCGGTCTGCATGGTCGTCATCCCAGAAGGAAGCTGACGCACAAGAAAGCCAGCAAACAGTTTGCTGAAAACAAGCAGTCCAAGAACATGGATTACTGGAATGCCCTGTGGTCTGACGAGACCAAGATAAACTTGTTTGGCTCAGATGGTGTCCAGCATGTGTGGCGGCGCCCTGGTGAGAAGTACCAAGACAACTGTATCTTGCCTACAGTCAAGCATGGTGGTGGTAGCATCATGGTCTTGGGCTGCATGAGTGCTGCTGGCACTGGGAAGCTGCAGTTCATTGAGGGAAACATGAATTCCAACATGTACTGTGACATTCTGAAACAGAGAATGATCCCCTCCCTTCGAAAACTGGGCCTCATGGCAGTTTTCCAACAGGATAACGACCCCAAACACAACCTCCAAGATGACAACTGCCTTGCTGAGGAAGCTGAAGGTAAAGGTGATGGACTAAACCCAATTGAGCACCTGTGGCGCATCCTCAAGTGGAAGGTGGTGGATGTCAAGGTGTCTAACATGATGTCATCATGGAGGAGTGGAAGAGGATTCCAGTAGCAACCTGTGCAGCTCTGGTGAATTCCATGCCCAGGAGGGTTAAGGCAGTGCTGGATAATAATGGTGGTCACACAAAATATTGACACTTTGGGCACAATTTGGACATGTTCACTGTGGGGTGTACTCACTTATGTTGCCAGCCATTTAGACATTAATGGCTGTGTGTTGAGTTATTTTCAGAAGACAGTAAATCTACACTGCTATACAAGTTGTACACTGACTACTCTAAGTTATATCCAAGTTTCATGTCTATAGTGTTGTCCCATGAAAAGATATAATGAAATATTTGCAGAAATGTGAGGGGTGTACTCACTTTTGTGATACACTGTATGTGTACATTTATATGTATATATTGATGGCTCCAGTCAAATGTGTGTAAATGTAAGGTCAATTTTCTTATTAGTGTAGGTTATAAAAGTGCTTTTTTAGTTATTGCATATGCTACCACTGACATACAATTAGATACATATATAAAAAACACATGAATCTATGTCTTAAAATATATTATAGAAATTACTATTTAGGGAATATTTAATTAATCCTCTCATGTCAAATAATTCAGGACATTATGAGAAAATAGGTTCATATTAGAGTCGCAGTAATCCACAATTCATGGGTAAATTAACCCTTGTGTTGTAAACCATAACCGTAGGCAAGAAGTAGAGTTATTTCTAAATTGACTTTCAAAAAATATGCATCATATAACAGGTTATAATTAGTCTGAGGTTTATTCTGCAAACTGATTTGAGGTTATTTACTTTTCCAGGTTCTTGTGGTTTCTCTTACCTTTTAATCCCCCTTGTCTTTGCAGCCAGGCTATATTTACACTTCTTTTTGGCACAGTCATGGCCGGCGGCGGTAGGGATCACCTTGTCACGCGTTGCTTTGCATCTGAACAGAGAGACAGCATGCAAAAGCATGATATATGAGCATAGTTACACTGTAAACCTGCATGCAGCTTTGTGGAATCTCTTCAGGGTTAAAAACATGCTACAAAAATAGAATTCAAACTTGTCTGTGCAAGCTTGTCAAGTTACGCACTCTCAGTTGTTTTGGCTGCCTGAATGAATGTGGAATGTCTAAGGTCTGACCTGTGCTTACCGTTAAAAGATGTTTCGTGCTTAATTCGCCAATGTGTATAGTGTGTGTTTACCTTAATGGCTTAGGTCTGTGGCAGAACGACCAGCACGCGTCATCATTGCTGTTTGTGCAATAACAGCGTGATGGCTCGTTGCAGTTGGGCGCTTCCTGCACTGTAGAACGCTTCTTGCGGGGTGCATTACCCAGTCCATATGATACTGTGCGTCTAAGTGGACAAAAAGCTCCAGTTACAGTTTATATGCAGTCTTAACATTTACATTTATGGCATTTAGCAAATGCTTATATATATATATATATATATATATATTTATTTATTTAACCCATACCATATAATTTAACCCATGTTAATTCAATGATGTAAAATAAAGGGGTTTAGTTTTTCTAAAAAGCTCAGCTCTAATATGAGGAACCTTACATTAAAAATAAATAAAAAGGGTGACTAAAAACAACACTGGGGACCACTGGCATGGGTAGACTGGGGATGTCAGTCCATCACAGGGCATCATGCACTCAATATACATTTATTTTTACTTACTCTAAGAAAAAAATAGAATGACATGGCATGTTTTGGCATGACACTAGAAGATTAGCCACAATAACTAAAGTCACTGATTGGTTCTGGGTTTCTGAAGCTGCACAGCACCAGTACTACATGCTGCAACCCTTACAAAATCATGCAGGACGTGAACTGGCTATTCATAATTGCCATTGACTATGTTACTGTATAATGCGCTGCGATAAATTGGAATTCTGAATGTGTGTATTACTACTGCCTTGCGATCATACAGTAGCATTTTTATATACATGCGCTATTATAGCTGTTTTTATGTGTAAACGCTTACTCAGGAGTGTTGACCCAAATAATGTCCAGGTGGCAAAAGTAAATGCACTCTTTATCCAGGAAAGTAGCACATGAGCATCGCTTGGTTCTGTAGTGACGTGCGCTGAGGGAGGCTTCACCCAAAGATGCTGGTGCACCTAAAAGATATGTAATAAGAAGAACAAACCATTTGTTATTAAACTACAAGTCACATGTTCATTTAAACTATTCTGTTTATTTGAAAGAAAGACACATCCTGGGAATCTGGTTTCTAAGAGGTATTGGTCTTATGTGTATGTGGGTTTTCTTAAAAACATGAAAGTAGATTGTCTCCAATAAATCACCCCTAGGCATGAGTGAATCAGTAAGTAAATAAGTGATGCTCTGCAATAAACTGGTGCTTTATCTATGCTGTATCCACGACTTGAGCCAAGTGTTTACTGCGACCCCGACCAGGATGAGCTTGTTAGATTGTTGAAGGAATGTACAACTTTTGAGTATGTTATCTTCAAATTATGCTGTACTATCATTCTACATAAATATGCCAGACTCTTTTTAATCTAAAATATACTGCCCTGTTGCATTACCCAGTCCATATGATACTGTGCATCTAGGTGGACATATTCCTAATAAATAAAAAACCTTGAACTTTAATAACCGAATAATAGTAATTTAACCCGTTTCAATGATGTATACATTTAAAGAAAGTACAACTTTTGCGTGTTACCTTCAAATTAGACTATACTACCATTCTAAGTAAAGATGCCAGACCCTTTTTAATCTAAAATATAATATCTAGCATAAATAAAGTATTAACTAAATAAAAAGCATTTACAACGCATGCACAAGTTGAAGCTGTAGAAAGATCTCACTTCATGATGCTTAATAAGTTATAATGTATTGCTACTACAATAAAAAATAATTTCACTTATTATTAGCATTCATAGTTTAAAAATTAATAATTAAAATTATTCAACATTTGTATACTGCGTTACCACCATGTATCATCATGAAGTACCTATTTTTGAGTGTCAACAGCTGCATGCAATATCAATGCAATTTAGTTGAACTTATTTTAAAGTATATTTAGACTAGGCACGAATGGAATGGTAAAGTCGCATACCTGTGTGAAAGATTCCAAAAGAAAGCATGGACAACATGGGAAAAGTAATCCTTAATTCCATATTGTAGAAATGCACTAAAATATTTTAGTCAAATTAAAATACGATTTATCACTAAACGAAAAAAAAAAAAAAAATCAAATAACCAAAGTCTGTGGAGCGGATCCTTTATTTTATATTAGTTTGTTGGATGCTAGATAGTAGAAAGTAATCCGCTTGAACAATTCTGATCAGAAACCTCCACCTGACTGTAGCAGAGCGTTTATATACTTCAGGGCATTGAAGCACCTCCCGATTCTCGCCCTGTAGTAGCGTTTAAAACACTGCTGTGAGAAACAATGTTGTTCATTAACACACACTAACACACACACACACACACACACACACACACACACACTAACACACACACACACACACTAACACACACACACACACACTAACACACACACACACACACACGCTAACTAACACACACACACACACACACACACTAACACACACACACACACACACACACACACACACACACACACACACACACACACACACACACACACACACACACACACACACGATGATAGAGCGTGGAAAGTTCAGGGCGATGAAGGAACGTCTAGTCATATCCATTACTCCAGGTTTCTAAAGAGCAGGTGCAGTACTGCAGTTTTCCAGCAGATAGAGCCCAAAGCCTAATAACATGCATAAGTAGTAGTTCGCTCAAAAACAGAAGCGCACTGAGAAAATAGTTCCAGACTTGGTGTGCTAATAGCCATTTAATGATTAATATTTTTATTAATTAATTCACAGAATGGTCTTTTTATGTTATTTTGTGCTGGAACTGCAATTGTGGACATAAAAAACATTTTGCTAAAAAGTGTTAGCTATTGTATTAAGTAGAAACAAATATTTTTAGTGAAAACAGGTCAAATGGCGAGTGGTAATCAATTAACCATCCCCAATGTTAGCTATTACAGCTAATTAGCTGGAAAGTAAATTAGCCCAACATTCCAATGAGATTGTCATGAGAATATTCAAGAAATGGTAATGTCATCGGCCATAACATTAAAACCACCTCCATGTTTCTACACTCACTGTCCATTTTATCAGCTCCACTTACCATATAGAAGCACTTTGTAGTTCTACAATTACTGACTGTAGTCCATCTGTTTCTCTGCAAGCTTTGTTAGCCCCCTTTCATGCTGTTCTTCAATGATCAGGACTCTCCCAGGACCACTATAAAGTAGGTATTATTTGGGTGGTGGGTCATTCTCAGCACTGCACTGACACGGTGCTGGTATGAGTGGATAAGACACAGCAATGCTGATGGAGTTTTTAAACACCTCACTGTCACTGCTGGACTGAGAATAGTCCACCAACCAAACATATATCCAGCCAACAGCATCCAGTGACCACTGATGAAGGACTAGAAGATGATCAACTCAAACAGCAGCAGATCCACTCATACCAGCACAAAACACACTAACACACCACCACAATTTCATTGTCACTGCAGTGCTGAGAATGATCCACCACTTAAATAATACCTGCTCTGTGGTGGTCCTATGGGGTCCTGACCATTGATGAACAGGGTGAAAGCAGGCTAAAAAAGTATGTAGAGAAATAGATGGACTACAGTCAGTAATTGCTTCTATATGGTGAGTGGAGCTGTAAGTGTAGAAACAAGGAGGTGGTTTAATTGTTATGGCCAATCGGTGTATTTGTTAGAAAACCCACATCACAGTGTTAGTCATTGCAGTGATGCATGTGTAACGTAGTAGACAGTAGTAGCTATATTTGTATAGTATCCTGTGTAGTTGTATTTGCTTATATCAGTGTTGTTTGATTAAATTGGAAGTAGTTTTATTTTTTTATTTTTTTTAAGGTCTGCTTTCATTCACAGCCAGCCATTATGAGCAAGAGGATGGGTTGCAGAAACATTCGCCAGTTTGTGGGTAGTCTCAGAAAAAAAGAAAAGTGGGTACTAGTCAGATGCTATGGTACAGTAGTACATAGATTAAAGGAGTACAAGGGATGAGTCATTGTTTTATGATTTAATAACTGCCAGTCAGATCAGATAGGGTCAATACTTCATGTATAAAATATCAATTGTTTAGTGCTAATATTTCTTTCAGATGAGAGAGAAGGAGAGAGAAAGTATGAGGATGCTGACAGGGCATTAAGAGCAGGTGACATGGAGGTGAGTGAGAAAAATATTGAAAAATATTGAAGATGAGAGACCTGGGAGGGAGATGAGAAGACAGCATAAGACAAAACAAAGGAGAGAAGAGATAATTGGAGAGCAAGGTACACCAAAAGAGATGACTAGAATAGAGATTAGAATATAGGTCCAGGTCTTGCTCAAGGTCTCAGTAGTAAAGGTTTGCAGAAGTGAAATTTGAATAAACAACTTTACAATTGTTAGTCTCAAGGCTGGAATACAGTTAATAATTTGTCCATCAAAATGTAATTAATTTCTTCTACATATTCACAAGGCATGACAGTGAAATAAAGAAGTAATTGTATGTCTAGATATGCAGCACAAAAGTGATTATAAAGGTATGCATTAGGCTGGATTTGCACTCTGTCCTCAGGCTAGAATGGGTATGTCTGCAGGTACAGTCAGTTCAGCAATACTAGTGAAAATTTTCATTAATCTTTTCCTGTCAGGGACTCTCATCATTTAAGGCTTACTTACCGATCAGCAACTGTCCATTTAATCAGCTCCACTTACCATATAGGAGCACTTTGTTCTACAATTACTGACTGTAGTCCATCTATTTCTCTACATACCTTTTTAGCCTGCCTTCACCCTATGGTGTGTTAGTGTGTGTTGTGCTGGTATGAGTGGATCAGACACAGCAGCGCTGCTGGAGTTTTTAAATACCGTGTCCACTCACTGTCCACTCTATTAGACACTCCTACCTAGTTGGTCCACCTTGTAGATGTAAAGTCAGAGACGATTGCTCATCTATTGCTGCTGTTTGAGTTGGTCATCTTCTAGACCTTCATCAGTGGTCACAGGACGCTGCCCACGGGGTGCTGTTGGCTGGATATTTTTGGTTGGTGGACTATTGTCAGTCCAGCAGTGACAGTGAGGTGTTTAAAAACTCCATCCACAGCGCTGCTGTGTCTTATCCACTCATACCAGCACAACACACACTAACACACCACCACCATGTCAGTGTCACTGCAGTGCTGAGAATGAGCCACCACCTAAATAATACCTACTCTGTAGTGGTCCTGGGAGAGTCCTGACCATTGAAGAACAGCTTGAAAAGGGGCTAACAAAGCATGCAGAGAAACAGATGGACTACAGTCAGTAATTCTAGCACGACAAAGTGCTTCTATATGGTAAGTGGAGCTGATAAAATGGACAGTAAGTGTAGAAACAAGGAGGTGGTTTTTATTTTATGGCTGATCAGTGTATATAGCCAAGAGGTAGCTTGTACAGTAAATAAATGCTGAAAATGATGTATTTCAGGGTTGGGTTACTGTGGGTCAACATGAGGCTGATGCCATGAATTAGGAGACAAGAATAACAAAAGTTACGAGAATACAAAGAATTACAAAAGTTATTCTAGTATTATTTTAGCCAGCCTAGGAGGAAAGAAACGTGTTGTGTAATATGCAGTATTTATTAAAGACTTAGTTTTTACTTTAGAGTTGATCTTTGTCTAGTCTTGAACTATTTGTTTTTGACCAAGATGCTATGCTAAATGTTCTAAAAGAACCCGAGTTTTCAGTGGCATTTTAGAGTATCTCGCCCACTCACAGTGATTCTGTCTGGTATCCAGGCAACATGCTCTCCACCCGCTTGGTACTTTGCTCTGCATGTTCTGTACAGTGTGTCCTCAGCCCCTAAGCTGCAGTAACTCTTATACGCCACTTGTGGAAGCTATAAGCTAGTAGCAACAGTTTGGAATTAGGACACTTGGACATGGGCAGCAGCAAGTGGTTTTAGCAAGATTTACTGAAGACCTTCAACCTTCATGTATCCTCAGTAAGATACAGAGAGGTAACAGAGAGGTAAACGGGGAGAAATTAAATAGAAGGATGGGCCTTGCTGAGTCTGGTTCCTCTTAAAGTTTCTTCCTGTAATTTTAAGGGAGTTTTTCCTTGTCACTGTCGCCCTCGGCTTGCTGAACAGGGGTTTTTGTATCTGTTGGTCCTGGATTTTGTAAAGTTGCTTTGAGACAATGTCTATTGTAAAAAGTGCTATATGAACATACTGAACATTTAGATTTGTGACATAAGTCAAAGTTTGGAGCCAAAAACACACATTCTGTAACGGTGGTGCCTGTGTACTGGGCTTTAGGTAAATAAGAATGTAAAACAATCATTAATTTTTTAACAAATTACGTAATTCTGGCTGGGTCCTGGCTGGTCAGGCTGTAACCTATAATAAAGAGTGCAAAGCAGAAATTCCCCCTGGACAGGGAACTGAGCAATCACGGGACACCAGATCTATTATGTATTTACTTATACAGAGGGGTAATTTAGAGCAGCTAGTAAACCATGTGCATGTTTTTTGAGAGTTGATGGGAAAACCCTTGCTCTGTGGTACACCCACAGTTTTCATCACTGTGCTACTCTGGGTGTATTAATCAATCCAAACCAACCTATTTTGACTGATAAATATTATAGATATTTGGAAGGCACTGAACAATTTGACATTTGACATATGAAAGTATACACTTGGTATTAATTATCAGCTATGGTCTCTACAGTCATTAGATCTTAACCCAGTTAAACACCTTTGGACTGACGAATTAGACTTTGGCAGATTAGAAAGTGCTCTTTACCACCATTAAAACACAAAGTGAGGGAATATCTTTTGGATAAATGGTGTTTCATTCCACAAGTGCAGTTACAGAAAACTATAGAATCAAAATTATCATAATCCCACTCTAAATTAGTTTTATTAGCAAACTTTACAATCTTAGTTGTATGCAATAAACTAATCAAACAAAAACAAAATAATAATAACACTAATAAAACTAATATAGCAAATGGTTTCTCCAAATTCAACCCACTTAATAGAATCCCTCATAAGAGCACACATTTGCAAAGCAGGTGTTGTCTCAAGAACGCCTGATGCAACTAATCAAGGGCTTCATTATTTGCAGCAGGCTTTACCTGAGATAAAACACATTGATTGCCTGTTCTGACTAAGGGTTTATGAACTGTAATATTTGATCACATGTTAGAAATATGGCTATGTCAAAAGAGATAATTGCCTTGCATAACAAAAAAAAAAGGATACAAAAAGGCACTGAATGTTACTAGAAATACAGTTGGAAGCATAGTTAGCTAATTCGAAGTTGAAGGAGCACTGGTTACACTACCTGGATATGGCAGAAAGAGGAAGCTATCACCGGCTGCCACCAGATTCTTGAAGAGGTAGGTGACCAAAAAATCACGACTCCAAAAGACCTGCAATACATAGACCTCTACTGACTCAAAAACACAATAAGCTCAAAACAATATAAAAAAGCCAAAGATGTTTTGGGATTCTCTTCTGTGGAATGATGAAACAGAACTGGTTGTATGTCTGGAGGAGGAAGAATAAAGCATGTGCTGAAAACAACACCCTGTTTATAGTGAAGCTTGGTGATGGCTCATTGATGCTCTGTGGCTGCTCTGCTTCCTCTGGCACTGGAAACCTGTAGTGTGTGTAGGGCGAGATGAATTTAATTTATAATCAAGTAAACCTAAGAGAAAATGTCATGCCTCCTGTGAGGAAGCTGAAGCTTAGGCATTATTGGACCTTCTAACAGCAGTTCCTCATGAACAATGCCACATGCTCTGACTATACATCACGTTTGCAGCAGGTCATAACAGCAAAAGGAAGATGTTTACCATGAAGGGGTTGAATAATACTTAGATTGCACTAGTCATTAAGTGCCATTTTGTGTGAAATTTGGAGAAACCACTGGTTAAAGTTATTGTGTTGAGCTATTATAACTTTCAGTTCAATTTAATTTCTGTTTGTATGATTTGTGTAAATCCTATTTATTTAAATTATCCTCCAGGCCACCCAAGGAGGATGGGGTTCCCTGCTGAGTCTGGTTTCTCTCAAGGTTTCTTCCTGTAATGTTAAGGGAGTTTTTCCTTGCCACTGTCGCCCTCGGCTTGCTTAACAGGGGTTTTTGGTCTGTTGTTCCTGGATTCTGTAAAGTTGCTTTGAGACAGTGTCCATTATAAAAAGCGCTATATAAATACATTTGACTTGACTATTTCAATTGTTATTGTTTCACTGACTTATTGCAATCAGCAATTTAAAAAAGTTTGTACATTTTGCTAATAATTTAGATTGCAACTGTATGCCATGGCAAAATGGCACTGTTTTTGGAGCTAGGCAAATGTCCAACACCTAAGTAAAACAATCGGTCAGTAAATGAGCTGATAAGGTGTCGTTCACTTCCCCTCAAGAAACATTTAGGGCACACTTTTTATAAGAATGTTCTAAAGATAAATGATTAAATATTGTAAATAATTTTTTGACTACCCCAACCTTTAATAAAATAAGACATTAGACATTAGAAGTACATCTGTAAACAATTTTACTTATACATTTGATTGTGTAGATACATAAATGTAAAGCCACCATTTTACACAGTCATGGATTTACAGCAATTAACTGGCACTAAATGGAATATAATAAATAATTGAACACATCTGTACACTGAAACACTTGCCCAAAATCCATAGAAATGTTTTTATGTCAGTACAACAATAATTATTTAACGCAGGTTCACGATTGACAACCATTTCAAAATAAAATGAGTTCAATCATTCATTTAAATTTATCTTCCATTCTTTTAGGCTATTTAAGCATAGGCAATGACTATAGATATAAAGAAAATATTTACAGATTTCTAAACAATACCAAAAAGGCACAAATTTCTATACAACATGTACAAAAGAAAAAAAAAACTGTCTGGCGCTGACGATAAGTAAAAAATAAAATAATTGGTCATCATTTTTGATTGCACATACAATTATGAATGTCAGATAATGTGCTTTACAGTTGGCTGACAAACTTCCCAGCCCCTTAACTGTTATCACTTTTACAAAGTTACAACACTTTACAAAAAGAGAGAAAGTAATGAAGAGAGAGAGGTCAAGAGAACGATGTAAGAGTATCGAGTTTCCATCAAGGACTCTCAGGTAGCAATGACGAGTCTATCTTCATCATCGCTGGAGGCATCATTAAAGTCATCAGTTAGTTGTTGCTTGGTTATGAGTTGTTGTGGCAGTCTTGCATTACCAGCCACCACTGATGGCCCCTTTTGGGTCCCCTCCAGCACTCCTTCAGCAGACAAGGGCTGTGGTTGTGGAGTTGACTTTGCCTTTTCTGTGCTTAGTCCTTTATCCTCTCCACTGCCAGAGGGTTTGCTTGGCGAGGTCATTTCCACTAGGGGCTTTATAGCTATGGGAACTACTGCTACAGGTGTTGCTGCTGTGGGCCAGCCAGTGGGGAAGCTACTTGAGGGAGAAGAAGTTGGGGAGGACTCTGCTACTTGGGAGGGTAAGGGAGCTGTGGTGACCCCCTCCGGACTGCAGGGTTTGTCTGTTTTCAAAGGGAGTGGGCTGAGAGCAGACAAAGGGCTAAGGGAGGGTATAAGAGCAGGTAAGGCAATGTTAAGAATCTGCAGACTGGGGATATGACCAGGGGAGGCAGTGCTGCTTTGAGGCGTGGGACTGGCTGCCAAAACCTGCACACCCAAAGTAGCATTCAGTGCCAGACTTTGCTGTGGCATCAGCTGAGCAGAGTTTGCCAGACCCACCACGCTCAATGTCTCAACACCCACAGGCTGCAGTGTGGTCTGGGGAGTGCCGAGGGTCTGAAGTCCTGCCACCTGGCCCAGGGGAAAACAGGGTAGGACATTACTGACAGGTTCCTGAACCATCATTGGCTGACAAAGGGAGCCCTCTGGCTGGGTTGGGGTGTTGGGGCCAGAAAGGGTGCTGTTCGCCTGTCGGTGGATAACACTAACAGCTGGAATAGTAAGCTGGACAGGCCCTGCCTGAATGGGCACAAAAGTAGAATAGGCAGCCAAGCCAGCAGGCACCAATTGAATGCCACCTACTGGAACCATGTTGTGAGGGGAGCGAGTAGGTTGCTGGGAATGTAGGGGAAGGTGGCTAAATAAGTGAGTGGTTGCTCCAGCTGATTGATGTTCCAGACCTGGGACTGGAACGTGTAAAGATCTGAGGTCTGAGGTGGTCTGAGTTCCTCGGTCAACATTGAAGTTAGACTCATTTGTTGGCTGTGAATCACTGATTGTTGATTTGCCCTGTAAAACAATTGTTACATATTGTCATATGCATATTTTTTGCATATATTTCACACTTATAAACTGATCAACCATAACATTAAAACCACCTCGTTTCTACACTCACTGTCCATTTTATCAGCCTAACTTACCATATAGAAGCACTTTGTAGTTCTGCAATTACTGACTGTAGTTCATCTGTTTCTCTACATACTTTTTTTAGCCTGCTTTCACCCTGATTTCAATGGTAAGGACCCCCACAGGACCACTACAGAGTAGGTATTATTTAGGTGGTGAATCATTCTCAGCACTGCAGTGACAATGACATGGTGGTGGTGTGTTAGTGTGTGTTGTGCTGGTATGAGTGGATCAGACACAGCAGCACTGCTGGAGTTTATAAATACTGTGTCCACTTACTGTCCACTCTATTAGACACTCCTACCTGGTTGGTCCACCTTATAGATGTAAAGTCAGAGACGATCGCTCATCTATTGCTGCTGTTTGAGTTGGTCATTTTGAGATCTTCATCAGTGGTCACAGGACGCTACACAAGGGGCGCTGTTGGCTGGATATATTTTTGGTTAGTGGACTATTCTCAGTCCAGCAGGGACAGTGAGGTGTTTAAAAACTCCATCAGTGCTGCTGTGTCTTATTCACTCATTCCAGCACAACACACACTAACACACCACCACCACCACCCAAATAATACCTACTCTGTAGCGGTCCTGGGAGAGTCCTGATCATTGAAGAACAGCATGAAAGGAGGCTAACAAAGCATGCAGAGAAACAGATGGACTACAGTTAGTAATTGTAGAACTACAAAGTGCTTCTATATGGTAAGTGAAGCCGATAAAATGGACAATGTGTGTAGAAACAAAGAGGTGGTTTTAATGTTATCGTTGATCAGTGTGTGTTTTAAAAATGTTTAATTTTAATCTTTATGCAGACATGGAGTTAAATATTTGTTTGAAAAGGAAGTAGGAAAAGGGCAAGTAAAATAAAAAAAAGACAGCATTAAAAAGAACAAAAATCTCACCTGCCCAAGCTTGGAACCTGTGCCCAGCACAGGAGGACTAGGGGGCACATCAGTGTCAGGATAGTCAATTGACATTTGCCTACAGGGTGAGACTGGGCTCATCATGTGTACAGACTCAGTGTCAGAAGAATACAATTCTGAGTTCTGAACTTGGTATGAGGCAAAGGATGAGGAGCTGGGGCCAGGACTGGAACAAAAAGTGGAGGCTGACATCTGTCTGACAATTGAAGCAAAGCTGGTTATGGCCACAGACTTGATGTCTGACTTCATTTTTAGTGTTTGAGAAACAGGAGCTGTGTGAGGATTTGGGCTGATGGACATCTGAGCAAGCAAGGAGCTTGGAACGGGATCAGCCTGGCTAGAAGGGAGATGCTGTGGGCTAGCAGAGACAGAAGGTGTTGCAGAGAGTCCTGATTCCGCTTGGCTGTCCTCTTCATCTTCCTCTTCACCATCATTATCCTCTTCATCAGGGCCATCTGAGTCGTCGGCATCTGAGTCTTGTCGATCTGCACAGCTGGTTCTTCCATGATCACCTCCTGAGAATTGTTAATGGGATTATGAGAAAAGGTACACAACGACACACTAGTTTTGAGAAGCCTCAAAGGATTATACTGTAACACTATTTTATTAAGTCCTTAATGAAAACAAATGCTAAATCTTATCATCAGTTTTACAGCTAAACAAACCTCATGTTTGAGTGCAATGACTATAGAGCAGCATAAACAAAGCTTTCAATTCATTGCAACTACTCACACTAAAAGCATACATTTTTAAACAGCAATGTCACAATCTATCTCTGCCTGATGCACAGTGACAGCTACCGGCAGAAGTAATTATACAGCAACAAAAAACGCTTTCTCTGCACATTCTTTGGGGACATTTTAATATAGAATTTATATATACAGTGTATCACAAAAGTGAGTACACCCCTCACATTTCTGCAGATATTTAAGTATATCTTTTCATGGGACAACACTGACAAAATGACACTTTGACACAATGAAAAGTAGTCTGTGTGCAGCTTATATAACAGTGTAAATTTATTCTTCCCTCAAAATAACTCAATATACAGCCATTAATGTCTAAACCACCGGCAACAAAAGTGAGTACACCCCTAAGAGACTACACCCCTAAATGTCCAAATTGAGCACTGCTTGTCATTTTCCCTCCAAAATGTCATGTGACTCGTTAGTGTTACTAGGTCTCAGGTGTGCATAGGGAGCAGGTGTGTTCAATTTAGTAGTACAGCTCTCACACTCTCTCATACTGGTCACTGAAAGTTCCAACATGGCACCTCATGGCAAAGAACTCTCTGAGGATCTTAAAAGATGAATTGTTGCGCTACAAGAAGATTGCCAACACCCTGAAACTGAGCTGCAGCACAGTGGCCAAGATCATCCAGCGTTTTAAAAGAGCAGGGTCCACTCAGAACAGACCTCGCGTCGGTCGTCCAAAGAAGCTGAGTGCACGTGCTCAGCGTCACATCCAACTGCTGTCTTTGAAAGATAGGCGCAGGAGTGCTGTCAGCATTGCTGCAGAGATTGAAAAGGTGGGGGGTCAGCCTGTCAGTGCTCAGACCATACGCCGCACACTACATCATATTGGTCTGCATGGCCGTCACCCCAGAAGGAAGCCTCTTCTGAAGTCTCTACACAAGAAAGCCCGCAAACAGTTTGCTGAAGACATGTCAACAAAGGACATGGATTACTGGAACCATGTCCTATGGTCTGATGAGACCAAGATTAATTTGTTTGGTTCAGATGGTCTCAAGCATGTGTGGCGGCAATCAGGTGAGGAGTACAAAGATAAGTGTGTCATGCCTACAGTCAAGCATGGTGGTGGGAATGCCATGGTCTGGGGCTGCATGAGTGCAGCAGGTGTTGGGGAGTTACATTTCATTGAGGGACACATGAACTCCAATATGTACTGTGAAATACTGAAGCAGAGCATGATCCCCTCCCTCCGGAAACTGGGTCGCAGGGCAGTGTTCCAGCATGATAATGACCCCAAACACACCTCTAAGACGACCACTGCTTTATTGAAGAGGCTGAGGGTAAAGGTGATGGACTGGCCAAGCATGTCTCCAGACCTAAACCCAATAGAACATCTTTGGGGCATCCTCAAGCGGAAGGTGGAGGAGCGCAAAGTCTCGAATATCCGCCAGCTCCGTGATGTCGTCATGGAGGAGTGGAAAAGCATTCCAGTGGCAACCTGTGAAGCTCTGGTAAACTCCATGCCCAGGAGAGTTAAGGCAGTTCTGGGAAATAATGGTGGCCACACAAAATATTGACACTTCAGGAACTTTCACTAAGGGGTGTACTCACTTTTGTTGCCGGTGGTTTAGACATTAATGGCTGTATATTGAGTTATTTTGAGGGAAGAATAAATTTACACTGTTATATAAGCTGCACACAGACTACTTTTCATTGTGTCAAAGTGTCATTTTGTCAGTGTTGTCCCATGAAAAGATATACTTAAATATCTGCAGAAATGTGAGGGGTGTACTCACTTTTGTGATACACTGTATATACAGTGGGGAAAATAAGTATTTGATCCCCTTACAAAGACTTGAACAGTCTATAATTTTTATGAAAGGTTTATTTTAACAGAGAGAGACAGAATATCAATAAAAAATCCAGAAAAAAAACATTAAATAAAAGTTATAAATTAATTTGTATTTAATTAAGGGAAATAAGTATTTGATCCCCTACCAACCAGCAAGAATTCTGACCCCCACAGACCGGTTATGTGCCCATGAGGCACACAAATTAGTCCTGTCCCTGTATAAAAGACACCTGTCACAGAATCAGTTTCTTCCATTCAAATCTCTCGACCACCATGGGCAAGACGACCAAAGAGCTATCAAAGGATGTCAGGGACAAGATTGTAGACCTGCACAAGGCTGGAATGGGCTACAAGACCATCAGCAAGAAGCTTGGTGAGAAAGAGACCACTGTTGGCGCGATAATTCGAAAATGGAAGAAATACAAGATCACAGTCAATCGCCCTCGCTCTGGAGCACCATGCAAGATCTCACCTCGTGGAGTAAGAATGATTCTGAGAAAGGTGAGGTCAGTCTAGAATTACACGGGAGGAGCTTGTCAATGATCTCAAGGGAGCTGGGAGCAGAGAAATGCTGGATATGACCCCAAGAACACCATCCCCACTGGGCATTTCTCTGCCTCCAAACACGGCGAGTGGAGTTGATGCCAAAGAGCTCAATTTTGGTCTCATCTGACCATATCACATTCTCCCAAGCTTTCTCTGAATCATTCAGGTGTTCATTGGCAAACTTCAGACGGGCCTGTACATGAGCCTTCTTGAGCAGAGGGACTTTGCGGGCACTGCAGGATCTCAATCCATTACGGCGAAGTGTGTTACTAATGGTTTTCTTGGTGACTGTGCTCCCAGCTCCCTTGAGATCATTGACAAGCTCCTCCCATGTAATTCTGGACTGACTTCACCTTTCTCAGAATCATTCTTACCCCACCAGGTGAGATCTTGCATGGAGCTCCAGAGCAAGGGCGATTGGCTATGATCTTGTATTTCTTCCATTTTCGAATTATCGCGCCAACAGTGGTCTCTTTCTCACCAAGCTTCTTGCTGATGGTCTTGTAGCCCATTCCAGCCTTGTGCAGGTCTACAATCTTGTCCCTGACGTCCTTTGATAGCTCTTTGGTCTTGCCCATGGTGGTCGAGTGATTTGAATGGAAGAAACTGATTCTGTGACAGCTGTCTTTTAAACAGGGACAGGACTAATTTGTGTGCCTCATGGGCCACATGGGTCTGTGGGGGTCAGAATTCTTGCTGGTTGGTAGGGGATCAAATACTTATTTCCCTTAATTAAATACAAATTAATTTATAACCTTTATTTAATGTTTTTTTTCTGGATTTTTTGTTGATATTCTGTCTCTCTCTGTTAAAATAAACCTTCCATAAAAATTATAGACTGTTCAAGTCTTTGTAAGGGGGTAAACTTACAAAATCAGCAGGGGATCAAATACTTATTTTCCCCACTGTATATACAGTGTATCACAAAAGTGAGTACACCCCTCACATTTCTGCAAATATTTCATTATATCTTTTCATGGGACAACACTATAGACATGAAACTTGGATATAACTTAGAGTAGTCAGTGTACAACTTGTATAGCAGTGTAGATTTACTGTCTTCTGAAAATAACTCAACACACAGCCATTAATGTCTAAATAGCTGGCAACATAAGTGAGTACACCCCACAGTGAACATGTCCAAATTGTGCCCAAAGTGTCAATATTTTGTGTGACCACCATTATTATCCAGCACTGCCTTAACCCTCCTGGGCATGGAATTCACCAGAGCTGCACAGGTTGCTACTGGAATCCTCTTCCACTCCTCCATGATGACATCACGGAGCTGGTGGATGTTAGACACCTTGAACTCCTCCACCTTCCACTTGAGGATGCGCCACAGGTGCTCAATTGGGTTTAGTCCATCACCTTTACCTTCAGCTTCCTCAGCAAGGCAGTTGTCATCTTGGAGGTTGTGTTTGGGGTCGTTATGCTGTTGGAAAACTGCCATGAGGCCCAGTTTTCTAAGGGAGGGGATCATGCTCTGTTTCAGAATGTCACAGTACATGTTGGAATTCATGTTTCCCTCAATGAACCGCAGCTCCCCAGTGCCAGAAACACTCATGCAGCCCAAGACCATGATGCTACCACCACCATGCTTGACTGTAGGCAAGATACAGTTGTCTTGGTACTTCTCACCAGGGCGCCGCCACACATGCTGGACACCATCTGAGCCAAACAAGTTTATCTTGGTCTCGTCAGACCACAGGGCATTCCAGTAATCCATGTTCTTGGACTGCTTGTCTTCAGCAAACTGTTTGCGGGCTTTCTTGTGCGTCAGCTTCCTTCTGGGATGACGACCATGCAGACCGAGTTGATGCAGTGTGCGGCGTATGGTCTGAGCACTGACAGGCTGACCTCCCACGTCTTCAACCTCTGCAGCAATGCTGGCAGCACTCATGTGTCTATTTTTTAAAGCCAACCTCTGGATATGACGCCGAACACGTGGACTCAACTTCTTTGGTCGACCCTGGCGAAGCCTGTTCCGAGTGGAACCTGTCCTGGAAAACCGCTGTATGACCTTGGCCACCATGCTGTAGCTCAGTTTCAGGGTGTTAGCAATCTTCTTATAGCCCAGGCCATCTTTGTGGAGAGCAACAATTCTATTTCTCACATCCTCAGAGAGTTCTTTGCCATGAGGTGCCATGTTGAATATCCAGTGGCCAGTATGAGAGAATTGTACCCAAAACACC
This sequence comes from Trichomycterus rosablanca, assembly GCF_030014385.1. Classification (NCBI taxonomy): domain Eukaryota; kingdom Metazoa; phylum Chordata; class Actinopteri; order Siluriformes; family Trichomycteridae; genus Trichomycterus; species Trichomycterus rosablanca. Next base: position 16,322,783 of record NC_085989.1, on the reverse strand, counting down.
AAATTTAACAGCCCTGCTCCCCATTTACACCTGGGACCTTGACACATGACACCAGGGAGGGACAACGACACATTTGGGCACAATTTGGACATGTTCACTGTGGGGTGTACTCACTTATGTTGCCAGCTATTTAGACATTAATGGCTGTGTGTTGAGTTATTTTCAGAGTACAGTAAATCTACACTGCTATACAAGCTGTACACTGACTACTCTAAGTTATATCCAAGTTTCATGTCTATAGTGTTGTCCCATGAAAAGATATAATGAAATATTTGCAGAAATGTGAGGGGTGTACTCACTTTTGTGATACACTGTATATATATATATATATATATATATATATATATATATATATAGAGAGAGAGAGAGAGAGAGAGAGAGAGAGAGAGAGAGAGAGAGAGGGAGAGAGAGAGAGAGAGAGAGAGGCGGTCAGAGTTAACTTTCTGACGTCACGTGTTTCGCGAATTTCGTTTCGTAATCCAGAATTCGTTTGTGCGTTAAGTTGAAAAAGATCGTTCGCTACCCAAAATGTTCGTATGGTAAACCGTTCATAACTTAATGGTCTACTGTATATGCATTTTTCTCCCATTTTCTCCCAATTTAGTGTAGTCAGTTTGTCTTCCGCTGCTGGGGATCCCCGATAGCTGCTCACGCCTCCTCCGACCCGCACGCAGCCCCTAACGGAACCCTTCTCCACCCATGCACTCTGCACAGGTGCCTCAATCCGCCAATCAGGGTCCTTACACGGTGTTTAAAAACCCCACCCACATATTCTGGTCATCCCTCCCTGCAGGAACTGCCAAGTATGCCTGCTAGCTGGCATCCAGCCTACTGGTGGCAACACCGAGTTTCAAACCGAGAAGTTCAGAATCTCGGTGCTGGTGTGCTAGCAGAATATCCTCAAGAATGTATAGTTTATTGTTACAGAAAACCCCTTAAACTATCAGAAAAAACGCTGAGGCCGATGATATTTTACCATGCTTAAATAATAATTAAAAATGTAACAAAAAATGTAAGCTCTTTTGGAAATCCAGTTTCAGTGAGTCAAATTTAGGAGTGCAGGTCTTCAATGCCATATCAACATTCAATTTCTGAGGTAAAAGTTGTAACTATCACCACACCAAAAGTTTAGCTTCTAATTCTAGAGTTACTAAAGTTTGAGTAAAGAGAATCCATATTGGTCTCCAAAAGTCTCCGAACATTTCCAACAGGAAAAAAAAAACTACATTGCAGAAAAATATGTAGGGTACGTTGTTTGTATTTTATAGTGTCATTTAAATATATTTGTGCCTCCAAAACTCTCCCAGGAACTGAAATATACAGCAAATCTAGCCTCTCCATCTTTTTACACCTGGCTATAAAATATGTGACCGTCAATCAAACAAACAACTCACAAAATGACTCTGTTCAAATGAATTGTTCTTTGGAATATTCTTTTCTCTGGCAAAGATGCATTCCTTTACCTCTTTCAGCTTTAGTTAGGAATTATTTGTAAAAATGGTTCACTGTGATTCAAATGGCAGATTTGCCACAGGTGGAACATTGCTGGCACATATACACTTGGCTCCAAGGGTTAAACTTTATACACCATAAAGGGTCGAATTTATATGCCAATCAAAGCTTCCAAATTCAGTTTTAGGTGAAACTTTAATGATTCATCAAATCATTCATTAATCCATCCATTCATTCACTGTTTGTTTTACCAACACTGTGTCCCATTCAGGGTCACAGTGGGTCGAATTCATTGGGAAAAAGGCAGGAAACATCCTGGTTGCCAGTCCATCACAGGACACACACACACAAACACACAGGGCAAATTTAGTAGCTCTAATTGGCCTGACTGCACGTCTTTGAACTCAACTCCACACAGAAAGGACCCAGAATCAAACCCAGGCCCTTCTTGCTGTAATGCTACAGCGTTATCCACTGTGTCACAGTGTATTCATTAAATCAAATTAAGCAGTGGTACTTAATTTAATGATGGCTTTTATAAATGAAATTGAGTTTCACTTTTCAACTGGGAAAAACAAGCTAAAAATATCTGGACAAAGATGGTTTTGTATTGTTGTATACACTCAAAATGACCACCAAGAAATACACACATTTACAAACTAGTGAATTACATTGCTAATGGAACAAAACATAGATATATATTTGAATGTGAAGAGAAGCTAAGGTAAGTAGTGGTTATGTTTTTCTTTTGCTGTGTTATTTATTTAGCAATGAAAACAAAGCAGTATAAATGTAATTGTGAAATTCTGCTGGTTTTATATAGGGATTGTCAATATCGATACAAATACAGCCTTGTAATAATACAACAAAACTGAAAAAAATAGAAAGACTGCTGATCAACTTCATTATTTTGTAAATAAAAACACATTTATTATTTATTTGATGCCTGCAACACATTCCAAAAAGTTGGGACAGAGGCAAAATAAGAGTGAAACATTTATAGAATATTGAAGTTACAGTTTTCTACAATAAGTAGGTGACTTGGTAACAGGTGAGGGAATCATGAATGGGTAAAAAAAGGAGAATCCACCGAAGATTCAGTCTTTGTGCCTCAACACTTTGTGCACAACCTCAGGAGACAATTGCCAATCAGGGAAAAAGAACATTTCTCATTGCAACACTTCAAATACTTTTTTTATTTTACCATCTACTGTTTGTAATATTGTGAAAAGATTTACGAATTCTAAAAACATCTCAGTCTGTGTAGGGCAAAGCGGGAAACCACTGTTAAATGTTCGTGACCTTTGAGCTCTCAGACAGCAGTGCATGAGAGACTATCATGCTACTGTGATAAATATACTGACATGGGCTCAGGAGTTCTTTAGAAACCCATTGACACGTAACACAGTCCACTGCTGCATCAATAAATGCAATCTCAAACTAATTAATTAAATACAGAAACACTTTCAAGCTCATCTCAGATGGTCAAAGAGCAGTGGAAATGTGTGCTGTCGTCCATGGTTCGGCTTGTGTCTGGAAAAATGAATGTTCCCCTGTGCCTACTATTAAAAGGACCATCCAGAATCTTGTCAATAAAAGGTCATGGTATGGAGGTTCATCCATACTTTTCATGGAAAGTCCATGATTATTATTATCAGCAAGACAATTCCAGGCCTTATTCTGTAATGTTATAACAGTGTGTTTTTGTAGACACAGAATGCGCTTGACTGGCCTGCATGCAGTCTAGATCAGTCTCCTGTTGAAAATGTATGGTGCAGTATGAAGAGGAGAATTAGACAGCGGCTAACACGGACTGAGAAGCTGAAGTCTCGTATCAAACGAGTATGGAGAAAAATTACACTTGCAAAACTGGAACAATTAGGGTCCCAAATTTTTAAAAAGTCTCTTTAAGGCCGCTCAGGTGTTGCAGCGGTAAAACACACGCTGTTCACCAGAGCTGAGATCTCAAATACATGGTATTGAATTTCGGCTCTGCCTTGCCGGCTGAGGCCGAGTGGCTACATGAACAACGATTGGCCTGTTGTTCAGATAAGGGGCGGGACTAAAGCCGGATGGGGACTCTCTCTCAGACTAGTGCGATTACGACCTTTGCTGGCTGGTTGGTGGCGCCTGCACAGATATGGGGAAGGAGTGCGGTAGGGGGTGTGGCCCTCCGCGCACAGTGCTGTACCCCACAGCGCTTGTCAAGTGTGGGTGATAAGATGTTCGATTGCTGTGCACGTTTCAGGGGGCGTGGAGCAGCCTCATCCTCCCCAATCAGCAGCAGGGAGCAGCATTAGTGAGAGGATGATTGATGGGTAGAAATTGGATGCGCAAAAGTGGAAGAAAAAGGGATTCGAAAAAACAACAAAAAAAAAAAACTTCTTTTTATTGCGTATTATAAAATGTCCCAACTTTTCTGGAAATGGGAATTGTAGAAAAACAAATACGCTTTTAGAGACTGAGACCAGTGAAACCTTCTCTAAAATTAGAAATTGCAATTTCCCTCACTAAAAGCCATTTATGCCGCCCACATCTGCCAAGAGCTAACAAGGGAAGCAGCTGAATTTAGAATCTTTTAATTACACCATAACCATGGCATTGATCAGGACTGGTAAGTATACATGGGCTGTGTCATCCTATAATGGCCTGTTAATAGTCCCATTTATTTAGACAGGTTTATCCATTTGTGTGAAGTTTTAAGCCACCGGTGTAAACGTATTGTGGTGACAAAACAGTAAAGTCTTTTGTTTAATAAATGTAACTCCTTTTTGCTTTCTTTCTGTAGTGTGAATATTTTAACCCTCTTGAATGTCATTACTGTATGAACTAAAAAGGCTGTGCATGGGGCAAGAGTGGGAGTAATTCCAAGCACCCAGGGTAGGTAGACAGACCAATAAAAATTAAGGTAGAAGAAAGCCTTTATTTGGTAAATATACATACACCAATCAGCCATAACATTAAAGGATTTTAGAGAACCTTTTCTGTAACTCAGTGATCATACGTTGGAGTTCTCTAAATGTATTTTTGAAAAATCAGCTGTGTCCAAAATGTACATACAGCAGTTTAAATCATTTATCTGGTCACGTTTGTGGCATGTTTTTTTTATTTTTATTTAATAAGATGACATTGTCAACAGTAAATCGAGAAGGATGCTTTTTTCTTTTTTTGTCTATGTAATCAGCATCAAACTATTCTGGCTAAGAGGTGTTGATTTTTTTCCCTTTGCTTAAACTCATGGTGATGCTTAATGTGTAAACACTGTTACTGAGCTTTTAGTTTATGCCAGACCTGTTTTGTTTTTTGGTTCTCGGATTTTCTTGTATAATGTCAACACATTATAAATTCTTATTTCTGATATTTCTTTCATTAGGGTTACCTGAGTCTTCTGTATCCTGGTCCTCAATAACTCCAACTGCAACTCCCAGCTCCAAACACTTCTTACTATGTGCCTTGGATTTCATGTGCTTTGTAAGGTTTCCTGTGTAAATGTGGAAAGAGACAGGGTCAACTATGTTATAAAGTGTACATAGACAGTGTAAGAATTACAGTATGAACCCAATTGTGACTGGTTTTACCTAGCTGCACTCAATGGCATTATTATCATAATCAAAGTCTAAACCAGGGTGTCTCTCCCCAAACGTTGGGGAGACCATCTGGCTTATTTAGCAGATGAAAAAGGAAAACAGGAAGAGCAGAGACAGCTCTCACAAGTTCTAACCAACTTAAAGGGATCATTATAATGAGTGATCAACAACCATCACAGACAGAGGGAACTGGCCTAGACATGAAAGTGATTAAAGACAATTAGATCAATTAGAACAGAGGTGACAGTTCTATCTTGTCTGCACTCCTTTTGGTAATACACATCCTTCACAGGAAGCGCTTAAATGGTAGGCTGTATTTTCAAATGTATATATGCTGTGTTCTTCAGTCACTAAATGTTCAGTCCAGCTCCGCTGTACCCGAGTTCCATCCATGTATCTTGCTACTGCTTCTTGTAATAAAGATTGACTATTTTTTTTTATCAAGTTCGGAGAGACGTCCTTCCTTCCTTTTTTCCTACTGCATTGTGAAAATGAGAGATGGGACTATTTTACAGATTATTAACTGTTAAAGAAGTTTTTAAAGAAATGTGGGCTGTTTTGCACTACATGCATCTCTGCAGTAAAGCGTGGGTTGATAACTATGACTAATATGAATCATCTAGGCCTTTTTTGAGAAGTGCAGGCTTCCAAAAATCATGGGAACAGTTTGCAAATAACAGTGTTATTATTTCTCACATTATTCTTAACTTCACTGTAGATATTCATAAAGTAAACGTCTGAGACACAATGAGCAAATATCAGATTAAAGGTAATACTGTGTTGTGTGCAAGCAAACCAAAGTGCACCCACCTTTAGTTTTGAATGAGAAATTGCATTGTGCACAGTGATAGGGACGGACATCAGAATGTGTGCGAATATGTTTGCGCAGCATGCTTGGCTTTTTACAGCGGATTCCACATTCTTCACAGATGTATTTTCCTCTTCCGCGCCCCCTCACATACACATATTCCTCATTTGATTTGTACCTACAAAGAAAAAATCTACATTACACCATTTATAACAATACCTTTGTAAATTTGGGACAATAGATCATAAGTAGGAAAACCGACCCTCCATCAAATATCTTCACCCGGCGAGGCTCTGCTTTCGACGTGTCTGACTCATGACTTGACTGATTCTCTGATTTCGTTTTGCCACCATTCTCAGTTGACACATTTTTTTGTTTGGTTATGAGCTAAAACATGATAAAAAAAAATCAGTTTATTACAAATTACATTTTGCTACTAAAAGCATTATGAAGTACAACCCCAAATCAAAAAAAGTTGGGACAGTATGGAAAATGCAAATAAAATAAAAACACAGTGTTCCTTACATTGACTTTTATTTAATTGCAGACAGTTTGAACCTGAGATATTTCATGTTTTATCTGCTCAACTTCATTTCATTTATTATTAAACCTTCATTCCTGCATTTCAGGCCTGCAACACATTCCAAAAAAGGTTTGGACGGGGGCAATTTAGGGCTAGTAATGAGGTGGAAAAACTAAATAATGATGCGATTTTAAACACGTGACGTCAACAGGTGATTGTAATCATGGTTTGGTACAAAAGCAGCATCCAGGAAAGGCTGAGTCTTTGATGAGCAAAGATGATCAGAGGATCTCCAGTTTGTCAACAAATGTGTGAGAAAATGATTGAAATGTTTTAAAACAATGAACCTCAAAAAATAAAAAAGATTGGAAGGGATTTGCATATTTCTCCCTCTACAGTGCATAATATCATTAAACGATTCAAGAAATTAAGAGGAATTTTAGTACGTAAAGGCCAAGGGTGCAAGCTTAAGCTGAACACCGTGATCTTCGATCCCTCAGACGGCACTGCATCAAGAACCGCTACTCAACAATAGCTGATATAACCACATGGGTGAGGGATTATTTTGGCAAACCTTTGTCAAGCACTACAATACAGAGTTACATGCACAAAGGGAACTTAAAACTTTACTGTGCAAAAAAGAAGCCTCATGTTAACCATGTCCAGAAGCGGCGTCGACTTCTCTGGGCTCAGAGGCATCTAGGACACTGTGTGCTCCGGACCAAAGATGAAAAGGACCATCCAGACTGTTATCAGCAACAAGTCCAAAAGCCAGGGTCTGTCATGGTATGGGGCTGTGTCAGTGCCCTTGGCAAAGGTAATCGACACTTCTGTGATGGCAGCATTAATGCAGAAAAGTACACTGAGATCTTAGAGCAACATATGCTGCCTTCAAGGAGTCATATTTTCCAGGGACGTCCATGCATTTTTCAACAAGACTATGCAAAACCACATGCTGCACACATTACAAAAACATGGGTGCAGAAGAAAAGGGTACAAGTACTGGACTGGCCTGCCTGCAGTCCTGACCTGTCCCCAATAGAGAATTTTGAAAGGAAAAATGCGATAACGAGGACCTCATACTGTTGCACATCTTAAGACGTGTCTGCAGGAAGAATGAGACAAAATAAAAGCTGAAACACTAAATCACTTGGTATCATCAGTGCCAAAGCGTCTTTTAAGTGTGATGAAAGGGAATAGCAACATTACAAAGTGGTAAATGCTTTACTGTTCTAACTTTTTTTGGAATGTGTTGCAGGCCTGAAATGCAGGAATGAATGTTTATTAATAAATGAAATAAAGTTGAGCAGATAAAACATGAACTATCTCAGATTTATCCTGTCTGCAATCAAAATAAAAGTCAAAGTAAATGTAAGATAGATTGGTGGAAAAACATATACCTTTGGCAAGATGTCTTTCAATTTGCCAGAGTAAGTCAGTATATCAGATTTTAGGCTTGTTGTTATAGCTTGAGTGTAGAGTATTTTCTTGGAGGTCTGTTTGGAGTCAAAAAGAGACATGACCACTTTCGTGGGAAGGCCCAGTGGATTTGGATTGTTGGGTCTCACTATCCAGGTAGAGTACGCAGAAATTCTCTGATCTGTTTGCTGAATGTGTAGGGGTTTCCTTTTCATGAGGAAACACCAGGTAAAGGTTGTAGCCGTTTTCAGACTTGGAAAAGACAGACGATGGCTGTCTCGTGTGCTGACAACCGAAACAGAAGATGATAATTTCACTTGTCCCTGAAAGGTTGAAGGCCTGCCATGTGATTTAACTGAAGACCATCGATGCTCATCTGGCTTTTCCTGCGACCTCAGCGTAGAGTTTTCATGTCCTGATTGACTTTGCTTTACCAGAGAAAGATTCATGCTTAATGCCAGCACTGTGTGTGATGTGGTGGTAGGTGACCTACTCTCCATATCTCGTTCAGTGTCCTCACATATTGTTGTGTTAGAATTTACTATCTGACCGTCTTTTCCAGCTTCTGTGCTTTCTGGCAGTTGCTCGGGAGCATCTGTTTCTATTGGACTGTCTGTCGGTTCAGTGGTGCAAACCTGCCGAACAAGCATTAACTTCCGCTGTCTAGTTAACTCTGACATCTTCGAATTCAGGTAGTTAAGTGATCGACCATCTGTTAGACATGCGGCACCGTGTTCATCCTTAGCCCGCTTCTGTGTCTTCTCCATGGCAATATCTAGGCTGTTGGCAGGAGAAAGCATACGTTTACTTGAGGCAGTGGGCTCTTGCTGTGGACAAAGGTTTGCTAATGGCAGCTTTTGAGTGCAGTGTAAGGAACCAAGGGATGATTTATTTTGGCTTTCAGCAATATGATTCTGGCTAAGGGCTGTGATATTCATCTGAATGCCAACTGAACCAAGTCGTCTTCCGTGTTGCCTGTCTGGTTTGGTTTTCGGATCAGTGTTGACTTCAGTAAAATTTACATTGGAAGCCACTGTTGAGGGAGGCAGTGTATGTTCATGTGTAATTAAAATCTGTGGAACAGCGGTAGTTTCTGACAACTGACAGGTTGTGTCAACTTGATCATCAGGTAAAACCACCGAGGCTTTAGGGACAGTCTGGTGACTTGGTTGGGTTACATAAACATTCTGTATTTTATCACTTAACTTTGAAACATTAATCTCATTCGCAATTGGTATTGTAAGAACAGGCACTGTAATTTGTGCACCCTGTACACCCGTGAAATCATATGCTTGCCCTGTTTTTAACACTGGGCACTCCAGTTGGTATTTAGGTACCAAGTTTTTCATATTTTCTGTATCTGCAGGCTTATGAGTGTCTGCTTGACCATGCAAAACAGAAACCATAGATTGTGACTCCTGACATTTGACAAGTCTTGTGGTCTGGTGCCATGGGTGAGGAAGACCGTGAACTTCGGGTTTCTGGGTTTGGCAACCAAGGTTGACACATTGAACCATTTGGTCATTCTTCTGTGAAGATGATTCCACTGAATGTAAGACAAAAGGCTGAACAAGTCCATGCTTATTTACATTTTGTGGTCTATATTGGGATAATGAAAAAGCATTAGTGGGTTGGCCTCTTTGGAGTGAGACTGATGATTTTCCTGATAGTTGTTGCGTTTCTGGTCCAATCTTTAAAGACATCTGACGTACTAGTGGCCCTCTTCTTCGTTCAATAAGGGGAACCTGGGGGGTTGGAGAACTCAAGGTAGTTTTTGGCAATGAAGTTAACACTGGTGACAAAGACCTGCTGGGTGAGATGTTACTGTAGTCAAAGGATTTGCTCCGGTAATCAGAAGAAATCTCAACAGATGGTTGAGTATAAGTTATTTGCTCCGAGGCAGCCCGTCTCATTATTCCTGGAACTCCTAGGGTGTTGCTGACTACAGGTAGCCCTTGAACCTCTGGTGGTTTCCTATTGATTTCCACCCTAGATGGACTTTCTGATCGAGGAGGATCATCTCTGTCAAATGAGGCTGAAACACTGGAGCACCTTGATAAACTACTGTCTCGACTGAGGCTACGAGAGAGGCTCGACTCAAAGCTGGACTCCCCTGAAGAGTGTTCCATTTGAGCCAGTCTTATTCGTTTCTTTTTTGGTGGCAGTTTTTCAGTTGGTAGTTTAGACAAGCTCTCACTTCTCTGTGGCCAGTTAAATGTCTCTGAAAGCTTTTCTGTTGGTTCACTGACTTGATTGTCATGCTCTCTATCCGGTTCCTCCGTGACAAGGATTTCAGGAACTTGAATATTGTTTTGACGGACCAACTTTAAGTGGGTATGTGGAGAGTTGTCACTTGCATCTAACAAAGATTGTTTTTCATTTCTGGCCAACACTTGGTTGGCACATTTCGGTGTTGACATTTTTTCATTGTAACTTTTTAATGAGGAACTCATTATACCTTCAACATTGGTTTTCATAGAGCCATTAGTGTCCTTTTTTTCTACAGAATCAACTGAACATGATCGTTCAAGAGATTCACTTATTTCAAAAGAGTTTGGCCGACTGAGAGAGTTAGTGTGACGGATGACTGAGGTACCACTTCCCTGTCTCTGCAGTTCTGTTTTATCTTTACTAGTCGTACAGATCGGATTCTCTCGTATTGGAGACAGTCTTGCCTCTTCACTGCCTCTTGCAATTAGCTGCATTTGACCAACGACAGCAGGATTAGTAGAAGTGTATGTGTGCTGGGAATTGAAATCCCCTGAAAAACCCATGGTCATTTGGCATGAATCAAAACTCTTTGAACAAGGAGGAGTCGTTTCGGTTGGAGACTGTTCATCATCATCGCCTACACTTTTCATTTTTCTTCTTTTCCTTATCATTGGTTGTTCCACAGTATTTGAAAAAACTGAACTTCTGCTTAAAACAGGTTGTTGTATTCCATGTACAAACACATCTGGCTCAGTATCTCTGACAGGTAAAGACTTTTTCTTTGGACCATGCAATTCAGAGCAAAAAAACTTCTTGTGATTTTCAAAGTTTTCGAGTTTTCTATAATGATTATGACAGGTCTCACATTCATACGTTCCTTTGCCTGTTTGGGGCTTTCGGGTTCTTTCCGGAGCATGATCAAATGACTTACTTCGGATCTCTTGGGTTATGTTTGGTCCACGATGACCTTCATCCATGGAATGAACTGAAAGAAGAACATGGCCATCATTTGTAGAAAAATCCTCAATTGCTTTCTGCCTGACTAAAGTTCGATGAACTTGATTTGGTGTTGAAGGTGCTGAAGAGAAGACATCATCATTTAGAGAACCTATTTTATCATCAAATGAATGGCTGATTCGTAAGGGGTGAGGTTGAGGGGTAGCGTTAGGTAAAACAGCCGACTGGCCAGGTGTTGTTGGCATTGAATTGCTTCTTGTAATTGGTAAACAATCAATAGTTGGATATTGAGGTGGTACAGAGAGAAGAAATATTGGTTTGGATTTATCAGTCGGTGTAAAGGGAGTTTTTGGTATGTCAGAATTGGAACTAGATCTTTTTACTACTGGTTTTAAATCAAACTGAAAAGAATCTTTGAATATATATGATTTGGGGGAATCTATGCTACCTCTTCTGGAAAGGGACGTACGTCTCGGTTTGACACTATCGAGTTGCTTGGCATCAACAACAGCCTCATTGTCCGATATTAACTTGGTGATGCGCTCCTCAAGAGAAAGAGCCTTTGTCTCCAGTGGAGGACGCATCTGTCCTGAGAAAACATTGGGTTTTCCAGCAGGTGCTGCATGCATGACAGTGGCCATTACTGGGGAGGACAAAGCTTGTGGAATTTTTATGTTGCATTCTGCTGGTGGAGTAATCTTAACCAAGGGACTTGGGGGGCTCATAGCCTGATCTGCACTTTCAGACCGTGAAAAGTAACCAGAATCGGTGCTTCCCAGACTTCGGGGGCTAAGCAGACATTTGCCCTGAGGCTGCTGGGAGTAGTCGGTGGCTTGTTGTCTTTGAAGCTGTGCGTGTCCGCTTCCCGTTGGAGATTTACACTGCTGATTTTCATCTTCACTTATGGAATCATGTAAGGGACTAAAGCAATCAACCTCTTTCAGTGAAGACAGGACAGAAATGTTGGATCGTAGACTTGCTGACTGAAAGTCTCTCGGTCTTTGTGCTGTCGCGTGCTCTGGTGTAGAATCAGTAACTCTTGGACTGTCTGCTCGCAGTGGTGAAACACTCACAGGGTAAACAACCACTTTAGGAAGAGCAGCAATAACTTTGGGCTCACAGCCCTTCTGACCAGCAATAGATTTAAGATTTTCAAATATTATAGGCTGTTCTGCCTCCACTTGGCTGCCTTGCGCTGTGCCTGAACTCTGCAAGCTGCTCTCCGATAAAGCAGTCAGGCTACTTTGTGAGGAGTCTGGGTCCAGCTCGACTGTACTAACATCCTCATCACTCTCAGCACTACATTCAACATCTGAATGAGCGCTAAGGCCTTTGTCAGACTCCTGAGAGAGAGAACCACTTCCAAAGTCTTTTGATATAAGCCCTAGTTTGATTGCGTGGGCATGAGACTTTTTATGCTTATAAAGATTGCTTTTTGTCTTGAATGAAAAACCACATGTAATACAAGGATATGGTCTTTCTCCTGTGTGGGACCGAATGTGCTTTAGCAACACACTTGGCTTTGCACATGCTCTGCTGCAGTACTCACAAACATACTTTCCTTGTTTTTTTGGTTTCTGGTCTTTGACCGAGCCATCACCCATTTGATTAATTCCAAAACTGACAACTGTCGCCACCTGCACAGGGTTAAACCCTGGCGTGACTGGAACCTGGATGGAATTGGGAACAGTCGCAGAGAGGGACTGGCATGTCTGCACTACAGGTGGCTGACTCTGAGGCAGGCCACTGGACCCAAAAGGAACTGGAGCATAGGTCAAATTTAACGATGGACCAGCACTGTAGCTCTTTTGAAGGCCTGGCTTTTCCTGCTGGTAATCGACCGTCTTAGCCTGCTGCTTCTGTGAGGACTGCAGTAATGCACTACTGTAGAATGGTTGTTTAACTGCATTATTTGGGTGCTTTAATGCAGGTTCAGACTGAGGACTGAAATTAACTGCTGGCATAGCCATGGACATCTCTGTCTGGGAAGCAGGAACTGAGATGGATTTAACAAGCTGACCAATTGGGTTGCAGTTCTTTTTGTCTGTCAGAGTGTTGAAGTCTGGCTCCATAGCTTTGAGAAGAACTTCAAGAGAAGCAGCTGTGTGAGAGGAAGATGTGCTTTTGTTGCTAAATTTTTCCATCCAACTTTGCTGTTCTGACTCTTTAACACAGGTTAGTTCTGCATTCTTTTGTTGGACAAGAGTCTCTGGCTCTAAGGTAGTTACATCATTTTTGTCAGCGTTTACTGTCTTGTCTGCCTGTGCCTCTTTCTGAACATTTTTAAAATCATGCACTGAATTGGAAGAACTGTGTGTTGGGCAGCCAGGTGAGGCGTCCTTGGATGAAGCAGAGCTTTGTGGGGAAATCGATTTCTTAGTTTGTGACTGCTTCTTGATCGGAGATTTGGGTATCTTCTTCAGCTGGTTTTCAGCTGCAACTTTCTTTCTCTTCAATCCTTTGATGCTATCAGAATTTCTGCCAGTACCTGTTGAAAAAAAGTATATTAATTAAACGACCTGGAAATTACAGTTACCATCAGTAACACAATGTTACAATGTACACGATCAGCCATAACATTAAAACCACTCCTTGTCTCTACACAAAGTCCATTTTATCAGCTCCACTTACCATATAGAAGCACTTTGTAGTTCTACAGTTACTGACTGTAGTCCATCTGTTTCTTTGCATGCTTTGTTAGCCCAATTTCATGCTGTTCTTCAATGGTCAGGACCCCCACAGGACCACCACAGAGCAGATATTATTTAGGTGGTGGATCATTCTCAGCACTGCACTGACAATGACATGGTGGTGGTGTGTTAGTGTGTGTTGTGCTGGTATGAGTGGATAAGACACAGCAATGCTGATGGAGTTTTTAAACACCTCACTGTCCCTGCTGAACTGAGAATAGTCCACCAACCAAAAACATCCAGCCAACAACAGCCTGTGGGCAGCGTCCTGTGACCACTGATGAAGGTCTAGAAGATGACCAACTCAAACAGCAGCAATAGATGAGCGATCGTCTCTGACTTTACATCTACAAGGTGGACCAACTAGGTAGGAGTGTCTGATAGAGTGGACAGTGAGTGGACACGGTATTTAAAAACTCCGGCAGCGCTGCTGTGTCTGATCCACTCATACCAGCACAACACACACTAACACACCACCACCATGTCAGTGTCACTGCAGTGCTGAGAATCATCCACCACCTAAATAATACCTGCTCTGTGGTGGTCCTGACCATTGAAGAACAGGGTGAAAGCAGGCTAAAAAAGTATGTAGAGAAACAGATGGACTACAGTCAGTAATTGTAGAACTACAAAGTGCTTCTATATGGTAAGTGGAGCTGATAAAATGAGTGTAGTGAGTGTAGAAACAAGGAGGTGGTTTTAATGTTATGGCTGATCGGTGTATATTACAACACAATAATAACTCTTTATAATCTGCTTAAAGTACACTTTTACCACATAAAATAAGGGGATACTAAACCCAGTCTGCATGTCCATATTATGAAACTGTGTGAGAAGTCTCCATAATGACAACATAATACAAAATTGTGCTTTTACACTGGCTACTGGTCTAGTCCCAAATGTTCCAGTCATATGAATCCAGATACCTATTTAAGATACAAACAGTAACTAAGAGTAACCCTAAGTAAAACCAGCAGCACTGTTAGTTGCTGATTTGATTATGAATGCCACCTCAGAAAGCATGAAACACAATGTAAAACACAAAATAAAAATGGTCTCGTTAGTAAGTGCTCTTTTTTTTCTGCCAAGTTTCTTCTTTTTTTTTTTTTCACAGAGTAATGGAAGTTTTGAAAACTGGAAAATGGAACTGTGCTTTTTTTAGCTTCAGTCTCCTAGGCACTAACAACACCATGTGGCATAATGTATTTAACCATTTATGTAACATACAAAAGGAGAAATATAATGTTTTCAGTGTTTTCAATGACAAACAATTCAATTTATTAAATATAATATATTAACTTTTTATATTATAATTTATACTATTGCACTTTAATCATTAAATACAGTAGCTTTTTTTCATACTATACGAACATTTTGGGTTACGAGCGATCTTTTTCCAACTTAACGTACAAACAAATTTTGGATTACGAACCGAAATTCGCGAAACACAAGTTTCTCTCTCTCTCTCTCTCTCTCTCTCTCTCTCTCTCTCTCTCTCTCTCTCTCTCTCTCTCTCTCTATCTATCTATCTATCTATCTATATATCTATATACAGTGTATCACAAAAGTGAGTACACCCCTCACATTTCTGCAGATATTTAAGTATATCTTTTCATGGGACAACACTGACAAAATGACACTTTGACACAATGAAAAGTAGTCTGTGTGCAGCTTATATAACAGTGTAAATTTATTCCTCCCTCAAAATAACTCAATATACAGCCATTAATGTCTAAACCACCGGCAACAAAAGTGAGTACACCCCTAAGAGACTACACCCCTAAATGTCCAAATTGAGCACTGCTTGTCATTTTCCCTCCAAAATGTCATGTGATTTGTTAGTGTTACTAGGTCTCAAGTGTGCATAGGGAGCAGGTGTGTTCAAATTAGTAGTACAGCTCTCACACTCTCTCATACTGGTCACTGAAAGTTCCAACATGGCACCTCATGGCAAAGAACTCTCTGAGGATCTTAAAAGACGAATTGTTGCGCTACATGAAGATGGCCAAGGCTACAAGAAGATTGCCAACACCCTGAAACTGAGCTGCAGCACAGTGGCCAAGATCATCCAGCGTTTTAAAAGAGCAGGGTCCACTCAGAACAGACCTCGCGTTGGTCGTCCAAAGAAGCTGAGTGCACGTGCTCAGCGTCACAGCCAACTGCTGTCTTTGAAAGATAGGCGCAGGAGTGCTGTCAGCATTGCTGCAGAGATTGAAAAGGTGGGGGGTCAGCCTGTCAGTGCTCAGACCATACGCCGCACACTACATCAAATCGGTCTGCATGGCTGTCACCCCAGAAGGAAGCCTCTTCTGAAGTCTCTACACAAGAAAGCCCGCAAACAGTTTGCTGAAGACATGTCAACAAAGGACATGGATTACTGGAACCATGTCCTATGGTCTGATGAGACCAAGATTAATTTGTTTGGTTCAGATGGTCTCAAGCATGTGTGGCAGCAATCAGGTGAGGAGTACAAAGATAAGTGTGTCATGCCTACAGTCAAGCATGGTGGTGGGAATGCCATGGTCTGGGGCTGCATGAGTGCAGCAGGTGTTGGGGAGTTACATTTCATTGAGGGACACATGAACTCCAATATGTACTGGGAAATACTGAAGCAGAGCATGATCCCCTCCCTCCGGAAACTGGGTCGCAGGGCAGTGTTCCAGCATGATAATGACCCCAAACACACCTCTAAGACGACCACTGCTTTATTGAAGAGGCTGAGGGTAAAGGTGATGGACTGGCCAAGCATGTCTCCAGACCTAAACCCAATAGAACATCTTTGGGGCATCCTCAAGCGGAAGGTGGAGGAGCGCAAAGTCTCGAATATCCGCCAGCTCCGTGATGTCGTCATGGAGGAGTGGAAAAGCATTCCAGTGGCAACCTGTGAAGCTCTGGTACACTCCATGCCCAGGAGAGTTAAGGCAGTTCTGGGAAATAATGGTGGCCACACAAAATATTGACACTTCAGGAACTTTCACTAAGGGGTGTACTCACTTTTGTTGCCGGTGGTTTAGACATTAATGGCTGTATATTGAGTTATTTTGAGGGAGGAATAAATTTACACTGTTATATAAGCTGCACACAGACTACTTTTCATTGTGTCAAAGTGTCATTTTGTCAGTGTTGTCCCATGAAAAGATATACTTAAATATCTGCAGAAATGTGAGGGGTGTACTCACTTTTGTGATACACTGTATATATATATATTCATGGGACAACACTGACAAAATGACACTTTGACACAATGAAAAGTAGTCTGTGTGCAGCTTATATAACAGTGTAAATTTATTCTTCCCTCAAAATAACTCAATATACAGCCATTAATGTCTAAACCACCGGCAACAAAAGTGAGTACACCCCTTAGTGAAAGTTCCTGAAGTGTCAATATTTTGTGTGGCCACCATTATTTCCCAGAACTTCCTTAACTCTCCTGGGCATGGAGTTTACCAGAGCTTCACAGGTTGCCACTGGAATGCTTTTTTACTCCTCCATGACGACATCACGGAGCTGGCGGATATTCGAGACTTTGCGCTCCTCCACCTTCCGCTTGAGGATGCCCCAAAGATGTTCTATTGGGTTTAGGTCTGGAGACATGCTTGGCCAGTCCATCACCTTTATCCTCAGCCTCTTCAATAAAGCAGTGGTCGTCTTAGAGGTGTGTTTGGGGTCATTATCATGCTGGAACACTGCCCTGCGACCCAGTTTCCGGAGGGAGGGGATCATGCTCTGCTTCAGTATTTCACAGTACATATTGGAGTTCATGTGTCCCTCAATGAAATGTAACTCCCCAACACCTGCTGCACTCATGCAGCCCCAGACCATGGCATTCCCACCACCATGCTTGACTGTAGGCATGACACACTTATCTTTGTACTCCTCACCTGATTGCCGCCACACATGCTTGAGACCATCTGAACCAAACAAATTAATCTTGGTCTCATCAAACCATAGGACATGGTTCCAGTAATCCATGTCCTTTGTTGACATGTCTTCAGCAAACTGTTTGAGGCTTTCTTGTGTAGAGACTTCAGAAGAGGCTTCCTTCTGGGGTGACAGCCATGCAGACCAATTTGATGTAGTGTGCAGCGTATGGTCTGAGCACTGACAGGCTGACCCCCCACCTTTTCAATCTCTGCAGCAATGCTGACAGCACTCCTGCGCCTATCTTTCAAAGACAGCAGTTGGATGTGATGCTGAGCACGTGCACTCAGCTTCTTTGAACGACCAACGCGAGGTCTGTTCTGAGTGGACCCTGCTCTTTTAAAACGCTGGATGATCTTGGCCACTGTGCTGCAGCTCAGTTTTAGGGTGTTGGCAATCTTCTTGTAGCCTTGGCCATCTTCATGTAGCGCAACAATTCGTCTTTTAAGATCCTCAGAGAGTTCTTTGCCATGAGGTGCCATGTTGGAACTTTCAGTGACCAGTATGAGAGAGTGTGAGAGCTGTACTACTAAATTGAACACACCTGCTCCCTATGCACACCTGAGACCTAGTAACACTAACAAATCACATGACATTTTGGAGGGAAAATGACAAGCAGTGCTCAATTTGGACATTTAGGGGTGTAGTCTCTTAGGGGTGTACTCACTTTTGTTGCCGGTGGTTTAGACATTAATGGCTGTATATTGAGTTATTTTGAGGGAAGAATAAATTTACACTGTTATATAAGCTGCACACAGACTACTTTTCATTGTGTCAAAGTGTCATTTTGTCAGTGTTGTCCCATGAAAAGATATACTTAAATATCTGCAGAAATGTGAGGGGTGTACTCACTGCTGTGATACACTGTATATATATATATATATATATATATATATATATACATACAGGGGTTGGACAAAATAACTGAAACACCTGGTTTTAGACCACAATAATTTACTAGTATGGTGTAGGGCCTCCTTTTGCGGCCAATACAGCGTCAATTCGTCTTGGAAATGACATATACAAGTCCTGCACAGTGGTCAGAGGGATTTTAAGCCATTCTTCTTGCAGGATAGTGGCCAGGTCACTACGTGATGCTGGTGGAGGAAAACGTTTCCTGACTCGCTTCTTCAAAACACCCCAAAGTGGCTCAATAATATTTAGATCTGGTGACTGTGCAGGCCATGGGAGATGTTTAACTTCACTTTCATGTTCATTAAACCAATCTTTCACCAGTCTTGCTGTGTGTATTGGTGCATTGTCATCCTGATACACGGCACCGCCATTGGATGCACATGGTCCTCCAGAATGGTTCGGTAGTCCTTGGCAGTGACGCGCCCATCTAGCACAAGTATTGGGCCAAGGGAATGCCATGATATGGCAGCCCAAACCATCACTGATCCACCCCCATGCTTCACTCTGGGCATGCAACAGTCTGGGTGGTACGCTTCTTTGGGGCTTCTCCACACCGTAACTCTCCCGGATGTGGGGAAAACAGTAAAGGTGGACTCATCAGAGAACAATACATGTTTCACATTGTCCACAGCCCAAGATTTGCGCTCCTTGCACCATTGAAACCGACGTTTGGCATTGGCACGAGTGACCAAAGGTTTGGCTATAGCAGCCCGGCCGTGTATATTGACCCTGTGGAGCTCCCGACGGACAGTTCTGGTGGAAACAGGAGAGTCGAGGTGCACATTTAATTCTGCTGTGATTTGGGCAGCCGTGGTTTTATGTTTTTTGGATACAATCCGGGTTAGCACCCGAACATCCCTTTCAGACAGCTTCCTCTTGCGTCCACAGTTAATCCTGTTGGATGTGGTTTGTCCTTCTTGGTGGTATGCTGACATTACCCTGGATACCGTGGCTCTTGATACATCACAAAGACTTGCTGTCTTGGTCACAGATGCGCCAGCAAGACGTGCACCAACAATTTATCCTCTTTTGAACTCTGGTATGTCACCCATAATGTTGTGTGCATTGCAATATTTTGAGCAAAACTGTGCTCTTACCCTGCTAATTGAACCTTCACACTCTGCTCTTACTGGTGCAATGTGCAATTAATGAAGATTGGCCACCAGACTGGTCCAATTTAGCCATGAAACCTCCCACACTAAAATGACAGGTGTTTCAGTTATTTTGTCCAACCCCTGTATATATATATATATATATATATATATACACATATATATACACAGTGAGTGAACATTCGGAGAGCGGGCTGTGTTTTTCCGGTGTTTTCTTTATACTTTGTGAAATTAAATACTAAAATGTCCCTAAACAAGGTGCCTAGAAAGCGTAGTGGTGAGAAAATGAATCTTTTACTATTTGTTGTTGTACTCGGCTGAGTAAAGTATTCTTTCTTTCGTGCATTTACACCTACAAAATACAACACTATTAAAATAAAGAAAGAAATAATAGATAAATCTGAGAGTTATTGTTGTTTCTGGTAGATACATTTTATATAAAAAGAAGAAAATGTATTATGGTGTATGGTACAGCACACGTACTGTACTGAAATGTGATGAGTTTTTTATGTACAGTACTACTGTGTATTGTTGTTTATTATTGTTTATTACAGTATTATCTATTCTATAATTTAAGATTTAAGGGAAAATATACTTGTATTTATAACAAAAAAGACCATTTAAGACATTAGAGAGGTTGGGTAAGGGGTTTGGGAGGTCTGGCACAGATTAATTTTATTTACATTATTTCTTATGGGAAAAATAGGTTTAACTAACGAACATTTTGACTTAAGAACAGCCCTTCAGAACCAATTAAATTCGTAAGTTAAGGGTCTACTCTATTTACAAAATACAATTACAGCACAGTAAAAAGACAAACAATTACTTTATACTTTTATCACTTAAATTAAAGTTTAGGTCATTTAACAAATTACAGTTTTGCCTTTTTAAAAAATAGTCCAAACTTGTCTGGAAGTAAGGTTTGTATAACATGCTTACATTTAGCATTTTTCTTGAATACACCGATCAGGCATAACGTTATGACCACCTTCCTAATATCCCCTTTTTGCTGCCAAAACAGCCCTGACCCGTCGAGGCATGGACTCCACTAGACCCCTGAAGGTGTGCTGTGGTATCTGGCACCAAGATGTTAGCAGCAGATCCTTTAACTCCTGTAAGTTGTGAGGTGAGGCCTCCATGGATCGGAACTTGTTTGTCCAGCACATCCCACAGATGCTTGATTGTATTGAGATCTGGTAATTTGGAGGCCAAGTCAACACCTCAAACTGGTTGTTGTGCTCCTCAAACCATTCCTGAAGCATTTCTGCTTTGTGGCAGGGTGCAGATGCATATGAGTCTGGGAAGGGATTTAAAAAGATCTCAAAACAATTAGAAATCAGCCATTCCACTGTCCGGAAAATAATTACTAGTGGTGAACATTTAAAACAACTGCCAACATGACCAGGTCAGGCCGTCCTAGCAAGTTCAGCCCAAGAGCAGACTGCAAGATGCGTAAAGAAATCTCCAATAATCCTACAATGTCATCACAGGACCTACAGGTAGCTCTTGCCACAGTTCATGTCAAGGTACATGCATATATCATCAGAAAGAGACCTAGACAAAGACCAGGACTTCTGGAACAATGTGCTTTGGACAGATGAATCCAAAGCTGAATTATTTGGGCACAGTAACAGAAGACATCTTTGGTGCAAACCAAACACAGCATTTGAGCACAAGAACCTCATACCTACTGTGAAGCATGGAGGTGGAAATGTCATGGTTTGGGGCTGCTTTACAGCAGCAGGGCCTGGCAAGCTCTCCATTATAGAATCTACAATGAATTTTTCAGTATATCAGAGGGTGCTTGAGAAAAATGTAAGACCATCTGTTTTAAAACTGAAGCGGAGGTGGACCATGCAACATGACAACGACCCAAAACATTCCAGTAAATCCACCAAGGAATGGCTCAAAAGAAAGAAATGGAGAGTTCTGGAATGGCCAAGTCAAAGCCCTGATTCTAATTTTATTGAGATGCTGGGATTTGAAACGGGAAGTGCATGCAAGAAACCCCTCAAACCTCACACAGCTGAAGAAAAGTGGAAAAACTTTCTCCCAGTCGATGTCAGAAAGGTAGATGGTTATAGTAAACGTCTGATTGAGGTTATTTCAGGCAAAGGGGGAAACACCAGCTATTAGGGCATAAGGTGTCCTAACTTTTTCCTCACAATAAATTTCCATTTTTGTTCATTACATTTTACAGCTTGGGTTTAAAAGTAATTTTTTCAGTTTTATTTGTTTAATAATATAAGCTCCATCTCTCAGTACTGTTCAAATGAAGCTCAAATGTTCATATGTTTAAATATTTTTAAAAAGACAAAAGGTTCTCATGGGGTGTCCTAACTTTTTCACATGTCTGTATGTCACATTTGAACATCATACTGTACTGTTGTAATTTGATTTAACTTTGAAAAAGTCCATAGATAACATCTATTACCATGTGGATATATTTTTTGGACCCCTCTGTATGTTTGTTTTATTATTTACTAAAGTAAATTTACTGTTACCTGTGAATGTGCATTTCTAAATTACTGAATTTGTGAACTGTGTGAGAAGTTAATAAAATAAGCAATATTTTTTAGGTAGGTAAGTCATACACTCATTCGTGTTCCTTTAGTCAATGTCTGGCTCAAACAGCAACATTAAATACAGCAAGGACATTTTAATGAGAGTGAAAAATATTTAAAACCTTTTCCGTGCCTGGTCTCCTAGTTAATATACAAAGGTGCTCTTGTTTCCTGCCAAACTGTAACAGAAGTGCATTGCCTGAGCTGAACATCTGCTGCAGTCCCTCCTCCCAGTGTGGGATTTCCCTTCCCTCCCTTTTATATCATTTTGGTTGGCACCAAAAGGTAGGTGAGAAATGATTTGTCAGTGGTTGGTTAGTCATTAAAATAAATCCCTATGAATGGCAAAGTATAAATAGAATTTTAGCAACATTAATTGTCTTCAAAAAAACTAAAAAAAAAAAAAAATGCTTTAAATTTGGGCAATTTGTACAATTAAGCATAAAATTAGTAAATACTGATCCTCTTCTTCTTATTATTGTGCATGGTAAAAAGACTTCAAGGACCAGATCCACTTTGATATACAGTACAATAAGCCAATACATAATTATGCATAAAAATGTAAGTGGCTATTTTAAAACACATACAAATCTATAATGCTAATTGACAACCGTGGAGAGTACCAACCAACAGTGGTCCGAGATGGGACAAATCTTGAACCATTGACAGGGTAAGCCAAATAATGCACAATGCCTAATTGTTTGGGACACATTTGAGTTTGTTTGTTTGTTTATTAGGATTTTAACGTCATGTTTTACACTTTGGTTACATTCATGACAGGAACGGTAGTTACTCATTACATAAGATTCATCAGTTCACAAGGTTATATCAAACACAGTCATGGACAATTTAGTGTCTCCAATTCACCTCACTTGCATGTCTTTGGACTGTGGGAGGAAACCCATGCAGACACAGGGAGAACATGCAAACTCCACACAGAAAGGACCCAGATTGCCACTCCTGGGGATCGAACCCAGGACCTTCTTGCTGTGAGGCGACAGTGCTACCCAGAGATGGGGACCGAATCGCACGTAAGTTGCACACACAGTCCGAGTCGAGTCCAAGTCACACGTAAGTCACACACACAGCAACTTCAGACTCGACTCAGACTCGTTTCAAATGACTCGGACTCGACTCGTCACTCGCAAAAAATAACTTGTGGACAACAAAAGTCAGCAACATTAGTTACATGTGACAAGTAATTAGTTACAGTAACAAATAATGTGAATGGAACACTCCTACAGAATTGCCGCTAATGATTGTAAGAACTGCTTTCTGAACCAATCGGACCTTCTGATTAAAATTTTTTTTAAGAAATGCTGTTATTTGCATGTATTGCAGCATCACACCGATGATGGTCAATGAAACGCTTGATTGGCTTTCTAACGAGTTAGTGTTTTACTTCACAACCGAGCACATTTACAAAAGAACAGATTATATCCCTAATGGGACACACGAATATAAATTTAATAGCATCTGAAACAACATAAGCTAAGGTAAGCAGTGGTTATGGATATTTTGCTGTGTTTTGGATTTTGGCCACTGTGCTGTAATTTGCAATGAAAACAAAACGCCAGTTTAAGCTTTTAACTGGTACCTAGGAAAGTAAAGGCACTAAGTAAAACGGCTAAATACAGTCGCTAATCGGTTGTTGTTTTTTATCTGAACTTACATATTATTTGTTTATTTCTACGCTGTTGAGTTTAATGTTTTTATTTAATGTTTAATGTTAATGTGTTATTATTGAACATTGAATTATTGAACATTCATTAAATTTCCCATCCAAAAAAAAAAAAACTTACTTTGTAGCAAACTAGCACTTTCAATCAAATTTACCTTACGGTTACACTGTGACAACCCTCCTTTTAACCCCCATGTGCCATTTTCGACTTAATCTTGCCCTCAAGATCTGGAGCTTGGTCTGAGTAGGTTGGTTGCAGCTTTTTCATGAGAAGTGCCCCTACATGGACAGGGTGCTTTAAAATGTGGCAGACCCACAGGTTCTCCCTGCCCTGTAGGTAAGATACAAGGTACCACACTGTATCCGAATGTATAAACAATACCTCACTTCCCTGTTTTCTCTCATTTGCATTGTTATTTAATGTGTTAGACAGAGGGCTGAAAGATATTTCATCCCAGGTAATGTGGGATGACCTGATGATGATGGACTCTTAGGTGGAGAGTCACCGACTAATGTACATGTACAGCACAATAGAAAAATTGCCTGATCATCATGTGGGTGGTCCTCACCCACCAGTACTATTGAAACATTTCACTCTTCACAAACCACACTTCCCTGTATTGGCATCACCGCAAAAACGAATGCAAACATCAGCCATAACATTAAAACCACCTCCTTGTTTCTACACTCACTGTACATTTTAGCAGCTCCACTTACCATATAGAAGCACTTTGTAGTTCTACAATGACTGACTGTTTCTCTGCATGCTTTGTTAGCCCCCTTTCATGCTCTTCTTCAATGGTCAGGACTCTCCCAGGACCACTACAGAGTAGGTATTATTTAGGTGGTGGATCATTCTCAACACTGCAGTGACACTGACATGGTGGTGGTGTGTTAGTGTGTGTTGTGCTGGTATGAGTGAATAAGACACAGCAATGCTGATGGAGTTTTTAAACACCTCACTGTCACTGCTGGACTGAGAATAGTCCACCAACTAAAAATATCCAGCCAACAGCACCCCATGGGCAGCGCTGTGACCACTGATGAAGGTCAAGAAGATGACCAACTCAAACAGCTGCAATAGATGAGCGATCGTGTCTGACTTTACATCTACAAGGTGGACCAACTAGGTAGGAGTGTCTAACAGAGTGGACAGTGAGTGGACACGGTATTTAAAAACTCCAGCAGCGCTGCTCTGTCTGATCCACTCATACCAGCACAACACACACTAACACACCACCACCATGCCAGTGTCACTGCAGTGCTGAGAATCACCCACCACCTAAATAATACCTGCTCTGTGGTGGTTCTGTGCTTCTATATGGTAAGTGGAGCTGATTAAATGGACAGTGTGTGTAGAAACCAGAAGGTGGTTTTAATGTTATTGCTGATTAGTGTATGTTCAATAAGCATTTTGAGCATGTGTATTCTTTACAATATCTGCTGGTTTTAATGTGAATACTGCACTATGTTTCCACCTAGTACTTATAGTGTATACCTTTCATAAACAAATAAATATTCTGTAAAGACTGTAAAAGAAAAAAATACCTTTCTGAGCACCCCTGGGCTCTTTGAGCTCCTTCTGTGCCTCTTCTATCTTATCTGCAAAAAAAAGATGAGAAATTCCTTTAGCCTATACATATTCACACAATTTTAGTTATTATGCAGTATGCAATTTTATTTATTCTTTATTAGTGCATCAAATAAAATCAAAGTAATTTAATACAGGAAAATACATAGATTTTAACTTTGATGCTCATTGACATGTAAAACAACAACAACAACAAACACTTCATCACTTGGTATTCTTTTTATATTTTATTTTTTTTGCATTTTCTCCCCTTTTTCTCCCCTTTAGCGCATCCAACCGCTCAATTGCATCATGCTTCCTCTCCACCAATGCCGATCCCTGCTCTGATCGAGGAGAACAAAGCTAACCCACGCCACCTCCGACACGTGGGCAGCAGCCATATGCATCTTATCACCCACACTTTTGATGAGTGCAGTGCAGCTCAGCACTGTGTATGGAGAGACACACCCTGAGAGCACTCTTTTCTCATCTCTGTGCAGGCGCCATCAGTCAGCCAGCAGAGGTTGTAATTGCATAAGTTATGAGAGATAGACCCTATGCGGCTTAATCCCGCCCATATCTGAACAACAGGTCAATCGTTGTTCATGTATCCTAGCCTAGCCGGCAGGCAGAGCTGACATTCGATATGATGTATTTGAGACCCCAGCTCCGGTTCCAGCGTGTGTTTTTACCACTGCGCCACCTGAGCGGCCCGACTTGGTATTCTTGATGCCAAAACATATTTGAAGTTTTGTGAGAAGGAATGGCAACATTACAAAGTGGTAAATGCTTTACTGCCCCAACTTTTTTTAGATGTCCTGCAGGCCTGAAATGCAGGAATGGATGTAAGAAGCAGTTAAGGTGTAGTCTTTTTTTTTTTTTATTTTAGTTTAGATGTGTGAAACAGAAACATAACTGTGGATCTAATATTACTAAAATTAATACTCATTGTGTTGGCTACTCACAAACATGAGCAATGAGTCCACTGCAATTAATTCAGTAAAATCCTTTATGTTATGTATGTTTTATGACATTTATGTAAGAATCAGTGGCGGCTCCTGCCAAATCTCTCAGGGGGGGCAACTGTTGCGATGATGGCCAAGGTGACCCGTTCAATGGGTAAATTAAAGCTTAAATAATTAACATCCTAAGTCATCTGTCAGTTTGCCCTCACAAATAACTTTGAACATGGAGAGAGACCAGCTTTACCATTAATCATAAAATTAACTAAAGCCTTCACCCTAACAATTTAATTCAGTCTTCATAAGATAGCATTTTATTTTAGGTGCAGCAGATCCTGAGGTAATAGTAGTCATGTTGACGAGATCGCTAGCTGCTCCAATTATCGCTACACCAGGTTACGTGTGACGCAAGCATGTAAGTGTGAGCCCTCCCGGAACCCATACAGATGTATTGCAGTGCCTACAGTTCGAAAAAAAGTGACTTAATATGAGAGTCTATCAGAGAAATCTGGGCGATTTTCAATCAGATTGAAATCGCCCAAAAGGGGCGGTACTGTACCAAACACAACTCGACGCTGATTGGGCTACGATATTCAGAACAGTCACAGCTAGTTTAACACTGGTTGAACGTGATTTTTTTGGTGAAATTTCTTCCCTTTCGCCCTTTGGTGGTGCGTCGTCCGATCTCCCTAAGGAACGAGCCGCCCATGGTAAGAATGTGCATTATTGATATGAAAGTAAGAATATCTGTAAGAGGTGGTGGTAACAGTTTATATCACTGTAGAGAGCAGGCCAACAAGCCACAGTTAAAAAGATTGCTTTGTTATAGATCCCTTTAAAAAGTTGACCATTCAGAAATGGTCCCATCAAATGGTGTCACACTGGATTTCTGTTCATGTTATTGCCTGCAAGCATGATGCATATTTTTTAGGTGCACAGATCTCAGGAAGAGTATGGGGGTGGGATGAAAGAGGGGGTGCCATGGCCGAGGTCATCATGAGTGTACTGCAGTCACGCCCTTCTGTCTCCATCCTAAACTTAACTCAACTAAACAAACCTTGATATCATTTCTCAAAACAAAATTTTACAAAGAGCAATCAGGACACTGTGATGAATAAATAAATAAATAAAAACAGTGTTTATATGTCTGTACTGGTTCCTTCTTTACAGAGAACGACCCTCTAATATAAATGCCAATATCTTAACAGAATGACATACAGAATCATTGTCTGATGATCTTAAAGGATGTTAATCTGTCTAATTCAGCAGATTTGAACTTCTAATTCTCACAATGGGACGGGCATTAATGTATACTGAAACAACCTTTTTTCTGATATTTCTACTTATTTAAGCAATATTTAAAAAAGCAAATTATCTGACAATAAAGGAAACCAATTTCACTTAATACAGGTAAATACAGTTAAAATATAAAAATATAAAGTGTAAAAATAATCAATTTATTTATTCAATACGACAGCTTTGAAAGACTATGTTGGCACTCGCAGGCTGGATGTAAAGACACTTTAATGAGTCAATGATGTGGAATCACTTATAAGTGAATCATGCTGATAGTGTACTATTAAAAGGAAGGTGATGCAGCTGAAAAACAAACTCAAAT
This sequence comes from Trichomycterus rosablanca, assembly GCF_030014385.1. Lineage (NCBI taxonomy): Eukaryota > Metazoa > Chordata > Actinopteri > Siluriformes > Trichomycteridae > Trichomycterus > Trichomycterus rosablanca. The sequence continues at coordinate 16,294,793 of NC_085989.1, read as the reverse complement.
GTGAATGTATGTGTATGAGGGATTTACTATACACCGATCAGCCATAACATTAAAACTCCTTGTTTCTACACTCACTGTCTATTGTCTACAATTCTACAATTACTGACTGTAGTCCATCTGTTTCTCTAAATACCTTTTTAGCCTGCTTTCACCCTGTTCTTCAATGGTCAGGACCCCCACCGGACCACCACAGAGCAGATATTATTTAGGTGGTGGATCATTCTTAGTACTGCAGTGACAATGACATGGTGGTGGTGTGTTAGTGTGTGTTGTGCTGGTATGAGTGGATCGGACACAGCAGCGCCGCTGGAGGTGTCAATGCAGTGACAATGACATGGTGGTGGTGTGTTAGTGTGTGTTGTGCTGGTATGAGTGGATCAGACACAGCAGCGCCGCTGGAGTTTTTAAATACCGTGTCCACTTACTGTCCACTCTGTTAGACACCTCTGTCTAGTTGGTCCACCTTGTAGATGTAAAGTCAGAGACGATTGCTCATCTATTGCTGCTGTTTGAGTTGGTCATCTTCTAGATCATCAGTGGTCACAGGATGCTGCCCATGGGGCGCTGTTGGCTGGATATTTTTAGTTGGTGGACTATTCTCAGTCCAGCAGTGACAGTGAGGTTTTTAAAAACTCCAGCAGCGCTGCTGTGTCTTATCCACTCATACCATTACACACCATTTACTTTGACTTTTATTTGATTGCAGACAGGATGAACCTGAGATATTTCATGTTTTATCTGCTCAACTTCATTTCATTTATTAATAAACATCCATTCCTTCATTTCAGACCTGCAACACATTCCAAAAAAAGTTGGGACAGTAAAGCATTTAGCACTTTGTAATGTTGCCCTTCCTTTTCACCACACTTAAAAGACGTTTTGGCACAGAGGATACCAAGTGATTTGGTGTTTCAGCTTTTATTTTGTCCCATTCTTCCTGCAAACACGTCTTAAAATGTGCAACAGTACGGGGTCGTCGTTGTCGCATTTTTCACTTCAAAATTTGGTCCGGAGCACACGGCGTCAAATTTCTCCAAAAAAAAAAAAAAAAAAAAAAAAAGACCTGGAATGCTGATTCATCTGACCACAATACACGTTTCCACTGTGTAATGGTCCATCCTAGATGCCTCCGAGCCCAGAGAAGTCGACGCCGCTTTTGGACATGGATAATATAAGGCTTCTTATTTGCACAGTAAAGTTTTAAGTGGCATTTGTGCATGTAACAGTATTGTAGTGCTTGACAAAGGTTTGCCAAAGTAATCCCTCACCCATGTGGTTATATCAGCTATTGTTGAGTGGCGGTTCTTGATGTAGTGCCGATATTATGCACTGTAGAGGGAGAAATAAGCAAATCCCTTCCAATCTTTCTTTGAGGTACATTGTTTTTAAACATTTCAATCATTTTCTCACGCATTTGTTTACAAACTGGAGATCCTCTGATCATCCTGAATGCTGCTTTTATACCAAACCATGATTACAATCACCTGTTGACATCACCTGTTTGGAATCGAATCATTATTTAGTTTTTCCACCTCATTTACTAGCCCTAAATTGCCCTCATCCCAACTTTTTTTTGGAATGTGTTGCAGGCCTGAAGTGCAGGAATGGATGTTTATTAATAAATGAAATGAAGTTGAGCAGATAAAACATGAAATATCTCAGGTTCATCCTGTCTGCAATCAAATAAAAGTCAAACTAAATGTAAGAAACACTGCATTTTTGTTTTTGTTGCATTTTCCACACTGTCCCAACTTTTTCTGATTTGGGGTTGTAGTTCAATCAGAACTGAAAAAATCAGAAATGGAAATAATGACAGAGAAAGGCAGATTAAGCAGAAGGTTTAATGTAACTTCAATTCACCCTGTTTGACCTTAGTGACAGAAAAAGAGCAAATGCTGGCTGGCATTCAGATGGGAGTTCCAAGCTCAGTGAGCTCTTTCGGAGGGCCGGCTTTTCCCAGAAGCACAGTCAACAACCCTTCCCTCCTCATTACTGTCACACACACACACACACACGCACACACCTCACACACAACTCACAAGCCCGATCAGAATGACAAAGAATGAAAGAATCTACAGCTGGTCTCTGCTTTTATTGCACCATCTATCATCATTAGGAACCATAATCATTCTCAGTCTGAATCACACCTCTTATGATTTCAACTTTTTTTCTCCCCATGGTTATTAGAGTTTACACAAACTGAAAGTAAAACTAAAGTTGAACTTAAATATATACCAAGTAATGATTACAAATACAGAATCCAAAGCAACCCTAATCGGGATTGCTCAACCTCACTATAAACTAGAATGAATTAATCTTCATATACATATAAATATAAAACTGAAAAAGAATTAGAAATTCTAAACTATAATTCCACAATTGTCTTATTTGCAACTAATTATGAAGTGAAAACAGGGTTTAGAAAATATGCAATATCTGTACACACCCTTAGCCTAATACTTGGTTGATGCACCTTTGGCAGCAATTACAGCTTCAAGGCGTCTTGGGAAAGAAGCTACAAGCTTGGCACACTTGTTTCTGGACATTTTTGCCCATTCCTCTTGGCATATCCTTGCAAGCTCCGTCAGGTTGGATGGGGAGTGTCGGTACACAGCCATTTTCAGCTCCTTCTACAGATGTTTGATTGGATTCAGGTCTGGGCTCTAGCTGGGCCACTCAAGGACATTCACAGACTTTCTCCAAAGCCACTCCTTTGTTCTCTTGGCTGTGTGCTTTGGGTCGTTGTCATGATGGAAGGTAAACCTTCACCCCAGTCTGAGGTCCAGAGCGCTCTGGAGCAGGTTTTTTTTTAAGGATCTCGGTGTACTTCAGGACTAGTCACCCCGGTCCTGCTGCTGAAAAACATCCCCACATCATGATGCTGCCATGCTTCACTGTAGGGATGGCATTAGCCAGGTGATGAGTGGTGCCTCCAAATGTGCCGCTTGGTATTCAGTTCAATTTTGGTTTTATCAGACCAGAGAATCTTGTTTCTCATGGTTTGAGAGTTCTCTAGGTGGCTTTTGGCAAACTCCAAGAGGGCTGTCATGTGCCTTTAACTAAGGAGTGGCTTCCGACTGGCCAATCTACCATAAAGGTGTGATTTGTGGAGTGCTGCCTGGATAGTTGATCTTCTGATAAGTTCTCCCATCTCCACAAGGATACGCTGGAGCTCTGTCAGAGTGACCCTCGGGTTTCTGCTCACCTCCCTGGCCAAGGCCCGTCTTTCCCGATCGCTCAGTTTGGCCGGGTGGCCAGGTCTAGGAAGATTTCTTCCATTTATGAATGATGGTGGCCACTGTGCTCTGTGGGAGCTGTAAAGCTGCAGCAATTTTTCTGTACCCTTCTCCATATCTATGCCTTGACACAATCCTGTTTATGAGGTCTGCAGATAATTTTTTTTTACCCCATCTTGCTCTGATATGCACGGTCAACTGTGGGACCTTATATAGGCAGGTGTTGGCAATCCCCAATCATGTCCAATCAATTGAATTTAGCACAGGTGAACTCCAATTACATTGTAGGAACATCTCAAGCAGTATCAGTGAAAACAAAATGCACCTCAGCCCACTATTGGGTGTCAGATCATTGGGTGTGCACACTTGTGTACATGTGATATTTTACATTTTGATTTTTTTTAGCACAAATGTCTAAAAACCTGCTTTCACTTTGTCATTGTGGCTATTCTGTGTAGAAACTTGTGACAAAAAATGAACTTAATCTATTATAGAATGAGTCTGTACTGTAATACAACGTGGAGAAGGTGAAAGGGGTGTTCAGACTTTCCGGCTTGACTGTATATGCTTACACTGTGTGATCTGAATAAAGCACTACAAATTGGTTGCTTTCAAAGGAGCAATAGTGAGATCAAGCACTAATGTTAGAGAAGAAGACCTGGTTCATAATCGACATTACAATTTATATCAACGAAGTTCAATAGAATTATGGTCAGGGCTCTATGCAGACCACTGGGGTTTAAAAAACCAATTTAATAAACTATATCATTATAGGCCTCAATATGTGCACAGAAGCACAGCCATGGAACAGGAATAGGCCTGTTGCCACATGTATGTGAGACGCATACTGACTGTTTCAAGGGATAGACATCCTACCAAAATGATCCAATCATCCAACAGCTCAGACAGAGCTTATTAGGGTGGTTAAATTTGGCTTCACCTCCCACCCTTACAGTGCATGTCAACCGATGTGAGTGTGTGTACGTTATCCAGTAAGCTAGGTTCATAAAAAGAATGAAGAAGAATACCTTAGTCATATATACATATACATGTGTACAGTCTAGTGAAAAATTTCCACATATCCCAGCTCGATTGGAGGGCGGGTTCAGAGTGCAGGGTCAGTACATCACCCATGGAGCAGACAGGGTTGAGAGCCCTGCTCAAGAAACCAACAGTGGCTGCAAAGCAGGGGCTGGATTTAGGCTGACAATCTTCCAACTGATAGTCCAAAGCTCTACCTACTAAGCTACCACTGTCCCAGCAGCCTGCCTTTAAGTTAGGGTTGTGTCCCAATTTGCATAAAGCATACTATAAAGATTCTCTAGGGGTTAATAAGGGTAAAGTCAATGCCAGGACATTTTCAGCTTTTTTTTTTTCCCAAACAATGTATTACAATTTTTAAACTGTTCAGGGGTGCTTTAAATGATATATATATATATATATATATATATACAGTGTATCACAAAAGTGAGTACACCCCTCACATTTCTGCAAATATTTTATTATATCTTTTCATGGGACAACACTATAGAAATGAAACTTGGATATAACTTAGAGTAGTCAGTGTACAACTTGTATAGCAGTGTAGATTTACTGTCTTCTGAAAATAACTCAACACACAGCCATTAATGTCTAAATGGCTGGCAACATAAGTGAGTACACCCCACAGTGAACATGTCCAAATTGTGCCCAAAGTGTCAATATTTTGTGTGACCACCATTATTATCCAGCACTGCCTTAACCCTCCTGGGCATGGAATTCACCAGAGCTGCACAGGTTGCTACTGGAATCCTCTTCCACTCCTCCATGATGACATCACAGAGCTGGTGGATGTTAGACACCTTGAACTCCTCCACCTTCCACTTGAGGATGCGCCACAGGTGCTCAATTGGGTTTAGTCCATCACCTTTACCTTCAGCTTCCTCAGCAAGGCAGTTGTCATCTTGGAGGTTGTGTTTGGGGTCGTTATCCTGTTGGAAAACTGCCATGAGGCCCAGTTTTCGAAGGGAGGGGATCATGCTCTGTTTCAGAATGTCACAGTACATGTTGGAATTCATGTTTCCCTCAATGAACTGCAGCTCCCCAGTGCCAGCAACACTCATGCAGCCCAAGACCATGATGCTACCTCCACCATGCTTGACTGTAGGCAATATACAGTTGTCTTGGTACTTCTCACCAGGGCGCCGCCACACATGCTGGACACCATCTGAGCCAAACAAGTTTATCTTGGTCTCGTCAGACCACAGGGCATTCCAGTAATCCATGTTCTTGGACTGCTTGTCTTCAGAAAACTGTTTGCGGGCTTTCTTGTGCGTCAGCTTCCTTCTGGGATGACGACCATGCAGACCGAGTTGATGCAGTGTGCGGCGTATGGTCTGAGCACTGACAGGCTGACCTCCCACGTCTTCAACCTCTGCAGCAATGCTGGCAGCACTCATGTGTCTATTTTTTAAAGCCAACCTCTGGATATGACGCCGAACACGTGGACTCAACTTCTTTGGTCGACCCTGGCGAAGCCTGTTCCGAGTGGAACCTGTCCTGGAAAACCGCTGTATGACCTTGGCCACCATGCTGTAGCTCAGTTTCAGGGTGTTAGCAATCTTCTTATAGCCCAGGCCATCTTTGTGGAGAGCAACAATTATATTTCTCACATCCTCAGAGAGTTCTTTGCCATGAGGTGCCATGTTGAATATCCAGTGGCCAGTATGAGAGAATTGTACCCAAAACACCAAATTTAACAGCCCTGCTCCCCATTTACACCTGGGACCTTGACACATGACACCAGGGAGGGACAACGACACATTTGGGCACAATTTGGACATGTTCACTGTGGGGTGTACTCACTTATGTTGCCAGCTATTTAGACATTAATGGCTGTGTGTTGAGTTATTTTCAGAAGACAGTAAATCTACACTGCTATACAAGTTGTACACTGACTACTCTAAGTTATATCCAAGTTTCATGTCTATAGTGTTGTCTCATGAAAAGATATAATGAAATATTTGCAGAAATGTGAGGGGTGTACTCACTTTTGTGATACACTGTATATATATTTAAATATCATTTAAAGCACCCCTGAACAGTTTAAAAATTGTAATACATTGTTAAAAATATATATATACATTGACCAGGCATAACATTATGACCACTGACAGGTGAAGTGAATAACACTGATTATCTCTACATCACGGCACCTGTTAGTGGGTGGGATATATTAGGCAGCAAGTAAACATTTTATCCTCAAACTTGATGTGTTAGAAGCAGGAAAAATGGACAAGTGTAAGGATTTGAGCGAGTTACACAAGGGCCAAATTGTGATGGCTAGACGACTGGGTCAGAGCATCTCCAAAACTGCAGCTCTTGTGAGGTGTTCCCGGTCTGCAGTGGTCAGTATCTATCAAAAGTGGTCCAATGAAGGAATAGTGGTAAACCGGCGACAGGGGCACGGGCGGCTCATTGATGCACGTGGGGAGCGAAGGCTGGAATCCAAAAGACGAGCTACTGTGGCTCACATTGCTGAAGAAGTTAATGCTGGTTCTGATAGAAAGGTGTCAGAATACAAGGTGCATCACATGGCTGCATGTGCATAGCTTACCTGGGGAACACATGGCACCAGGATGCACTATGAGAACAGGATGTACTCACAACTTACAGGAGTTAAAGGATCTGCTGCTAACATCTAGGTGCCAGATACCACAGCACACCTTCAGGGGTCTAGTGGAGTCCATGCCTCGACGGGTCAGGGCTTTTTTGGCAGTAAAAGGGGGACCAAAACAATATTAGGTAGGTGGTCATAATGTTATGGCTGATCGGTGTATGTCCTTTTGTTTATTAAATGATCCTTTTATCAAATTTCAGTGACAATGTTTCTTCTAAGTACATTTTCTAAGGTTTTAAATCTATTGTGATGGTGGATATGTCTATTGTTACATATCCGGTCAAGTTCAACATGATTGTGGGTCCCCAATCATTTTGTATTGCATACACTATGCCTATCAAAATACATGTTTATTGTTGTGTTAATTACTGTCAAATGAACTTGAGCGTATGCAGAATTTAAACACTGCCTGCTTTCATACATGTTATGCATTCCGTCAATATTTTGCACTCTCAAAATAAAAAGTGTGAAGCAAGGCTGCCTCCGCAAGAACTGGTAGGTGGTAGACGACATTACTAATGACTGTTGAGAATGCGTGGGCACGCTGGTACAAAAAATTATTACAGTCTTTCTTCTACAGAGATAAATGGGGGGAAAAGGAGGAAGATAATCTTGATGCTGTTGAATGCCTGTGGGAAACTGTAAAGCGTAACAACATGATCAAGGAGTCTCTTAAACGTTCTCTGTTTTACCTATCTGTGGTATTTTTTAAGCTTACAGTGATGTTTATAAATGAATGGTGATACCAAGCGCCAGTGAAAGTCAATCTAATTAAGAAATCAATCCCTTTAATCATTCATTAAACATCTGCTCTACCAGGGGGCAACACTGTCACTGTAAATATTTAATCTGCCCTTAGCAACATGTGGCTGAGAAACGACCCACGTATTCCTGTTTACCATCAAACTCTTCCGGTTCTCACTGACAGCTGTTCTGACGACGTTACCATTTCTGCAGGGCATATTTATTCATTTTCATTGACCGCTTAATTCTGTTCAGGGTCACGGTGGGTATGGCAGGAACATACCCTGAACAAGGCGCCTATCAGAAGGCATTTCATTCCAATTATTATCAATATTGTGATTTTATTGTGGGTAAAACTGGTTCACATACATTTACATTTGTTATTATTAATATTAAGTTTGTAAGCCTTTTATCTCAGATTATGTGACACCACACACACACACACACACACACACACACACACACACACACACACACACACACACACACACACACACATATATATATATACAGTGTATCACAAAAGTGAGTATACCCCTCACATTTCTGCATATATTTCATTATATCTTTTCATGGGACAACACTATAGACATGAAACTTGGATATAACTTAGAGTAGTCAGTGTACAGCTTGTATAGCAGTGTAGATTTACTGTCTTCTGAAAATAACTCAACACACAGCCATTAATGTCTAAATAGCTGGCAACATAAGTGAGTACACCCCACAGTGAACATGTCCAAATTGTGCCCAAATGAGTCTTTGTCCCTCCCTGGTGTCATGTGTCAAGGTCCCAGGTGTTAATGGGGAGCAGGGCTGTTAAATTTGGTGTTTTGGGTACAATTCTCTCATACTGGCCACTGGATATTCAACATGGCACCTCATGGCAAAGAACTCTCTGAGGATGTGAGAAATAGAATTGTTGCTCTCCACAAAGATGGCCTGGGCTATAAGAAGATTGCTAACACCCTGAAACTGAGCTACAGCATGGTGGCCAAGGTCATACAGCGGTTTTCCAGGACAGGTTCCACTCGGAACAGGCTTCGCCAGGGTCGACCAAAGAAGTTGAGTCCACGTGTTCGGCGTCATATCCAGAGGTTGGCTTTAAAAAATAGACACATGAGTGCTGCCAGCATTGCTGCAGAGGTTGAAGACGTGGGAGGTCAGCCTGTCAGTGCTCAGACCATACGCCGCACACTGCATCAACTCGGTCTGCATGGTCGTCATCCCAGAAGGAAGCTGACGCACAAGAAAGCCCGCAAACAGTTTGCTGAAGACAAGCAGTCCAAGAACATGGATTACTGGAATGCCCTGTGGTCTGACGAGACCAAGATAAACTTGTTTGGCTCAGATGGTGTCCAGCATGTGTGGCGGCGCCCTGGTGAGAAGTACCAAGACAACTGTATCTTGCCTACAGTCAAGCATGGTGGTGGTAGCATCATGGTCTTGGGCTGCATGAGTGTTGCTGGCACTGGGGAGCTGCAGTTCATTGAGGGAAACATGAATTCCAACATGTACTGTGACATTCTGAAACAGAGCATGATCCCCTCCCTTCGAAAACTGGGCCTCATGGCAGTTTTCCAACAGGATAACGACCCCAAACACAACCTCCAAGATGACAACTGCCTTGCTGAGGAAGCTGAAGGTAAAGGTGATGGACTAAACCCAATTGAGAACCTGTGGCGCATCCTCAAGTGGAAGGTGGAGGAGTTCAAGGTGTCTAACATCCACCAGCTCCGTGATGTCATCATGGAGGAGTGGAAGAGGATTCCAGTAGCAACCTGTGCAGCTCTGGTGAATTCCATGCCCAGGAGGGTTAAGGCAGTGCTGGATAATAATGGTGGTCACACAAAATATTGACACTTTGGGCACAATTTGGACATGTTCACTGTGGGGTGTACTCACTTATGTTGCCAGCCATTTAGACATTAATGGCTGTGTGTTGAGTTATGTTCAGAAGACAGTAAATCTACACTGCTATACAAGTTGTACACTGACTACTCTAAGTTATATCCAAGTTTTATTTCTATAGTGTTGTCCCATGAAAAGATATAAAATATTTGCAGAAATGTGAGGGGTGTACTCACTTTTGTGATACACTGTATATATATATATATATATATATATACAGTGTATCACAAAAGTGAGTACACCCCTCACATTTCTGCAAATATTTCATTATATCTTTTCATGGGACAACACTATAGACATGAAACTTGGATATAACTTAGAGTAGTCAGTGTACAACTTGTATAGCAGTGTAGATTTACTGTCTTCTGAAAATAACTCAACACACAGCCATTAATGTCTAAATAGCTGGCAACATAAGTGAGTACACCCCACAGTGAACATGTCCAAATTGTGCCCAAATGTGTCGTTGTCCCTCCCTGGTGTCATGTGTCAAGGTCCCAGGTTTAAATGGGGAGCAGGGCTGTTAAATTTGGTGTTTTGGGTACAATTCTCTCATACTGGCCACTGGATATTCAACATGGCACCTCATGGCAAAGAACTCTCTGAGGATGTGAGAAATAGAATTGTTGCTCTCCACAAAGATGGCCTGGGCTATAAGAAGATTGCTAACACCCTGAAACTGAGCTACAGCATGGTGGCCAAGGTCATACAGCGGTTTTCCAGGACAGGTTCCACTCGGAACAGGCTTCGCCAGGGTCGACCAAAGAAGTTGAGTCCACGTGTTCGGCGTCATATCCAGAGGTTGGCTTTAAAAAATAGACACATGAGTGCTGCCAGCATTGCTGCAGAGGTTGAAGACGTGGGAGGTCAGCCTGTCAGTGCTCAGACCATACGCCGCACACTGCATCAACTCGGTCTGCATGGTCGTCATCCCAGAAGGAAGCTGACGCACAAGAAAGCCCGCAAACAGTTTGCTGAAGACAAGCAGTCCAAGAACATGGATTACTGGAATGCCCTGTGGTCTGACGAGACCAAGATAAACTTGTTTGGCTCAGATGGTGTCCAGCATGTGTGGCGGCGCCCTGGTGAGAAGTACCAAGACAACTGTATCTTGCCTACAGTCAAGCATGGTGGTGGTAGCATCATGGTCTTGGGCTGCATGAGTGTTGCTGGCACTGGGGAGCTGCAGTTCATTGAGGGAAACATGAATTCCAACATGTACTGTGACATTCTGAAACAGAGCATGATCCCCTCCCTTCAAAAACTGGGCCTCATGGCAGTTTTCAAACAGGATAACGACCCCAAACACAACCTCCAAGATGACAACTGCCTTGCTGAGGAAGCTGAAGGTAAAGGTGATGGACTAAACCCAATTGAGCACCTGTGGCGCATCCTCAAGTGGAAGGTGGAGGAGTTCAAGGTGTCTAACATCCACCAGCTCCGTGATGTCATCATGGAGGAGTGGAAGAGGATTCCAGTAGCAACCTGTGCAGCTCTGGTGAATTCCATGCCCAGGAGGGTTAAGGCAGTGCTGGATAATAATGGTGGTCACACAAAATATTGACACTTTGGGCACAATTTGGACATGTTCACTGTGGGGTGTACTCACTTATGTTGCCAGCTATTTAGACATTAATGGCTGTGTGTTGAGTTATTTTCAGAAGACAGTAAATCTACACTGCTATACAAGTTGTACACTGACTACTCTAAGTTATATCCAAGTTTTATTTCTATAGTGTTGTCCCATGAAAAGATATAATAAAATATTTGCAGAAATGTGAGGGGTGTACTCACTTTTGTGATACACTGTATATATATATATATATATATATATATATATATATATACGTATATATATATATATATATACTGATCAGGCATAACATTATGACCACCTTCCTAATATTGTGTTGGGTCTCCTTTTGCCCGTAAAGGCTTGAACTCCACTAGACCCCTTAAGGTGTGCTGTGGTATCTGGCACCATGATGTAAGAAGCAGATCCTTTAACTCCTGTAAGTTGGCCTCCATGGATCGGACTTGTTTGTTCAGCACATCCCACAGATGCTCAGTTGGATTTGGGGTGATGATCTGGGGATTTTGGAAGCCAAGTCTACACCTCAAACTCATTGTTGTGCTCCTCAAACCATTCCTGAACCATTTTTGCTTTGTGGCAGGGCGCATTATCCTGCTGAAAGAGGCCACAGCCATCAGGAATACTGTTTCCATGAAAGGGTGAACATGGTCTGCAACAATGCTTAGGTAGGTGGTATGCGTCAAAGTAACATCCGCATGGATGACAGGACCCAGGGTTTCAGCAGAACATTGCCCAAAGCATCACATTGCCTTAGCCAGCTTGCCTTTTTCTCCATAGTGCATCCTGGTGCCATGTGTTCCCCAGTTAAGCGACACACACGTACCCGGCTATCCACGTGTTGTAAAAGAAAACATGATTCATCAGACCAGGTCACCTTCTTCCATTGCTTCGTGGTCCAGTTCCGATGCTCACATGCCCATTGTTGGCACTTTCGGCGTTGGACAGGGGTCAGCATGGGCACCCTGACTGGTCTGCGGCTATTCAGCCCCATATGAGCCTTGACCGCCCATGACCCTGTCGTCGGTTTAGAACTGTTCCTTCCTTGGACCACTTTTGATAGATACTGACCACTGCAGACCGGGAACACCCCACAAGAGCTGCAGTTTTGGAGATGCTCTGACCCAGTCGTCTAGCCATCACAATTTGGCCCTTGTCAAACTTGCATAGTGCAATCGTGACTGAACTTTGAGTGCAGTGGCAAGCAGTAAAAAACAAGCGTCAAAGCGGTAGCACAGGAGGCAAGGAAAGCGGCATCTCACTTCACGGGAAACAATGTTACAGCCAGCGTAAAAGTGGTAAAAATGTGTAATATTTTAATCCAAATACAGTACTAGCATTATGTGTAAAAGCATGTGAGGTGTGAATTTTATATTTAATACATTTTTTTACCACCTGCTTTTGTAAATATTTGCTTAAAACTATAAAACTGTATTTATTATTTAGGTTTATCATACCGTAAAATTGCCATGAAGTAACACTCTTAAAACACACCCACACACCCACACCCACACCCACACCCACACCCACACCCACACCCACACTGTGTTTTGTTGTTTTGTGTTTTCAAAGCTCGTTTGCATTTTGCACAGAAACCGTTAGCCAGTGGTTACTAAGCCAGTGTCTGCTTCAGCAATGCAAATACTGTTTAAATCATGCACGCACAGACACACACACACACAGCAGGGAGGCCCCTGTGCGGAACCAAAGCAATGATGTCATTATCAATGCAGATCTGCATCATCTGACAGATATGGCTCGGCTATTCACACACACACACACACACTTGGACTCTACTGCAGAACAGAAAACGGTTGCTTTATAGCAACAAAACATTCCAGCCACTAAAGTATATTGTAGGCAATTTATATATACAGTATATATATATATATATATATATATAGACACGTATATATATATATACATATATATATATATACAGTGTATCACAAAAGTGAGTACACCCCTCACATTTCTGCAGATACAGTGTATCACAAAAGTGAGTACACCCCTCACATTTCTGCAAATATTTTATTATATCTTTTCATGGGACAACACTATAGAACTAAAACTTGGATATAACTTAGAGTAGTCAGTGTACAACTTGTATAGCAGTGTAGATTTACTGTCTTCTGAAAATAACCCAACACACAGCCATTAATGTCTAAATGGCTGGCAACATAAGTGAGTACACCCCACAGTGAACATGTCCAAATTGTGCCCAAAGTGTCAATATTTTGTGTGACCACCATTATTATCCAGCACTGCCTTAACCCTCCTGGGCATGGAATTCACCAGAGCTGCACAGGTTGCTACTGGAATCCTCTTCCACTCCTCCATGATGACATCACGGAGCTGGTGGATGTTAGACACCTTGAACTCCTCCACCTTCCACTTGAGGATGCGCCACAGGTGCTCAATTGGGTTTAGTCTATCACCTTTACCTTCAGCTTCCTCAGCAAGGCAGTTGTCATCTTGGAGGTTGTGTTTGGGGTCGTTATCCTGTTGGAAAACTGCCATGAGGCCCAGTTTTCGAAGGGAGGGGATCATGCTCTGTTTCAGAATGTCACAGTACATGTTGGAATTCATGTTTCCCTCAATGAACTGCAGCTCCCCAGTGCCAGCAACACTCATGCAGCCCAAGACCATGATGCTACCACCACCATGCTTGACTGTAGGCAAGATACAGTTGTCTTGGTACTTCTCACCAGGGCGCCGCCACACATGCTGGACACCATCTGAGCCAAACAAGTTTATCTTGGTCTCGTCAGACCACAGGGCATTCCAGTAATCCATGTTCTTGGACTGCTTGTCTTCAGCAAACTGTTTGCGGGCTTTCTTGTGCGTCAGCTTCCTTCTGGGATGACGACCATGCAGACCGAGTTGATGCAGTGTGCGGCGTATGGTCTGAGCACTGACAGGCTGACCTCCCACGTCTTCAACCTCTGCAGCAATGCTGGCAGCACTCATGTGTCTATTTTTTAAAGCCAACCTCTGGATATGATGCCGATCACGTGGACTCGACTTCTTTGGTCGACCCTGGCGAAGCCTGTTCCGAGTGGAACCTGTCCTGGAAAACCGCTGTATGACCTTGGCCACCATGCTGTAGCTCAGTTTCAGGGTGTTAGCAATCTTCTTATAGCCCAGGCCATCTTTGTGGAGAGCAACAATTCTATTTCTCACATCCTCAGAGAGTTCTTTGCCATGAGGTGCCATGTTGAGTATCCAGTGGCCAGTATGAGAGAATTGTACCCAAAACACCAAATTTAACAGCCCTGCTCCCCATTCACACCTGGGACCTTGACACATGACACCAGGGAGGGACAACGACACATTTGGGCACAATTTGGACATGTTCACTGTGGGGTGTACTCACTTATGTTGCCAGCTATTTAGACATTAATGGCTGTGTGTTGAGTTATTTTCAGAAGACAGTAAATCTACACTGCTATACAAGCTGTACACTGACTACTCTAAGTTATATCCAAGTTTCATGTCTATAGTGTTGTCCCATGAAAAGATATAATGAAATATTTACAGAAATGTGAGGGGTGTACTCACTTTTGTGATACACTGTATTTAAGTATATCTTTTCATGGGACAACACTGACAAAATGACACTTTGACACAATGAAAAGTAGTCTGTGTGCAGCTTATATAACAGTGTAAATTTATTCTTCCCTCAAAATAACTCAATATACAGCCATTAATGTCTAAACCACCGGCAACAAAAGTGAGTACACCCCTTAGTGAAAGTTCCTGAAGTGTCAATATTTTGTGTGGCCACCATTATTTCCCAGAACTGCCTTAACTCTCCTGGGCATGGAGTTTACCAGAGCTTCACAGGTTGCCACTGGAATGCTTTTCCACTCCTCCATGACGACATCACGGAGCTGGCGGATATTCGAGACTTTGCGCTCCTCCACCTTCCGCTTGAGGATGCCCCAAAGATGTTCTATTGGGTTTAGGTCTGGAGACATGCTTGGCCAGTCCATCACCTTTACCCTCAGCCTCTTCAATAAAGCAGTGGTCGTCTTAGAGGTGTGTTTGGGGTCATTATCATGCTGGAACACTGCCCTGCGAACCAGTTTCCGGAGGGAGGGGATCATGCTCTGCTTCAGTATTTCACAGTACATATTGGAGTTCATGTGTCCCTCAATGAAATGTAACTCCCCAACACCTGCTGCACTCATGCAGCCCCAGACCATGGCATTCCCACCACCATGCTTGACTGTAGGCATGACACACTTATCTTTGTACTTCTCACCTGATTGCCACCACACATGCTTGAGACCATCTGAACCAAACAAATTAATCTTGGTCTCATCAGACCATAGGACATGGTTCCAGTAATCCATGTCCTTTGTTGACATGTCTTCAGCAACTGTTTGCGGGCTTTCTTGTGTAAAGACTTCAGAAGAGGCTTCCTTCTGGGGTGACAGCCATGCAGACCAATTTGATGTAGTGTGCGGCGTATGGTCTGAGCACTGACAGGCTGACCCCCCACCTTTTCAATCTCTGCAGCAATGCTGACAGCACTCCTGCACCTATCTTTCAAAGACAGCAGTTGGATGTGACGCTGAGCACGTGCACTCAGCTTCTTTGGACGACCAACGCGAGGTCTGTTCTGAGTGGACCCTGCTCTTTTAAAACGCTGGATGATCTTGGCCACTGTGCTGCAGCTCAGTTTCAGGGTGTTGGCAATCTTCTTGTAGCCTTGGCCATCTTCATGTAGCGCAACAATTCGTCTTTTAAGATCCTCAGAGAGTTCTTTGCCATGAGGTGCCATGTTGGAACTTTCAGTGACCAGTATGAGAGAGTGTGAGAGCTGTACTACTAAATTGAACACACCTGCTCCCTATGCATACCTGAGACCTAGTAACACTAACAAATCACATGACATTTTGGAGGGAAAATGACAAGCAGTGCTCAATTTGGACATTTAGGGGTGTAGTCTCTTAGGGGTGTACTCACTTTTGTTGCCGGTGGTTTAGACATTAATGGCTGTATTTTGAGTTATTTTGAGGGAAGAATAAATGTACACTGTTATATAAGCTGCACACAGACTACTTTTCATTGTGTCAAATCTTCATTTTGTCAGTGTTGTCCCATGAAATGATATACTTAAATATCTGCAGAAATGTGAGGGCTGTACTCACTTTTGTGATACACTGTATATATATATATATATATACAGTATATATACGTATATACCTGTATATACGTATATATTAGGGCTGTCAAACGATTAAATTTTTTAATTGCGATTAATCTCAGAATTTCATATAGTTTATCGCGATTAATCGCATTAAATAAAATCTGTGTAAATGTTATAGAAAACAAGGTTTTTTAAGTGAAATGTGAAAAGTGGACGTTTCTACACGAAGTGAGTGTGTTTTGACCCTTTTGGGGCTTCCATAGTTCATGGACTAGCGTGCTTGACTCCGGTATTCAGTGCCGTAACAGATTAAGTTAATAAAGTGTTTTGCTCCCGACAACTTGTGAATATACCGTGTATTTATTTATTTATTATGCAAGTGCATCCCTACGACGCTCAGTTATATTATTTTAACAAACCGCAAATGAACAACGGTGGCAAGTCCGACATTAAAACGTTGGTTCTACCAGTCAAGTCTCAACATGAACTAGAATTTGAGTTAACGGCACTATTTTTTTTAATCGCGTTAAATTGAGATTGCGTTAATGCGTTATTATCGCGTTAACTTCGACAGCCCTAGTATATATATATATATATATATATATATATATATATATATATATATATATTAGGGCTGTCAAACGATTAAAATTTTTAATCGCGATTAATTTCAGAATTTCATATAGTTAATCGCGATTAATCGCATTAAATAAAATCTGTGTAAATGTTATAGAAAACAAGGTTTTTTAAGTGAAATGTGAAAAGTGGACGTTTCTACACGAAGTGAGTGTGTTTTTACCCTTTTGGGGCTTCCATAGTTCATGGACTAGCGTGCTTGACTCCGGTATTCAGTGCCGTAACAGATTAAGTTAATAAAGTGTTTTGCTCCCGATAACTTGTGAATATACCGTGTATTTATTTCTTTATTATGCAAGTGCATCCCTACGACGCTCAGTTATATTATTTTAACAAACCGCAAATGAACAACGGTGGCAAGTCCGACATTAAAACGTTGGTTCTACCAGTCAAGTCTCAACATGAACTAGAATTTGAGTTAACGGCAGTATTTTTTTAAATCGCGTTAAATTGAGAATGCGTTAATGCGTTATTATCGCGTTAACTTCGACAGCCCTAATATATATATATATATATATATATATATATATATATATACACACACAGTGTATCACAAAAGTGAGTACACCCATAACATTTCTGCAAATATTTCATTATATCTTTTCATGGGACAACACTATAGACATGAAACTTGGATATAACTTAGAGTAGTCAGTGTACAGCTTGTATAGCAGTGTAGATTTACTGTCTTCTGAAAATAACTCAACACACAGCCATTAATGTCTAAATAGCTGCAACATAAGTGAGTACACCCCACAGTGAACATGTCCAAATTGTGCCCAAATGTGTCGTTGTCCCTCCCTGGTGTCATGTGTCAAGGTCCCAGGTGTAAATGGGGAGCAGGGCTGTTAAATTTGGTGTTTTGGGTACAATTCTCTCATACTGGCCACTGGATATTCAACATGGCACCTCATGGCAAAGAACTCTCTGAGGATGTGAGAAATAGAATTGTTGCTCTCCACAAAGATGGCCTGGGCTATAAGAAGATTGCTAACACCCTGAAACTGAGCTACAGCATGGTGGCCAAGGTCATACAGCGGTTTTCCAGGACAGGTTCCACTCGGAACAGGCTTCGCCAGGGTCGACCAAAGAAGTGGAGTCCACGTGTTCGGCGTCATATCCAGAGGTTGGCTTTAAAAAATAGACACATGAGTGCTGCCAGCATTGCTGCAGAGGTTGAAGACGTGGGAGGTCAGCCTGTCAGTGCTCAGACCATACGCCGCACACTGCATCAACTCGGTCTGCATGGTCGTCATCCCAGAAGGAAGCTGACGCACAAGAAAGCCCGCAAACAGTTTTCTGAAGACAAGCAGTCCAAGAACATGGATTACTGGAATGCCCTGTGGTCTGACGAGACCAAGATAAACTTGTTTGGCTCAGATGGTGTCCAGCATGTGTGGCGGCGCCCTGGTGAGAAGTACCAAGACAACTGTATCTTGCCTACAGTCAAGCATGGTGGTGGTAGCATCATGTTCTTGGGCTGCATGAGTGTTGCTGGCACTGGGGAGCTGCAGTTCATTGAGGGAAACATGAATTCCAACATGTACTGTGACATTCTGAAACAGAGCATGATCCCCTCCCTTCGAAAACTGGGCCTCATGGCAGTTTTCCAACAGGATAACGACCCCAAACACAACCTCCAAGATGACAACTGCCTTGCTGAGGAAGCTGAAGGTAAAGGTGATGGACTAAACCCAATTGAGAACCTGTGGCGCATCCTCAAGTGGAAGGTGGAGGAGTTCAAGGTGTCTAACATCCACCAGCTCCGTGATGTCATCATGGAGGAGTGGAAGAGGATTCCAGTAGCAACCTGTGCAGCTCTGGTGAATTCCATGCCCAGGAGGGTTAAGGCAGTGCTGGATAATAATGGTGGTCACACAAAATATTGACACTTTGGGCACAATTTGGACATGTTCACTGTGGGGTGTACTCACTTATGTTGCCAGCCATTTAGACATTAATGGCTGTGTGTTGAGTTATTTTCAGAAGACAGTAAATCTACACTGCTATACAAGTTGTACACTGACTACTCTAAGTTATATCCAAGTTTTATTTCTATAGTGTTGTCCCATGAAAAGATATAATAAAATATTTGCAGAAATGTGAGGGGTGTACTCACTTTTGTGATACACTGTATATATACTGTATATATACTGTATATATATATATATATATATATATATATATATATATATATATATATATATATATATATATATATACATATATATATACTGTATATACTGTATATGTATATATATATATATATATATATATATATATATATATATATATACAGTGTATCACAAAAGTGAGTACACCCCTCACATTTCTGCAGATATTTAAGTATATCTTTTCATGGGACAACACTGACAAAATGACACTTTGACACAATGAAAAGTAGTCTGTGTGCAGCTTATATAACAGTGTACATTTATTCTTCCCTCAAAATAACTCAATATACAGCCATTAATGTCTAAACCACCGGCAACAAAAGTGAGTACACCCCTTAGTGAAAGTTCCTGAAGTGTCAATATTTTGTGTGGCCATCATAATTTCCCAGAACTGCCTTAACTCTCCTGGGCATGGAGTTTACCAGAGCTTCACAGGTTGCCACTGGAATGCTTTTCCACTCCTCCATGACGACATCACGGAGCTGGCGGATATTCGAGACTTTGCGCTCCTCCACCTTCCGCTTGAGGATGCCCCAAAGATGTTCTATTGGGTTTAGGTCTGGAGACATGCTTGGCCAGTCCATCACCTTTACCCTCAGCCTCTTCAATAAAGCAGTGGTCGTCTTAGAGGTGTGTTTGGGGTCATTATCATGCTGGAACACTGCCCTGCGACCCAGTTTCCGGAGGGAGGGGATCATGCTCTGCTTCAGTATTTCACAGTACATATTGGAGTTCATGTGTCCCTCAATGAAATGTAACTCCCCAACACCTGCTGCACTCATGCAGCCCCAGACCATGGCATTCCCACCACCATGCTTGACTGTAGGCATGACACACTTATCTTTGTACTCCTCACCTGATTGCCGCCACACATGCTAGAGACCATCTGAACCAAACAAATTAATCTTGGTCTCATCAGACCATAGGACATGGTTCCAGTAATCCATGTCCTTTGTTGACATGTCTTCAGCAAACTGTTTGCGGGCTTTCTTGTGTAGAGACTTCAGAAGAGGCTTCCTTCTGGGGTGACAGCCATGCAGACCAATTTGATGTAGTGTGCGGCGTATGGTCTGAGCACTGCCAGGCTGACCCCCCACCTTTTCAATCTCTGCAGCAATGCTGACAGCACTCCTGCGCCTATCTTTCAAAGACAGCAGTTGGATGTGATGCTGAGCACGTGCACTCAGCTTCTTTGGACGACCAACGCGAGGTCTGTTCTGAGTGGACCCTGCTCTTTTAAAACACTGGATGATCTTGGCCACTGTGCTGCAGCCTAGTTTCAGGGTGTTGGCCATCTTCTTGTAGCCTTGGCCATCTTCATGTAGCGCAACAATTCGTCTTTTAAGATCCTCAGAGAGTTCTTTGCCATGAGGTGCCATGTTGGAACTTTCAGTGACCAGTATGAGAGAGTGTGAGAGCTGTACTACTAAATTGAACACACCTGCTCCCTATGCACACCTGAGACCTAGTAACACTAACAAATCACATGACATTTTGGAGGGAAAATGACAAGCAGTGCTCAATTTGGACATTTAGGGGTGTAGTCTCTTAGGGGTGTACTCACTTTTGTTGCCGGTGGTTTAGACATTAATGGCTGTATATTGAGTTATTTTGAGGGAAGAATAAATTTACACTGTTATATAAGCTGCACACAGACTACTTTTCATTGTGTCAAAGTGTCATTTTGTCAGTGTTGTCCCATGAAAAGATATACTTAAATATCTGCAGAAATGTGAGGGGTGTACTCACTTTTGTGATACACTGTATATACAGTGTATCACGAAAGTGAGTACACCCCTCACATTTCTGCAAATATTTCATTATATCTTTTCATGGGACAACACTATAGACATGAAACTTGGATATAACTAAGAGTAGTCAGTGTACAACTTGTATAGCAGTGTAGATTTACTGTCTTCTGAAAATAACTCAACACACAGCCATTAATGTCTAAATGGCTGGCAACATAAGTGAGTACACCCCACAGTGAACATGTCCAAATTGTGCCCAAAGTGTCAATATTTTGTGTAACCACCATTATTATCACTGCCTTAACCCTCCTGGGCATGGAATTCACCAGAGCTGCACAGGTTGCTACTGGAATCCTCTTCCACTCCTCCGTGATGACATCACGGAGCTGGTGGATGTTAGACACCTTAAACTCCTCCACCTTCCACTTGAGGATGCGCCACAGGTGCTCAATTGGGTTTAGTCCATCACCTTTACCTTCAGCTTCCTCAGCAAGGCAGTTGTCATCTTGGAGGTTGTGTTTGGGGTCGTTATCCTGTTGGAAAACTGCCATGAGGCCCAGTTTTCGAAGGGAGGGGATCATGCTCTGTTTCAGAATGTCACAGTACATGTTGGAATTCATGTTTCCCTCAATGAACTGCAGCTCCCCAGTGCCAGCAACACTCATGCAGCCCAAGACCATGATGCTACCACCACCATGCTTGACTGTAGGCAAGATACAGTTGTCTTGGTACTTCTCACCAGGGCGCCGCCACACATGCTGGACACCATCTGAGCCAAACAAGTTTATCTTGGTCTCGTCAGACCACAGGGCATTCCAGTAATCCATGTTCTTGGACTGCTTGTCTTCAGCAAACTGTTTGCTGGCTTTCTTGTGCGTCAGCTTCCTTCTGGGATGACGACCATGCAGACCGAGTTGATGCAGTGTGCGGCGTATGGTCTGAGCACTGACAGGCTGACCTCCCACGTCTTCAACCTCTGCAGCAATGCTGGCAGCACTCATGTGTCTATTTTTTAAAGCCAACCTCTGGATATGACGCCGAACACGTGGACTCAACTTCTTTGGTCGACCCTGGCGAAGCCTGTTCCGAGTGGAACCTGTCCTGGAAAACCGCTGTATGACCTTGGCCACCATGCTGTAGCTCAGTTTCAGGGTGTTAGCAATCTTCTTATAGCCCAGGCCATCTTTGTGGAGAGCAACAATTATATTTCTCACATCCTCAGAGAGTTCTTTGCCATGAGGTGCCATGTTGAATATCCAGTGGCCCGTATGAGAGAATTGTACCCAAAACACCAAATTTAACAGCCCTGCTCCCCATTTACACCTGGGACCTTGACACATGGCACCAGGGAGGGACAACGACACATTTGGGCACAATTTGGACATGTTCACTGTGGGGTGTACTCACTTATGTTGCCAGCTATTTAGACATTAATGGCTGTGTGTTGAGTTATTTTCAGAAGACAGTAAATCTACACTGCTATACAAGCTGTACACTGACTACTCTAAGTTATATCCAAGTTTCATGTCTATAGTGTTGTCCCATGAAAAGATATAATGAAATATTTGCAGAAATGTGAGGGGTGTACTCACTTTCGTGATACACTGTATATATATATATATATACAGTATAGTATATATACACACACACTGATCAGTCCATGTCCACTGTAGTCCATCTGTTTGTCTACATACTTTTTTTACCTCCTTTTACTCTGTTCTTCAATGGTCAGGACCCCCACAAGACCACCACAGAGTAGGTATTGTTTAGGTGGTGGATCATTCTTAGCACTGCAGTGACAGGGACATGGTGGTGGTGTGTTAGTGTGTGTTGTGCTGGTTAGAGTGGATCAGACACAGCAGCGCTGCTGGAGTTTTTAAATACCATGACACTCACTGTCCACTCCTACCTAGTTGGTCCACCTTGTAGATGTAAAGTCAGACACGATCGCTCATCTATTGCTGCTGTTTGAGTTGGTCATCTTCTAGACCATCAATCAGTGGTCACAGGACGCTGCCCATGGGACACTGTTGGCTGGATAATTTTGGTTGGTGGACTATTCTCAGTCCAGCATTGACAGTGAGGTGTTTAAAAACTCCATCAGCGCTGCTGTGTCTAATCCACTCATACCAGCACAACACACACTAACACACCACCACCATGTCAGTGTCACTGCAGTGCTGAGAACGACCCACCACCCAATTAATACCTACTCTGTGGTGGTCCTGGGAGAGTCCTGACTATTGAAGAACAGCATGAATATATATATATATAAACACACAATGTAAATTACACAATGGAGAAAACTACTGACCATATTGCATGTTTTAAATTATTTGATAAAAATTCTATCATATCTGTCTTCCCTACAGTTCATGAATAAACAAGCAACTTTGATGATGGTTTAATGTCAGACCTTTTTATATAAATTAACTCACGTCATAAGCTGGCATGAGATCAAAACCCTGGCCACATACAATGCGCACATGACAGAGAAGACAAACGATGTGCACTGATTCAATTATAAACTGAAACAGGCAGCAGCTCCACGTACCATACACGCTCTCTACAGGTATTACCTTATTCTATATTGTAGTACATCCCAGCAGTCATAACACATTCTAGCCTCAATCTGGGGTGTCTTTTTGCATTTGAATCTAAAAGCAAGCTGAATGCAACAAAGGAACTGGGAAGGGCGAAAAAAGCACACACTCAAGAAAGCATGCTTTCCTTTATCATTTCCTTTTAGAATTGCTCTCCACGAGAACCCGCTCTCTCACTTCCACTGCAGCGTTCATGCGTTTATGTCAAATGCAGCTGTCATTGGGAATGCAGCAAAAGAATAGAAAGGCCACATTTACATGGCCCTGATATAATTTGATTTGCCTTCTCTTGCCACTATTAAGACGGTGGCTCTCTTTAATTATTAAAGATACTGGAATAGGCAAAGGAGATAATAATTTTATTAAAAACAAAGGCGACAGAAATTGTAATCGTTCTTAAGAAAAAGGACAGTACATTACCATATCATCCAGAATAATTTCAAACTAGATTACATTTATTGTAGCTAGTTAGACCAATGGTTCCCAAAGTGGTACCAAGAGGTCAGCCAATGGGTGCCACAGAAATGTCTGTACATGTAAATTACTTTTAAAACTTAATTCATATCCATGATCAACACGTGGGCTATATAATTTTTTTTTTCCTACTGTAATGACACTTTAATGTACTGTAACTGTAAACACTAATCCACCTCGTTGTTTCTACACCCAATGTTTATTTTATCAGCTCCACTTTCCATATAAAAGCACTATGCAGTTCGACAATTACTGACTGTAGTCCATCTATTTCTCTGCATGCTTTGTTAGCCCCCTTTCATGCTGTTCTTCAATGGTCAGGACTCTCCCAGGACCACCACAGAGCAGGTATTATTTAGGTGGTGGATCATTCAGACCACTGCAGTGACACTGACATGGTGGTGGTGTGTTAGTGTGTGTTGTGCTGGTATGAGTGGATAAGACACAGCAGCGCTGCTGGACTGAGAATAGTCCACCAACCAAAAATATCCAGCCAACAGCGCCCCGTAGGCAGCGTCCTGTAACCACTGATGAAAGTCTCGATTGTCTCTGACTTTACATCTACAAGATGGACCAACCAGGCAGGACTGTCTAATAGAGTGGACAGTGAGCGGAAACGGTATTTAAAAACTCCAGCAGCGCTGCTGTGTCTGATCCACTAATACCAGCACAACATTCACTAACACACCACCACCACGTCATTGTCACTGCAGTGCTGAGAATGATCCACCACCTAAATTGTACTGCTCTGTGGTGGTCCTGACCATTGAGTAAAAGCAGGTTAAAAAAGTATTTAGAGAAATAGATAGAATACAGTCAGTAATTGTAGAACTTGTGCTTCTATATGGTAAGTGGAACTGATAAAATGGACAGTGAGTGTAGAAACAAGGAGGTGGATTTAATGTTATGGTTGATTAGTGTATATATATATATATTTTATATATACTTTTTACTTTTACAGCAATATTCTTAAAAATCAGAATTGCTCTGGATCTTCCAGGGCAACCAATTTTGTAACCAAACCCAGAGCAGTTACAACATCAATGTGGGTGTTAAATTAAGTATTTTGGAATTAACAAGTTAGCACGTGTATTAAAATTCAAACCTTCAATACTTTCACTAACCAGACCAATCCTTCAGTCAGGCAAGGGTGGTTATGGCAAGAGAGGCAGTACTTAGAAACAAGGGCAGGACAGTCCCAGATTTATGTTGCGTTATAAAATTTGGCTTTACAGTTACAGAGAAAGTTCTGATTATGTGAGGTAATAAGGCTGAGTTATGATTAATAGTAGGTTGAAGAAGTACATGAATACCAGTCCCTGTGGGCATGAAATTCAATGTTGTTATTTTTTTGGATGCATTTTCTCCCTTTTCCCCCTGATATTTTTTTGCGTGTCCAATTTTTACCCAATTGCGTTATGCTTCCTCTCTACTGGTGCTGACCCCCGCCCCGATTGAGGAGAGATAATAATAATAAAAAAAGAAATTTTAAAGCCTGTCAGTATTTTACCTTTCCACAGTAAAACACTGTGGAAAGGTAAAACACTGACAGGCTTTAAAATTTCTTTCTTTAGACATTGGTTCATGGGGTCAGTCTTTCATTCATACTACAAATTTTTCCTTCACCAGCAGAATCACAATCAAACTCTTCTTGCCTCTCCTGTTGCGAGGTGGAGTCTCCATGGATCGGACTTGTATGTCCAGCACATCACTCAGATGCTCGATTGGATTAAGATCTGGGTAATTTTTTTAGGCCAAGTCAACACCTCAAACTCAAATAGCGATTCCATGAAAGGGTGTACATGGTCTGTAGCAATGCTTAGGTAGGTGGTACATGTCAAAGTAACATCCACATGGATGGCAGGACCCAAGGTTTCCCAGCAGAACATTGCCCATGTCCAGTTCTGATGCTCACGTGCCCATTGCTGGCACTTTCGGCGGTGGACAGGGGTCAGCATGTATGGGCACCCTGACTGGTCTGTGGCTATGCAGCCCCATACGCAACAAACTGTGATGCACTGTGTATTCTGATACCTTTCTATCAGAACCAACATTAACATCTTCAGCTACAGTAGCTTGTCTGTTGGATCAGAGCACACGGGCCAGCCTTCACTCCCTACGTGCATCAATGAACTTTGGCCGCCCATGACCCTGTCGCCGGTTTACCACTGTTCCTTCATTGGACCACTTTTGATAGATACTGACCACTGCAGACCGGGAACACCCCACAAGAGCTGCAGTTTTGAAGATGCTCTGACCCATTCGTCTAGCCATCACAATTTGGCCCTTGTCAAATTTGCTCAAATCCTTACGCTTGCCCATTTTTCCTGCTTCTAACATATCAACTTTAAGGATAAAATGTTCACTTGCTGCCTAATATATCCCACCTACTAACAGGTGCCGTGATGTAAAGATAATCAGTGTTATTTACTTCACCTGTCAGTGGTCATAATGTCATGCCTAGTCGGTGTATATAATACAGCCAAGTGTAGTGCTGGGACAAAATAATTCATCTAATAATAAAAATGAAGGTCTGGAGGTGTCCGTTAAAATGGCTTGGTAGGTACTTTATTACTGATCCTTGCTGCTCTTTTACTATTGACCTGTTAGACATCGGGCAGCCTTTATGGCCAAGTGAAGATCGGTGTTCATTTTTTAAGCCTATTAGAAATGATTCTTTATGATTCCCTTCTTATTTGTAGGCTGTTTCTTGTGTTGGTTGATGCACGATTGGATGCTGTGTTATATAATCCCACTGTGAGCAATGTATAAACTACAGCCCTCCCTCTGTTTCCCTCTCTCACTCCATCCCTCCCTTTTCTCTTCTTTCCATCTCTACCTCCCCCACACTGTACCTTCATCTTCAGCTTCTTCTGCACCTTAGCTCTCACTGTTGCTCTCTCGTCTTTCGCCTTCTACCCACTCCGAATCCATTGCGTCCATGAGTTATTTTTAACCTCTACCTCCGTCATCTATTCCTCAACTTCTCCCTCCTTTATTTTAACTTCATTCTTCTAAGGGGGGGGGGGGGTCAGGGCTGATGCCATGGATAATATCCTATGTGGTTCTTGTACTTAAAGTTTCTATGAAATTTCATCTTTTAAAACAAAAAATGACAAACATTCTTTTGAGTAATAGACACTCTTACTGTACCTTTATAGTTTCACACAATCAGTTGAGCTGAGGATCAAGGATTTGACGTTCATTTTACATTCATACCATGTACAATGATTCATTTGGGTCAAAATATGTTTGTAAATCCACTCCAAAGCTTTAGAGTTGCCTTTCTATTCTTAACGCCTAGAGATAAAGAATCAACTCATTTTGGGTTAGACTACCAGCTACATTTTCGTACATATGCAAACCATATGCTTTTTTCTCTTTTCTGGACCTGCAGCATACACTGATCAGCCATAACATTAAAACCACCTCCTTGTTTCTACACTCATGGTCCATTTTATCATCTCCACTTACCATATAGTAGCACTTTGTAGTTCTACAATTACTGACTGTAGTCCATCTGTTTCTCTACATACTTTTTAGCCTGCTTTCACCCTGTTCTTCAATGGTCAGGACCCCCACAGGACCACCACAGAGCAAGTATTATTTGGGTGGACTGACATGGTGGTGGTGTGTTAGTGTGTGTTGTGCTGGTATGAGTGGATCAGACACAGCAGCACTGCTGGAGTTTTTAAATACAGTGTCTACTCACTGTCCAATCTATTAGACACTCCTACCTAGTTGGTCCACCTTGTAGGTCATCTATTGCTGCTGTTTGAGTAGGTCATCTTCTAGACCTTCATCAGTGGTCACAGGAGGCGCTGTTGGCTAAATATTTTTGGTTGGTGGACTATTCTCAGTCTAGCAGTGACAGTGAGGTGTTTAAAAACTCCAGCAGTGCTGCTGTGTCTGATCCACTCATACCAACACAACACACACTAACACACCACCACCATGTATGTCACTGCAGTGCTGAGAATGACCCACCACCCAAATAATACCTGCTTTGTAGTGGTCCTGGGAGAGTCCTGAAGAACAGCATGAAAGGGGGCGAACAAAGCATGCAGAGAAACAGATGGACTACAGTCAGTAATTGCAGACCTACAAAGTGCTTCTATATGGTAAGTGGAGCTGATAAAATAGACAGTGAGTGTAGAAACAAGGATGTGGTTATAATGTTATGGCTGATCAGTGTATGCTTGGGCACACACAATCTATCCAAACCATTTTGTACATGCCTGGTAGTATGTGAGCTAAGATGTTGTCAAAGTTATGTCCTGCAACATTCCTCACCCTGTTTTCCTATTTCAAAATGCAACTTAGTCTATTCACCACCTACTAAAAGACAGGAATTTATAAAAGCCAGAGAAGATTAAACTGGGGCTTCTGTTACCTTGCCTATGCCTCTCTGATGCACAACAACATAATGTTTGGTCAAGGCAAAAAGAACATTTCCATTGTACTATTATTAATAATAATAATATAAATAATAATAATAATAAAAGCATCGCCCCTACTAATAATACACTGCATACTGAACAGGTACAGACAACATTAAGATATACTGTACATATACCAGAGCATAAAAAAAAATAAAATAATTTAAGATACATTTAACCCTATTCCTTCCCTCACCATGCTAAAAGCACGGGTACCTTACTTGTGGCAAAGCAGCATTCAGTTATCACCAGAAAGGGAGGTTAATTTGGTATGTGTGTGGACAAGGATGGTATGAAGACCACATCATTCCTTGAATCTGGCTGTTACATAGGCTGTAGGCTATTGCACACTAAACATATCTTTTCTGATTGTTCCATGACTCACTTAGTCCCCAGAGAGAGAGAGAGAGAGAGAGAGAGAGAGAGAGAGAGAGAGAGAGAGTTTATTTATTCATTTTGCAGACTCTATTATTATGCTTACATTTTTACGTTTACAATTAGCAGGTTCTTCATTGAACAGAGGTCTCCCACAATTTTCCCTGACTTATTGAATAGATTCAAATATTCTTTATTCGTCATGACTGATTTGGCTATATGGATGGACAAACTTGGCATCTGTGCTTTTGGATAGAGTTAATGTTTTTACATTACTGGCAACTAGCATCTCAAATCACATATTAAACACCAAATTATTAAAAATAGTAATGAAATTAATGATGGTTGACATTTACTTTGAAATGTTAACCCCAGTTAAATGTATAATTACATTAAAAAGTAAATTACGTTTAAACAGTAACATTCCCGCCCTCCCGTCATGATAAAATAAATCTGTCAATATCATTGTTAGTTTAAAAAAAATAATGTTGATGAGTCAATTTGATACTTCAGTGATTCCAGTCCTGGACCAAAATGTATTTTTTCTATTTTATTCATGCATTTTCTCCCAATTTAGCATAGTCAATGTGTCCTCCGCTGCTGTGGGATCCCTGATTGCAGTCGAGATGGGTATGTTGATGCTCATGCCTCCTCCGACCCGCGTGCAGCCCTTAGCGGAACCCTTTTTCACCCATGCATTCTGCACAGACGCCTCTCTATCTGCCAATCAGGGTCCTTATACAGCATTTGAAGACCCCATCCACATAGAAACATGTCTGCTGCAGGCACTGCCAATTATGCCCGCTAGATGGCACCCAGCTGACCGGTGGTCAGATTCTAGGCAAGTTGTAGCCTAGTGGGTAAGGTACTGGACTAGTAATTAGAAGGTCGCATGTTCAAACCTCACCACTGCCAGATTGCTGCTGTTGGGCCCTTGAGCAAGGCCCTTAACTATCAATTGCTCAGACTGTATACTGTCATAGTACTGTAAGTCGCTTTGGATAAAGGCGTCTGCTAAATGCCAAAAATGTAAATGAATTTAACCCAGTGTTTTAGACCAGTATTAGCCTTGATATATATAATCAATGTTGGGTTTGTATATATCTCAATATAAGCCTTTTTTTTTTCTTACAACGCTTACAGATTGAGCTGTATGTTTAGTTTTAAACAAAGATTAATAACTTTATTTAGATAAGTAATTATTAAGTATACATTTTCAGGTATCATTTATCTTTATTTCTAACTATGCATGAATAGACAGAGATACATTTGAATTAATCTAAAATAAATAAATTATAAATGAATATAAAATGAGGCCATTTTGATCTGATCATATGACTGGTAACTTATCTGTGATATTTTTCGGTGGGTCTGGTTGCCACAGAATCATTGGGCACAATACAGTAACAGACCCCAGACCGGACACCAATCGATTGCAGCACCTCTGCCAATCATGTCACAGCCAATCATGTCTAGATGTGGACACCCAAATAAGCACATTTGTGAAAATGACTTCATTTGTACAAAAGTATTAGATTTTCTTGAGTCTATAGCAAAAACAAAAGGAAAAATATATATAGAAGAACAGGAGCAACCACTGTGAATCAAAACAACAGCAAAGCTACTACTAATGTAAGTCTTGCACAATCTGTAGTTGGGCCCCTATATATAAACACCTACACCCTGACAATGGAGAAGTGCCACTCTATTCTTCCGGGACACGCTATACCCTCTGAATTGGATCAAGAGGACAATGACTCAAAACACATATCAAAGCTGTGCAATGACTACTTGAATAGCAAAGATGATCATGGAGTGCTGACTGTCTGAACTTTCCTCCACAGTCACCTGACCTGAACCCATTTAAACATCACATACGGGGAAGCTTGAAGGCATAGAAAGCTAAGCATTCAGCAACATCATAATAAGCTGTATGTAATATTTAAAAATAATTTTGGAATAACATGGATTATTATTATTATTAGATTGTGCACAAAACTGTGTAGCCCCTGCCAGCTTAAGTGCATGCAATATGTAGTACACGCTGATATTGCCGTTCGGCAATTTATATAACAACATAACCACCAGAATCACATCAAAATATTCAAAAAAATTAGAATTAATCATAGAGGACTAATTTATTGATGAATATACACCGATCAACCTTAACATTAAAACCACCTTCTTGTTTTTACACTCACTGTCCATTTTATCAGCTCCACTTACCATATAGAAGCACTTTGTAGTTCTACAATTACTGACTTTAGTCCATCTGTATCTCTACATGCTTTGTTAGCCTCCTTTCATGCTGTTCTTCAATGGTCAGGACCCCCACAGAACCACCACAGAGTAGGTATTATTTGAGTCGTGGGTCATTCTCAGCACTGCAGTGACACTGACATGGTGATGGTGTGTTAGTGTGTGTTGTGCTGGTATGAGTGGATCAGACACAGCAGCGCTAATGGAGTTTTTAAATACCTCGCTGTCACTGCTGGACTGAGAATAGTACACCAAACAAAAAAAACATCCAGCCAACAGCGCCCTGTAGGCAGCGTCCTGTGACCACTGATGAAGGTTTAGAAGATGACCAACTCAAACAGCAGCAATAGATGAGCGATCATCTCTGACTTTACATCTACAAGGTGGACCAACTAGGTAGGAGTGTCTAATAAGAGTGAGTGGACACGGTATTTAAAAACTCCAGCAGCATTGCTGTGTCTGATCCACTCATACCAGCACAACACACACTAACACACCACCATCATGTCATTGTCACTGCAGTGCTGAGAACGATCCACCACCTAAATAATACCTGCTCTGTAGTGGTCCTTGGAGAGTCCTGACCATACAGCATGAAAGGGGGCTAACAAAGTATGTAGAGAAACAGATGGACTACAGTCAGTAATTGCACTTCTATATGGTAAGTAGAGCTGATAAAATGGACAGTGAGTGTAGAAACAAGGAGGTGGTTTTAATGTTATGGCTGATCGTGTAAACTGAAGGCATCACATTCAGTCTGTGTGTATATTAGAGAAATAACAAGGCAAATGTTAAGTAATATTAATTACAGTATTATAAATGCTTACATTATTCACAGAATAATCATCAGCATAATA
Source organism: Trichomycterus rosablanca (assembly GCF_030014385.1). NCBI lineage: Eukaryota > Metazoa > Chordata > Actinopteri > Siluriformes > Trichomycteridae > Trichomycterus > Trichomycterus rosablanca. The sequence goes on along the minus strand of NC_085989.1, from coordinate 16,262,930 downwards.
ATGATGGCTATTTATCTGTGATATATATTACCACTAGCCAATGTTGGACAAGGAGTGGGGAAAACAACATAATGAGAAGATATTTGTAATGATTCCTAATACTTTATTTTAAGATGTTACAGGTATGGGGATATTCATAACACAGATTAAAGACAGATTAAAATTGTAATTATTTACTAATTATTTACAGCATCAACAACAGAAGAATGAAAGCACACTTGTTAGCTAAGTAGACAAGCCTGCTAAGACTCTTATCTGTAAGAACAGAGGTGATTTATTAGGATGCGCTGATCTGATCAGCAGCAGTCTATTAGCTTCACAAAGAACATCCAGACATCTGACCTATCCAAAGCACACAAGTAAACAAAATCCACTTAATGTTAATGTCTACAGAAGACAAATTCTTCCATTGTAGGGAGTAATATCATTGATGACAGCCAAGTACTGACAGGCATAAACATGTTTGGCTAAAAGTATATTTATCCAACCAATCTGTATATTTGGTCTCCTGTGGCTGATACATTTGTCTAATTTTTTCTTTCCCACATATACAAACACACATCCACACCTGTAGTTGCAAAGGTAGAAAAGAAATTGGCTCCCTCCTAGAAGCACACATACACAGACACTGCATCTACCTGTTGAAACAGCTGAGAGCGGCAGACGAAATGCTGGCTTGGCTGCAGCTGAGCCGGATTCCCCCGGAGCGAGGCAGTCCCGTCAGGAAACACCTGGAACTCCCTTTATCGCGGTTCACACATACACACACATGCACTCACATACCAGACTCTCACACACACTGCCACACCTGCAACCACAACGCACACAGCTGATGCCTTCGCCAGGTCTCATTCTTTTTCATTCTTTCACTTTCTGTCTTCTTAGGTCCTCAGAAAAGCTGTTGTTGTTCTCTCGCTCAGACCGCTGCTTCTTTCAGGCTATCCTTTACAAGCCAACCCCTTGTTCACTCTCTCAGTCTCTCTCCACCTCTCTCTCTATATACAGTGTATCACAAAAGTGAATACACCCCTCACATTTCTGCAGATATTTAAGTATATCTTTTCATGGGACAACACTGACAAAATGACACTTTGACACAATGAAAAGTAGTCTGTGTGCAGCTTATATAACAGTGTAAATTTATTCTTCCCTCAAAATAACTCAATATACAGCCATTAATGTCTAAACCACTGGCAACAAAAGTGAGTACACCCCTTAGTGAAAGTTCCTGAAGTGTCAATATTTTGTGTGGCCAACATTATTTCCCAGAACTGCCTTAACTCTCCTGGGCATGGAGTTTACCAGAGCTTCACAGGTTGCCACTGGAATGCTTTTCCACTCCTCCATGACGACATCACGGAGCTGGCGGATATTCGAGACTTTGCGCTCCTCCACCTTCCGCTTGAGGATGCCCCAAAGATGTTCTATTGGGTTTAGGTCTGGAGACATGCTTGGCCAGTCCATCACCTTTACCCTCAGCCTCTTCAATAAAGCAGTGGTCGTCTTAGAGGTGTGTTTGGGGTCATTATCATGCTGGAACACTGCCCTGCGACCCAGTTTCCGGAGGGAGGGGATCATGCTCTGCTTCAGTATTTCACAGTACATATTGGAGTTCATGTGTCCCTCAATGAAATGTAACTCCCCAACACCTGCTGCACTCATGCAGCCCCAGACCATGGCATTCCCACCACCATGCTTGACTGTAGGCATGACACACTTATCTTTGTACTCCTCACCTGATTGCCGCAACACATGCTTGAGACCATCTGAACCAAACAAATTAATCTTGGTCTCATCAGACCATAGGACATGGTTCCAGTAATCCATGTCCTTTGTTGACATGTCTTCAGCAAACTGTTTGCGGGCTTTCTTGTGTAGAGACTTCAGAAGAGGCTTCCTTCTGGGGTGACAGCCATGCAGACCAATTTGATGTAGTGTGCGGCGTATGGTCTGAGCACTGACAGGCTGACCCCCCACCTTTTCAATCTCTGCAGCAATGCTGACAGCACTCCTGCGCCTATTTTTCAAAGACAGCAGTTGGATGTGACGCTGAGCACGTGCACTCAGCTTCTTTGGACGACCAACGCGAGGTCTTTTCTGAGTGGACCCTGCTCTTTTAAAACGCTGGATGATCTTGGCCACTGTGCTGCAGCTCAGTTTCAGGGTGTTGGCAATCTTCTTGTAGCCTTGGCCATCTTCATGTAGCGCAACAATTCGTCTTTTAAGATCCTCAGAGAGTTCTTTGCCATGAGGTGCCATGTTGGAACTTTCAGTGACCAGTATGAGAGAGTGTGAGAGCTGTACTACTAAATTGAACACACCTGCTCCCTATGCACACCTGAGACCTAGTAACACTAACAAATCACATGACATTTTGGAGGGAAAATGACAAGCAGTGCTCAATTTGGACATTTAGGGGTGTAGTCTCTCAGGGGTGTACTCACTTTTGTTGCCAGTGGTTTAGACATTAATGGCTGTATATTGAGTTATTTTGAGGGAAGAATAAATTTACACTGTTATATAAGCTGCACACAGACTACTTTTCATTGTGTCAAAGTGTCATTTTGTCAGTGTTGTCCCATGAAAAGATATACTTAAATATCTGCAGAAATGTGAGGGGTGTACTCACTTTTGTGATACACTGTACCTCTCCCTCTCTCTCCTCCCTCTTCTTCTTCTTTCTGTTGTTTTAAATCCCTGTGCTAAATCAGGGAAAGCCCTGCACAAACTTCACATATGACCGCTCAAGCAGGAAAGGGAGGGAGAGAAAGAGATAGGGAAGCTAAAGAAAGACTTATGCCTAATTCCTTTCAATGTAATTCAAAATAGAGGCTGGGAGAGCGTGCGAGTCAGATTAGCTGCTAACCCACTTGTGCTGCACATGAGTTCCCACTACTATTAATACACCTCCGTCTAAAGCCACCCACACACGGTACTGCAATACACCACTACGAATCAATCCTATCATCCTACACACATGTATAACAAAACAAGACTACATAGTGCAACACTGCCTCCTACCTCTCATACATACCGTATCTCACACTATATCGGTAAACTTGCTCATGGGGTGAGCAATAAACCTAAAACCATCTATTTAAATATAAGTTGCAAAGGCACTTGGGCTAAAACAATAGCCCACCACCACCAATAAGACGTTAAGATCTTGAAATCGTAAATCGTGTCTGCAGGAGGTAAGGTCAGATGGGTGTTGTTTGGTCAAGTTCTCTAGCAGTATCTCTCCAGCAATTGGTTGACACCCTCTCAAAACATGCTTAAGACCACCAGGTGCCACCGGATTTATGCAAGGGTAGCATACCAATAGCAGAGGTTTCCAAAATTTGCACTATGCAAAATGCTTGTCTAAAATAAGCACATTTTGTGTACATCATAGCCAGTAGAACTTTGCTGTGTACTGATGTCTTAACATTGCTTCCTCTGCACATTTCGTTTCACTACTACAGTATACTCCTAGTAATAATGTAATAATATTTATTGTTTTGCACTCAGGTGGCACAGATTTGAACTTGTGAGTTCGAATCTCAGCTGTACTACCAGCAGGCTGGGCGCCTACAGGAACAATGATTGGCCCATATGATTGGTTCGTATGGAGGGTGCCGGAAGGGGTTCCTCATGAATGATGCAATCACGACCTCTGCTGGTTGATTGATGGCGCCTGCACAAGGACAGGGGATAATGGGATCAGTGTGTGACTCTCAGCACATGAATCTGAGCCACAAATGAACTCGGCTCGTGCAGATTAAAAGATGCAGTCGACTACTGCACACGTGTGTTAGTCACGGCTCTCCTCAGTCAGGAGCGGAAGTCAGCATTAGTAAGGAGAAGGCATAATGCACTCTGGTAATTGCATACAACTAGATTGGAAGTAAAATGCAATAGTCTATTATTATAAGAGATTGGGCCTCACTTCAAGCAAGCTTCAAAAGGGCTGATAGGACATTGCCAAAACGAATCAATGTCCTTCTGAAAGCTGTGCTTTTGACAGATAAACCAAAACTAAACTAAACTTACTTGTAAACTAAACTTAGTCTCACTAATGTCCACCATGTTTACAGGTGCAAATGTCTGCATTGATTATTAGATTACCAGAAAATGCATTACCGCTGTGTATGAGCAAATATGAGCACTTTTGCAGGACTAAACTTTGAAATTGTCCTGTATGTTAATACACAGTATGTTTCTACACACATTGTCCATTTTATCAGCTCCTCTTACCATATAGAAGCACTTTGTAGTTTTACAGTTACTGACTGTAGTCCATCTGTTTCTCTGCATGCTTTGTTAGTCCCTTTTCATGCTGTTCTTCAATGGTCAGGACTCTCCCAGGACCACTACAGAGTAGGTATTATTTGGGTGGTGGATCATTCTCAGCACTGCAGTAACAATGACATGGTGGTGGTGTGTTAGTGTGTGTTGTGCTGGTATGAGTGGATCAGACACAGCAGTGCTGATGGAGTTATTAAACACCTCACTGTCCCTGGTCTAGAAGATCTAGAAGATCTAACAGCAGCAATAGATGATCGATCGTCTCTGACTTTACATCTACAAGGTGGACCAACTAGGTAGGAGTGTCTAATAGAGTGGACAGTGAGTGGACACTTTATTTTAAAACTCCAGCAGTGCTACTGTGTCTGATCCACTCATACCAGCACAACACACACTAACACACCACCACCATGTCAGTGTCACTGCAGTGCTGAGAATGATCCACCACCCAAATAATACCTGTTCTGTAGTGGTCCTTGGAGAGTCCTGACCATTGAAGAACAACATGAAAGGGGGCTAACAAAGCATGCAGAGAAACAGATGGACTGCAGTCAGTAACTGTAGAACTACAAGGTGCTTCTATATGGTAGGTGGAGCTGATAAAATCGACTGTGTGTGTATAAACAAAGAGGTGGTTTTAATGTTATGGCTGATCAGTATATATAGTTAAAATACAATTGCAACATGGTAGTAAAAGCACACCATCCTAATATATTTAAATATAACAATATATCAATATATCAAACAAAAAGTGAAGGCAATGGCACAATTATTGAGTATGTACAATTATTAATGTAATTGCAGTCATTCATCAATAGACATTGTGACAGTACAAGGACAGTCAAATTGTTAGATTGCACAAGTCAAACGTTAGCACCAACATGCTCATGAATAGAAACCTTCTATGAATGCTTGCTTAACACAAGCTGGCATTAACTGCAGTAAATGGGTGATCAAGCTGGCTGGCATGCGCACACACACACACAAATCTAGTTGTGCATGAGACACACCTGAGGCATGGTTTAGTCATGCTGCAGCATAGCAGTTCCCACACTCTGAACACAAAGACAGTGTCAAAAATGATCAGAAAACAGCACAGCTCCGGCTTCTCAGAATCTAAACCTCAATCCCAAATAAACCCGCACCCACTGAAGCAAAGATTCTGGAAAACTATCCACAAGTTAAAGGTTTCAGAATTCCAACAGTCCCTGTTAAATGGATTTACATTTTACAAGCAGAAACCTATTCAACGGCACTTGCAATCGTGACCAAAAAGAACTTAGAGAATTGTTCAAGGGCCCAACTGTGGCAATGGTGAATCTTGAAGTGGCAACCTTCTGACTACTAATCCACTGAACTACCACTGCCCTCGGATGTTTAATAATGAAGATAATTAAAGTAAAAAGATTCTGTTTTCTGTAACTGTTAGCAGAAGAAACTGACTATTAAAGTATTGTCCTAACCACATAAGTTAGTATAGTTTAAGTTGGTTTTAATTAGGGATATTAATGACAAAGAAGACTAAGGCTGTTGGTTTGAGAATCACCCTTACACCTTCAGTGCACATGCGCCAGCTTGCACAAACTCATGAGCACTGCCATTCTAATCAAATGCATATATTTTATTTAAAGCATAAAGGACTGAACTATTAAACTTTAAGTCACATAGAGAAGCTATTTTGTGTCAGTATGGAGTCTGAATTCATGTTAAACCCAGCACATGGATTTTTGTGTAATGCTGTTACTCACAGTGTGGGTTCTGCTCACAGTGATTATGTGCAACTTACTGTTCTATATTACCGTCATATTAAATAAAATATTAAAGGTTTTATATTTTAATGAGAAGCTTTAAGCTTGTCGGTTATCAGTTAACCATCAACCATTATAGGTTAAAAAAAACTGGCAAAATATATAACCCTATTTAAAAATCATTTTGATTTTTGCTTTAATAAAAAGCTAAAGCTTAGATAAATGTTAGGTTGCTTCTGTTAAAGTTTTAACATTATTTTATATAATAAATATTGTTTAGATATTTGCCCTGACTGGAATGAACAAAATAATGTATTAGTGATCGTGAACAATGTGTAACTAAGCACTGGCGTTAATAACAGAGTTAGGCTGAATTTGCAAAGGAAAAATACACACAAACAAAAACAGAAATTACAGTATTTCACACTTGCTATTTACACTGATCAGCCATAAGATTAAAACAACCTTGTTGTTTCTACACTCACTGTTCATTTTATCAGCTCCACTTACCATACAGAAACACTTTGTAGTTCTACAATTACTGACTGTAGTCCATCTGTTTCTCTGCATGCTTTGTTAGTCCCCTTTCATTCTGTTTTTCAATGGTCAGGACCCCCACAGAGCAGGTATTATTTGGGTGGTGGGTCATTCTCAGCACTGCAGTGACACTGACTTGGTGGTGATGTGTTAGTGTGTGTTGTGCTGGTATGAGTGGATCAGACACAGCAATGCTGATGGAGTTTTTAAACACCTCACTGTCACTGCTGGACTGAGAATAGTCCACCAACCAAAAATATATCCAGCCAACAGCGCCCCGAGGGCAGCATCCTGTGACCACTTATGAAAATCTAGAAGATGACCAACTCAAACAGCAGCAACAGATGAGTGATCGTCTCTGACTTTACATCTACAAGGTGGACCAACTAGGTAGGAGTGTCTAATAGAGTGGACATGGTATTTTAAAACTCCAGCAGTGCTACTGTGTCTGATCCACTCATACCAGCACAACACACACTAACACACCACCATCATGTCATTGTCACTGCAGTGCTGAGAATGATCCACCACCTAAATAATACCTGCTCTGTAGTGGTCCTGTGGGGGTCCTGACCACTGAAGAACAGCATGACAGGGTGCTAACAAAGCATGCAGAGAAACAGATGGACTACAGTCAGTAATTGTAGAACTACAAAGTGCTTCTATATGGTAAGTGGAGCTGATAAAATGGACAGTGAATGTAGAAACAAGGAGGTGGTTATAATGTTATGGCTGATCGTGTATTCCAGTTAACTGTCATAAAACTATTGTAGTTAACAGTTTTGTTTTAGGCAATTATAATAACCTACACAGACACAAATAGACAAACGGACACACACACACCTGATGAAGGTTCATTTGTTAAACATTGAACTTTAAAACATCATAAATAAACATACGTTTACCAAAAGTGGTAGCTGCAAATAAAACAAATTTACTTTAGCCAAATGCTAGGCTTTTTTTAAAGGTTTGTAAGAATAGTGCCTGTACCTATCATTTTTGATGCAAATCTAACCAATCACATTCTTCAGATCCTCTTTTTTTTGGTTTAAAATGTGACTATAATGGTAATGTTGTTGTTTATTATTATTTAGGCCTAAATCTGTGCTGTATTTTTCAGCAGCTTATTATAATCAGTTCATTAAAAGGAAATGAAATGTCAATTACACAAAATTGCTTGTGCCAGTTTGGAAGAAACTTCTTGCCTCTGCTCTACACACATTTATTTAAGATTAATGTGTTAAATCAAGTGAAAATTATTATGCAAACAAAGGGTTTTATAAGTTCATCAAACTTTGACTCTTAAACCTCGCTTACTAATATTCACAATAATTCACTAATCAAAATCACATTCAAACAAATAAGCATAAAAAAAACCTATCTATTATTTGCCGCTCAGGTGGCGCAGCGGTAAAATACGCTAGCACACCAGAGCTTGGATTTCGAATACATCGTATCGAATTTCAGCTCTGCCCTCCGGCTAGGCTGGGCGGCTATATGAACGACGTTCGACTGTTGTTCATACAGGGAGCGACACAGTGGTTAGCACTGTTGGATCACAGCAAAAAGGTCCTGGATTAGATTCAAAGGTGGGTTGGGCTGGGTTTCTGTGTGTAGTTTGCATGTTCTCCCTGTGTCCGCGTGGGTTTCCTCCGAGACTCCGGTTTCCTCCCACAATCCAAAGACATGCAGCCAGGTTAACTGGAGATACTAAACTTGCCCTAGGTGTAAATGTGTGTGTGTGTGTACCCTGTAATGGACTTGCAACCTGCCCGATGTGTTTACTACCTTTCACCCAGTGACCCTGAATAGGATAAAGCTGTGGTAAAACAGACAGTGAATAAATTAATGAAGTTTACTACAGATTGTTACTGATAAATCAGTGCACAGAGCCCTACCTTACAACAATCATATGTAATACAATGCATATGATTCAGAAATGTAAGTACAGTTTTGTTCTTTATATTTTTAATTAAAGGTGAGCTACCCAAGTTTACCTCTAAAGTCTAAACAGAATATCAGATTGTTCTTATAATAAAATGTCATTTTTGAGGGAAGCTGTTTGGCCTGAGATAAAGTCTCCTTACTGCCATACAGTAAAAAACAACAATTAGTGTTGACCAGCAATACTTATGCCACCTCAAACAGGCCACAGTAGCATAGTTTGTTCATTAATATAGACAAATACTAATATACTAATACTAATACATTTTTTAATATATTTTTGTTTATGAATTTTCTCCCCTTTTTCTCTCTTTTAGCGCGTCCAATTGCCCGATTGTGTCATGCTTCCCCTCCACCAATGCCGATCCCCACTCTGACTGAGGAGAATGAAGCTAACCCACGCCCCCTCTGACACGTGGGCAGCAGCCGTATGCATTTTGTCACCTACACTTTGACAAGTGCAATGCAGATCAGCACTGTGTACGGAGACGCACACCCTGACGGCACTTTACCCATCTCTGTGCAGGCGCCATCAATCAGCCAGCAGAGGTCGTAATTGCATTCGTTTTGAGAGAGTCCCTATCCGGCTTATAATATCCCACCTCTATCTGAACAACGGGCCAATTGTTGTTCATGTGGTCGCTCAGCCCAGCCGGCAGGCAGAGCTGAGACTCGATACGATGTGTTTGAGATCCCAGCTCTGGTTCCCAGGGTGTGTTTGTACTGCTGCGCCACCTGAGCAGCCATATACTAATACAAAATTAATTCATACCCTCGTCCTGTCTTATAAGTTATGGGCACCCAAAAAACCTTACTGCCCAAGCCATCAATCAATCAAGTCTTTAAAACAACAACATAGTATTATTATCACCATTATTATTGTTATTATTATTATTATTATTATTATTATTATTATCATCATTATTATTGTTATTATCATTATCATTATTATTATTATTACTGTTATTATTAATATTATCATTAATAATATTATTGTTGTTATTATTGTTATTATTATTATTGTTGTTGTCAGTTATTATTATTGTTGTTGTTATTATTGTTATTATTTTATTAATATTATTATTGTTATTATTATTATTATTACTATTGTTATTATTATTATTATTACTATTGGTATAATTTTTTTTATTATTATTATCATTATTATTACTTATTAAGTCATTCATCAGTTGGATTAGGTAGTGTTAGTAGTCATTTGCATTTGTTGTTATTTTAAATCTGACTCAACATACAGCAGCTCTGTAATGTTATATGTCATTCAGATCATTTCCTATGTCTAGTAGTATTTTGTCAAGGCCACTAGACATGCGTTATTATGTTGAAGATGTTCTAGAACTCATTCAGTCACTCTTGCAATGAAACCCGGGAATTCCTTCAAATGTGAAGCACAGAGAACACAAAGGGGAAGTCACGCGGGGACTCCAGCTCAAGTCTGCACCCGCCAGTAAGAAATTCCATAGCAACAGCACCAGGAAAAGCCAAGTGGCTTACGTAAGAGGATGAAGCTTTGCCAAAAGGCACTTAAACACACACACACACACACACACACACACACACACATACACATGACTGCACATACAAACACACATTAAGTACTTTTGCTTAACCCTTTACTTGTTTGGGAACTGAGGATAATAATTGTGGCAGTTTTGTGTGAAACTGTGCACATTCTTGCTTGAATATTGTTTTTGGATATTCTCCTTCAGCAGAATTCATGGTTTTATTATTAAGAATAACTGTAGTCCCAGACCATCACACTACTGCTACCATGGTTAAGTGTTGGTATGATTCTTATTACAACAGTTATAATGTTTTGGATGCCCCCCGTATCTTTCATATTGTGGAATCGTGTACATTGACCTGGACTGAGGCAAGTAAAGCCTGCAGTTCCTTAAATGTTTATCTGAGTTTTTATGACCTCCTGGATGATTAATTGGTGAAATTTTGGCACGCTGGCCACTCCTGTGAAGGCTCATCACTGTTCCAGGTTTTCTGCATTTGTGGATAATTGCTCTGTGCTTGCTGGAGTCTCAGAGCCTTAGCGATAGTGTTAAAAATCCCATTCCAGACTAGTACATTTTAATAGCTTTGTTTCATTTGTACAACCCCAAATCAGAAAAAGTTGGAACAGTATGGAAAATGCAAAAAAAGATTTAAAAAATGCAGTGTTCCTTACATTTACTTTGACTTTTATTTGATTGCAGACAGGCAGATATTTCATGTTTTGTCTGCTGAACTTCATTTCATTTATTAATATAGCTCCATTCATGCATTTCAGGTCTGCAACACATTCCAAAAAAAGTTGGGACGGTGGCAATTTAGGGCTAGTAATGAGGTGAAAAAACTAAATAATGATGTGATTCCAAACAGGTGATGTCAACAGGTTGGTACAAAAGCAGCATCTAGGAAAGGCTGAGTCTTTGATGAGCAAAGATGATCAGAGGATCTCCAGTTTGTAAACAAATGAATGAGAAAATTATTGAAATGTTTAAAAACAATGTACCTCTCAGAAGGGATTTGCATATTTCTCCCTCTACAGTGCATAATATCATTAAACTATGAAAACACTATCTCAGGTTCATACTGCCTGCAATCAAATAAAAGTCAAAGTAAATGTAAGAAACTCTGTGTTTTTATATTATTTGCATTTTCCACGCTGTTCCAACTTTTTCTGATTAGGGGTTGTATGTAAATCTCTCGAGAATGTAGCAGTGTGTCCCACTTTTGAGACCTTCTAGCTTGCTTCTCACTGACAGACAGGTTTTGTTCAGTGATGTCTAGATTCAACAGGTCTGGCAGTAATCATGCCTGGGTGTGGATAGTAAAATCTAACCCAATTGTCATTCTCAATTAAATTTGTTGATTTAGTAGGTAAAGTGGCAAAAAAAATCTAAGTTTTAAACTACAGCACACCCATTTTACCTTCTCCACGTTTTAATACATTACAGACTCATTCTATAATAGATTTAGTTTATTTTTGTCACAAAATTCCACACAGAATAGCCACAATAACAAAGTGAAAGCATTTTTTAGACATTTGTGCTAATTTATTAAAAATCAAAATGTAAAATATCATATGTACACAAGTGTGCACACCCTTTGATACGACACCCAAAAGTGAGCTGAGGTGCATTTTGTTTTCACTGATACTGCTTGAGATGTTTCTACAATTTAATTGGAGTCCACCTGTGGTAAATTCAGTTGATTGGACATGATTGGGGATTGCCAACACCTGCCTATATAAGGTCCCACAGTTGACAGTGCATATCAGAGCAAACTCCAAGCCATGGGGTCAAAGGAATTATCTGCAGACCCCAGAAACAGGATTGTGTCAAGGCATAGATCTGGAGAAGGGTACAGAAAAATTGCTGCAGCTTTACAGGTCCCAAACAGCACAGTGGCCACCATCATTCATAAATGGAAGAAGTTTGGAACCACCAAAAATCTTCCTAGACCTGGCCGCCCGACCTGCCAGACAGAAGCCACTCCTTAGTAAAAGGCACATGACAGCCCACTTGGAGTTTGCCAAAAGGCACCTAGAGGACTTTCAAACCATGAGAAACAAGATTCTCTGGTCTGATGAAACCAAAATAAATTTTTTTGGCCTGAATATCAAGCGTCACGTCTGGAGGAAACCAGGCACCGCTTATCACCTGGCTAATGCCATCCCTACAGTGAAGCATGGTGGTGGCAGCATCATGATGTGGGGATGTTTTTCAGCAGCTGGACCGGGGCGACTAGTCCTGATGGGAAAGAGTCGAGTCTGAAGTCGCTGTGTGTGCGACTTACATACGACTCGGACTCAAACTTTTTTAATGAGGACATACATACAGCACGCCTACTGTGTTTGTCAAAAAAAGAAAAACCATACAGCATACATGCGTGGATGCATAATGTATACTCATGTTTAGTGCATATCCTTCCATTTTAACTATGAGGAATTCTTATATATATATATATATATATATCAAAGGTACAAGAAGAGGCCATCATTAAAAACACACAGGAAAACACGTTTGACTAGCAGACCTGTCTCTCTTTCTGTGACAAAGAACAGTCAACAAATCAAAAGCTTTTAAATAAGATGTTTCTTTGGGGACTTTTAATAATTTATTATTCTGTGTTGTGGCCAAAGACAACAAACAAGGTGAGTGAGAATGAATGAGACGGTGACTGAGTGCAGTGCTCATTAGTATAACCTTCAGCTGGAAAACATGAGAGGTCAAGAATATTTTTCTTTTCTCCTTCCACTATAGCCATTAAGCCCTTCCCAGTAACAAAGATGATTTCAAAACAGCTTTTTTTATACCTGAACCTGCATGAGGGGAAAAAAGATCAATGAGCAAAATTCTTATTAAATAAGGTTATTCAGAGGTCATCATTACAACTTAAATTGAGCACCATATTTATTGAAAACGTGTGTGCTGTCATTAGATGAGTAAATGTTTCTTCTTTTCAGGGCTAACAGTTCTCTGTGCCACAGATAAAAATAACCATCTAGACTGTTAACAAAAGGTGCAAAACCAGTGGTGCCTCTGTATGATGCTATCAGCATACACCAATCAACCATAACATTAAAACCACCTCTTTGTTTCTACACTCACTGTCCATTTTATCAGCTCCACTTACCATATAGAAGCACTTTGTAGTTCTACAATTACTGACTGTAGTCCATCTGTTTCTCTACATAATTTTTAGCCTGTTTTCACTCTGTTCTTCAATGGCCAGGACCCCCACAGGACCACCACAGAGCAGGTATTATTTAGGTGGTGGATGATTCTCAGCACTGCAGTGACACTGACATGGTGACGGGGCAATTTAGGACTAGTAATGAGGTGAAAAAACTAAATAATGATGTAATCTCAAACAGGTGATGTCAACAGGTGATTGTAATCATGGTTGGGTACAAAAGCAGCATCTACGAAAGGCTGAGTCTTTGATGAGCAAAGATGATCAGAGGATCTCCAGTTTGTTAACAAATGCATGAGAAATTTATTGAAACAATGTATCTTTAAAAAAGATTGGAAGGGATTTGCATATTTCTCCCTCTACAGTACATAATATCATTAAACCATTCAAGGAATCGAGAACAAATACAGCGCAGAAAGGCCAAGGGCGCAAGCTTAAGCTGAACACATGTGATCTTCGATCCCTCAGACGGCACTGCATCAAGAACCACCACTCAACAATAGCTGATATAACCACATGGGTGAGGGATTACTTTGGCAAATCTTTGTCAAGCACTACAATACAGAGTTACATGCACAAATGCCACTTAAAACTTTACTGTGCAAAAAAGAAGCCATATGTTAACCACGTCTAGAAGCGGCGTCAACTTCTCTGGGCTCGGCGGCATCTAGGATGGACCATCACTCAGTAAAAACATGTATTGTGGTCAGATGAATCAGCATTCCAGGTGTTTTTTGGAACAAATGGACGCTGTGTGCTCTGGACCAAAGACGAAAAGGACCATCCAGACTGTTATCAGCAACAAGTCCAAAAGGGTCATGGTATGGAACTGTGTCAGTGGTCATTTACACTTCTGTGATAGCAGCATTAATGCAGAAAAGTACATTGAGATCTTAGAGCAACATATGCTGCCTTCAAGACATCATCTTTTCTGGTCAGTAAAACCATTAGAAATCTTTTCATTGCCAGAGCTGAGATCTCAAGCTCTCGAGTTTAAATCTCAGCTTTTCTATCAGCACGCCGGGTGCCTACACGAACACACTACTGGCTGTGTATCTGTAGGGGAAGTACAAAGGCTGAAACCAGATTCCTCTTTGCTGGGGCAATTCTGGCCTCTGCTGATTGGTCGAGGCGCCTGCAACAATTAGTGTCCTCAGTTACCGAATCAGAAAAAAAATCAGAAAGGTTTATAATAAGAAAGCTGATGGAACAGTTTTAAACATGCCTCTGTCCCAACTTTTTTGAGGGTGTTGCTGGCATCAAAGTCTAAATGGGTTGTACAAAAAAAAGATTAAATAGAATTAACAAATCACAGATTCTTCTTTTTAACGCATTTTACAAAATGTTTCGATGGCCTTTGTACTTTCTGGCCCTGGAAGTTGTTTATGACAAATCATAAAACCTTAATTCATTAATTTATTGCTCCCTCATCCTGTTCAGTGTCCCAGTGATTCATAAAAAATGACAGTAAAAATATAAAAATCAATATACATCAACCAGCCATAACATTAAAACCACCTCCTTGTTTCTGCACTCACTGTCCTTGTTATCAGCTCCACTTACCATATAGAAGCACTTTGTAGTTCTACAATTACTGACTGTAGTCCATCTATTTTCTGCATGCTTTAGTTAGCCCCCTTACATGCTGTTCTTCAATGGTCAGGACTCTCCCAGGACCACTACAGAGTAGTTATTATTTAGGTGGTGGATGATTCTCAGCACTGCAGTGACACTGACATGGTGGTGGTGTGTTAGTGTGTGTTGTGCTGGTATGACTGGATCAGACACAGCAGTGCTGATGGGGTTTTAAAACAACTCACTGTCAAAAATGGACTGAGAATAGTCCACCAACCAAAAATATCCAGCCAACCAGCATCCTTTGACCACTGATGAAGGTCTAGAAGATGACCAACTCTAAAAGCACCAATAGATGAGCAGTCGTCTCTGACTTAAAATCTACAAGGTGGACCAACTAGGTAGGAGTGTTTAATAAAGTGGACAGTGAGTGGACACAGTATTTAAAACTCTAGCACTGCTGCTGTGTCTGTCACTAACACACCAGCACCATGTCAGTGTCACTGCAGTGATGAGAATCATCCACCACCTAAATAATACCTACTCTGTGGTGGTCATGTGGGGGTCCTGATTATTGAAAACAGCATGAAAGCAGGTTAAAAGTATGTACAGAAACAGATGGACTACAGTCAGTAATTGTATAACTTCAAAGTGCTTCTATATGGTAAGTGAAAATGATAAAATGGACAGTGAGTGTAGAAACAAGATCAGTGATCAAGTTCATTAATTCATTAATTCATTGTCTGTTTTACAACCGCTTTATCCTGGTCAGGGTCGTAGTGGGTGCAATTCACTGAGCAAAAGGTAGGAAACACCGTGGACAGGTCGCTACTCCATCACAGGGCCTGCTAAAATAAATATGCCTGGTAAAATTCTATTTATACCTTGCAGTTCGTGGTGAGTTATTTTATTAAATAGGAAACACTGACAAATCCAAGTAATTTCTCACCTACCTTTTGGTGCCAACCAAAATGATATAAAAGGGAGGGAAGGGAAATCCCACACTGCAGCAGATGTTCAGCTCAGGCAATGTGCTTCTGTTACAGTTTGGCAGGAAACAAGAGCACCTTTGTATATTAACTAGGAGACCAGTCATGGAAATTTTTAAAAACGTATAGATGAAAGCAAACGTTTCCAATAATTTGTAAAAGACATGGATGCTATGGCAGCCTTAAAATTTCATCTGATTTGGTTTTTACAAATTTGTACATATTTGAGTTCTTTAGTATAGTAATATACACACACTGTCCATTTTATCAGCTCCACTTACCATATAGAAGCACTTTGTAGTTCTACGTACAATTACTGACTGTAGTCCATCTGTTTCTCTACATACTTTGTTAGCCCCCTTTCATGCTGTTCTTCAATGGTCAGGACCCCCACAGAACCACCACAGACCAGGTATTATTTAGGTGGTGGATGATTCTCAGTACTGCAGTGACACTGACATGGTGGTGGTGTGTTAGTATGTGTTGTGCTGGTATAAGTGGATCAGACACAGCAGCACTGATGGGGTTTTTAAACACCTCACTGTCACTGCTGGACTGAGAATAGTCTACCAACCAAACAATATCCACCCAACAGCGCTCCGTGGGCAGCGTCCTGTGACCACTGCTGAAGGTCTAGAAGATGACCAACTCAAACAGCAGCAATAGATGAGTGATCGTCTCATGATAGTCGTGGGCCAGTGATAGCTCCATGGTTAAGGTACTGGACTAGTAAACAGAAGGTTGCCGGTTCAAGCCCTGCCACCACCAAGTTGCCACTATTGTGTCCTTGAGCAAGGCCCTTAACCCTCAATTGCTCATCGTGTTCCACTCATTGTGTAAGTCGCTTTGGATAAAAGCGTCTGCTAAATGCTGAAAATGTAATGTAAATGTCTCTGACTACATCTACAAGGTGGACCAACTAGGTAGGAGTGTCTAATAGAGTGGACAGTGAGTGGACACGGTATTTAAAAACTCCAGCAGTGCTGCACAACACACACTAAAACACCACCACCAAGTCAGTGTCACTGCAGTGCTGAGAATCATCCACCACCTCAATAATACCTGCTCTGTTGTGGGCAAAAAAGTATGCAGAGAATACAGAATGCAGATGGACTACAGTCAGTAATTGTAGAACTACAAAGTGCTTCTGTATGGTAAGTAGAGCTGATAAAATGGACAGTGAGTATAGAAACAAAAAGGTGGTTTTAATGTTATGGTTGATCTGACAGAACGGGGAGATGATGGTTGTAGTTATCAGTGGTGTGTGTGTGTGTGTCCTGCCATGCAATAGGCGGAGGATCTACTCATTAATAAACATTTCACACAACAAGGAAATTTGCATACTCTCAAATCAAGCAGCGGTAGCTTGAGCCAAAATCATCAAACCACTATTTTGAACATATGTTTGATGTTTTATGTTTGATTTGTAAAAGATGAAACAGATAAAGATAATGAACAGGCAACATTAAAAAAGGCTGAGACGGGAGCCACAATCTGTAGACTGGCTACTGAAATTGCAGGACAGGGTTTGTCACGTCCTACAATATGTCAGGCTGAAACATAGTAACACGGTGCACTTCTTTACTAATCACACACACACACACACACACACACACACACAGTCAGTTCTTACTTTTCTCCATTAGTTTCTCTCCGTATTTTACCCTAGTCCATTTTCAAGTTCTGTTGGCTCTCACTACCTCATCTGAAGCCCCTCATTTGCTTCCCACCCCAACACACACACACACACACACACACACACACACACACACACACACACACACACACACACACACACAAATCTCCTTTCCCTCGTTGACTTTGCCAGTTGGACACAAGGTACTGCACCTGCACATGCAGACTAATGTTGGTACTGTTGCCCTGGCAACTGCTACATTAGGCTTCTTTTGTGCAAACCATTAGGCACTGCCAGAGCAGCGGTCATGCTGCACACGCGCACACAGGAGGGTATCCAGCCAAAAATATTTTAACCCTAATGCCTAAATGCATGGAGTTAAATTACGCACTTATCAATCGTTCATTAACACTGCTACACCAGACTGCACCCAATATATGGTGGTAGGTGTGCGGGTCTATATAAGGTCAAAATGCCCTTATGACTGCATCACGGTGTCAAGGTAGCACAACTGGCAAGTATGGGCAACACACGGTGACATGGATCCTGGGAAACTAGCTTCAGTCTTTACTTCAGGTCACTTTAGTAAGTTTTACATGTCTTCCCTACTTCAGTGTGGGCTTCACCTCCCTTCCAAAAAGCATACAGTGAGGGGATTGGCTGCTTTGAGCTGTTTTAAATACTAGCCCTATACCTTAACCACTGACCTACCACCGCAATGTACATTTTTTGTCACTGGTATGGTTTGTTTGTTTGTTTATTAGGATTTTAACGTCATGTTTTACTCTTTGGTTACATTCATGACAGACAACGTAGTTACTCATTACACAAGATTCATCAGTTCACAAAGTTATATCAAACACAGTCATGGACAATTTAGTATCCCCAATTTACCTCACTTGCATGTCTTCGGACTGTGGGAGGAAACAGGAGCACCCGAGGGGTAACCCACAGAGACACGGGGAGAACATGCAAACTACACACAATAAGGACCCGGAACGCCCCACCTGGGGATTGAACCCGGGCCCTTCTTGCTGTGAAGCGACAGTGCTACCCACTTAGCCACCGTGCCGCCCCTCAATCATGCTGTAACCCTACATTAGGCTACACAGACTAGTATTAGGTTTTAAGATCAACGATATTATGTAGGATTTACTTATTGTGACAGGGCAGTATAAACAGTATATCATTTTACTCTAGGGCGGCACGGTGGCTCGGTGGATAGAACTGTCGCATCACAGGAAGAAGGTCCTGGGTTCGATCCCCAGGCAGGGCAATCCGGGTCCTTTCTGTGTGGAGTTTGCATGTTCTCCCCGTTTCTGCGTGGGTTTCCTCCCACAGTACAAAGACATGCAAGTGAGGTGGAATTGGAGATACAAAATTGTCCATGACAGTGTTCGATATAACCTTGTGTAATGAGTAACTACCGTGTCTGTCATGAATGTAACCAAAGTGTAAAACATGATGTTAAAATCCCAACAAACAAACAAAAAACATTTTACAATACTACATCATTCATTTTCTGTATTCACTTGCTGTATCATTCATGGCAAGGTGGCTCGGTGGGTAGCACTGTCACCTCACAGCAAGAAGGTCCTGGGTTCGATCCCCAGGCAGGGCGGTCCGGGTCTTTTGTGTGGAGTTTGCGTGTTCTCCCCGTGTCTATGTGGGGTTTCTCCGGGAGCTCCGATTTCCTCCCACAGTCCAAAAACATGCAAATGAGGTGAATTGGAGACACTGAATTGCCCTACAGGTGAGTGTGTGTGTTTGTGTGTGTATATATATACAGTGTATCACAAAAGTGAGTACACCCCTCACATTTCTGCAAATATTTCATTATATCTTTTCATGGGACAACACTATAGAAATAAAACTTGGATATAACTTAGAGTAGTCAGTGTACAGCTTGTATAGCAGTGTAGATTTACTGTCTTCTGAAAATAACTCAACACACAGCCATTAATGTCTAAATAGCTGCAACATAAGTGAGTACACCCCACAGTGAACATGTACAAATTGTGCCCAAAGTGTCAATATTTTGTGTGATCACCATTATTTTCCAGCACTGCCTTAACCCTCCTGG
The DNA here is from genome assembly GCF_030014385.1 of Trichomycterus rosablanca. Classification (NCBI taxonomy): domain Eukaryota; kingdom Metazoa; phylum Chordata; class Actinopteri; order Siluriformes; family Trichomycteridae; genus Trichomycterus; species Trichomycterus rosablanca. The sequence continues at coordinate 16,243,421 of NC_085989.1, read as the reverse complement.
GCATGGAATTCACCAGAGCTACACAGGTTGCTACTGGAATCCTCTTCCACTCCTCCGTGATGACATCACGGAGCTGGTGGATGTTAGACACCTTGAACTCCTCCACCTTCCACTTGAGGATGCGCCACAGGTGCTCAATTGGGTTTAGTCCATCACCTTTACCTTCAGCTTCCTCAGCAAGGCAGTTGTCATCTTGGAGGTTGTGTTTGGGGTCGTTGTCCTGTTGGAAAACTGCCATGAGGCCCAGTTTTCGAAGGGAGGGGATCATGCTCTGTTTCAGAATGTCACAGTACATGTTGAAATTCATGTTTCCCTCAATGAACTGCAGCTCCCCAGTGCCAGCAACACTCATGCAGCCCAAGACCATGATGCTACCACCACCATGCTTGACTGTAGGCAAGATACAGTTGTCTTGGTACTTCTCACCAGGGCGCCGCCACACATGCTGGACACCATCTGAGCCAAACAAGTTTATCTTGGTCTCGTCAGACCACAGGGCATTCCAGTAATCCATGTTCTTGGACTGCTTGTCTTCAGCAAACTGTTTGCTGGCTTTCTTGTGCGTCAGCTTCCTTCTGGGATGACGACCATGCAGACCGAGTTGATGCAGTGTGCGGCGTATGGTCTGAGCACTGACAGGCTGACCTCCCACGTCTTCAACCTCTGCAGCAATGCTGGCAGCACTCATGTGTCTATTTTTTAAAGCCAACCTCTGGATATGACGCCGAACACGTGGACTCAACTTCTTTGGTCGACCCTGGCGAAGCCTGTTCCGAGTGGAACCTGTCCTGGAAAACCGCTGTATGACCTTGGCCACCATGCTGTAGCTCAGTTTCAGGGTGTTAGCAATCTTCTTATAGCCCAGGCCATCTTTGTGGAGTGCAACAATTCTATTTCTCACATCCTCAGAGAGTTCTTTGCCATGAGGTGCCATGTTGAATATCCAGTGGCCAGTATGAGAGAATTGTACCCAAAACACCAAATTTAACAGCCCTGCTCCCCATTTACACCTGGGACCTTGACACATGACACCAGGGAGGGACAACGACACATTTGGGCACAATTTGGACATGTTCACTGTGGGGTGTACTCACTTATGTTGCCAGCTATTTAGACATTAATGGCTGTGTGTTGAGTTATTTTCAGAAGACAGTAAATCTACACTGCTATACAAGCTGTACACTGACTACTCTAAGTTATATCCAAGTTTCATGTCTATAGTGTTGTCCCATGAAAAGATATAATGAAATATTTGCAGAAATGTGAGGGGTGTACTCACTTTTGTGATACACTGTATATATATATATATATATATATATATATATATATATACATACTCACATCTCAGCATGTCTGCGAGATATCTCACAATGCATGTCAGCTCTGTTACTCATTCCTGGATTCCTGGAGATCAGTCTCCAACCCAGGACCTAGTCATCTCTCTTGATGACTCCCAGATGTGACCATCTGACAATGTAAGAAGCCTCGGTGTCGTCCTGGATAACCAGCTGACCTTCTCTCCTCATGTAGCCAACATGACAAGATTGTGCCGGTTCCTCCTTTACAACATCAGGAAGATTCGGCCATTTCTCTCCATGGAAGCTACCCAGATTCTGGTCCAGTCACTTGTAATCTCATGGCTGGACTACTGCAACTCCCTCCTGGCAGGAGCTCCCATGTCTACTACTAAACCCTTGCAGCTCATTCAAAATGCAGCTGCCCGTCTGGTTTTTAACCAACCTAAACACTGCCACATCACCCCACTGCTGCGTTCTCTGCACTGGCTTCCTGTAGCTGCACGCATTCAGTTTGAAACACTGATGCTCGCCTACAAAGCCAAAAATGGACCAGTCCCAAGCTACCTTCGAGGTCTAATCAAACCCTGCTCTGTACCACGCAGCCTCCGAGCCACTAGTCTCACTCGACTTGATCCTCCACCCAAAACTAGAGGAAGACAAGCATCAAGGCTCTTCTCTGTACTGGCACCCAAGTGGTGGAACGAACTTCCTCTGTCTGTCCGAACATCTGAGTCTCTCACTGTTGTTAAAAGACAATTAAAAACCCACCTTTTCACTAAGCACTTAAGCTGACTTGTACTTACTTACTAACTAAGGATGTCCCGATCACGTTTTATTGTTCCCGATCCCGATCATTAATGTTCATCCCGATCCGATACCGAGTCTCAAACCGATACTTGTATTTTCTAGATATTGTCTAGATAAGAACTAGATAATACTGTTCACACAGTGCACACTTCAAGTACATTACAGTTATTCAAATTAATCCAATGTATATGTTTAACAACTGAATAGCTCTGCAGTGCTGTAGAAAAAAAAATGCCTGCATCCAAGCTATTGCTTAATGTTCTTTTATTTTTACAAAATAAAAGTAAACAAACTTAGTGCAGCATTGTAGTAGTAAAACTAGAACACTCAAAATGAAGTGAAGGTTCTTTCTGAGGAAAATCAGCATCTCTGCCGTGTTAGCGGACAGCTGGTTCCTCTTCTCATCATATAATAATAAACTCGCTGTGACAACGGTTTGATGGACGTTTCAATGCGAAGTGAGTGTGTTTTGACCCTTTGGGGCTTTCATAGTGCGTGGAATAACGTGCTTGCCTAACGCGATGACTCTAGCTGGCCGCTATTCGGTACCGTAACAGAAGAAGTTAATAAAGTGTTATGCTCCCGACAATTTGTAAATATACCGTGTATTTATTTCTTTATTAAGCAAGTGCATCACTACGACGCTCGGTTACATAACTAAGCCAATCAGAGTGCTTGATACTGAGATGTCGTTCAGTCTTGTAACACGTAAACTCGTAAAAGCTGTATGTTATGGTCCTGAAGTTTTCATACTCGGATTAAAAGTTATTGTTTTGTAAACCGGAGTGATCCTTGACTCACACACCATATAAATAGTAAAATTCTACAGTAATGAATGCAGCTCTGCTTCTACTGCCTGATTGCAGACATTACACTTCACTGTTGGACTTGTTTCACTTTCCAATTTAAAGTATTTCAACACAGCGGACATGCTGACGTAAAACAAAGGATCGGAATTAGGATCGGTCTTAGTAAAGCCGATACCGATCAGTTAAAAAATGCCTTGATCGGCCCCGATTCCGATCTTTGAGATCGGATCGGGACATCCCTATTACTAACACTCTTTCATTTCTTTAAAAAAAAAAAAAAAAAAACACTTTGGTTCTTGCAGATTTGTGTTCTTGGACTGTTGTGTACTTAAACTAGAGTAATGAATTGTTTACTATGGAAGCACTTCTGTAAGTCGCTCTGGATAAGAGCATATGCTAAATGCCAAAAATGTAAATGTAAATAAATGTGTGTATGCCCTGCGATGGACTGGCGCCCCGCCCAGGGTGTTACTGTGTGCCTTGCGCCCATTGAAAAGCTGGGATAGGCTCCAGCATCCCACGCGACCCTGACTGGATAAGTGGTTAAGAAAGTGAATGTGTGAGTGTGTGTGAGTGTATTATTCATCTGATAAAAACTTAATTTAAAGCAAAATTCAGCAATGGTAATAATAATGTGAAACAAGTAACTACAACTAACAAAAACAGTACATTAGTTATCTTTGTAAATGAGCTAAAGATTGAAAGCCGCTGATTTGTGGAAAGTGAAATAAACAAACTTAAACGTAAGTGCTGCATTAATCAACATCAAACACAGTTAAAGCATGAAGAGCATTACTGAGTCAAACTGAAAAATAAGTCAAATCTGATCTAAATAAAGATTCAGCAATTTAATGAAGGGAAAGCCCTGGTATTAATAGTCAGGTGGGAGCAGCCCTGTAGTAAACAAACAATATGTTCTGCAGCCCCGCTGTGTGCACATTTATAAATGTCACCCTGATGTGTTTGGCATTAGGTGAAAAAGCATGTGTGTATGTTTGTGAAACGTTAATAACTTAATGTCAATTACACTTTAATATAGCACATTCTCCTCCTGTGAATCACGCTAGATAGAAACATTACATGTTAGCCAGGCACTGTACAGAAATAGACATTTCTGAATCAGTACAGCACGTAGGCTACAGTACAAGTACACGCACAGGCGCACACGTGCACACACACACACACACACACACACACACACACACACACACACACACACACACACACACAGTCCATTCAGCCTATAGCAAGTGGGTGGTGTTGATTCGTTATTAGTCACCCTAGTCTGATAAACAGTCGGTGCTTGACAGACATTCAAAATGAAAGTCTGAATAGAGTTCAGGCTCTGTGAGTGGGTGGAACTGAGAGAAAAGACAGAATGAGAATGAAAAATAAAGATTGCAGAGAGGGATGCACAAAGCTTAAGTCCTGCTCTTGCTTCGTATACCTTAAAAAAGGAACCAATCTAAGAGAATTAGGTGAACCGCTTGGGAGGCGTGACTGAGTGACTCATTTGTGGCTCAAGTTAAATATTCTCAAAAGGTGTTGCACTGGGAAGTTCCTGGTCATTCACCTATAGCCTTTCTAATTTGGTTCTTATATACACTGATCAGCCATAACATTAAAACCACCTCCTTGTTTCTACACTCACTGTCCATTTTATCAGCTCCACTTACCATATAGAACCACTTTGTAGTTCTACAATTACTGACTGTAGTCCATCTGTTTCTCTACATGCTTTTTTAGCCTGCTGTTCTTTAATGACCCACAGGACCACCACAGAGCAGGTATTATTTAGGTGGTGGATCGTTCTCAGCACTGCAGTGAAACTGACATGATGGTGGTGTGTTAGTGTGTGTTGTACAGCGCTGCTGGAGTTTTTAAATCCCGTGTCCACTCACTGTCCACTCTATTAGACACTCCTACCTAGTTGGTCCACCTTGTAGATGTAAAGTCAGAGACGATCACTCATCTATTGCTGCTGTTTGAGTTTATCATCTTCTAGACCTTCATCGGTGGTCACAGGACGCTGCCTACAGGGCGCTGTTGGCTGGATATTATCGGTTGGTGGACTATTCTCAGTCCAGCAGTGACAGTGGGGTGTTTATCCACTCATACCAGCACAACACACACTAACACACCACCACCATGTCAGTGTCACTGCAGTGCTGAGAATGTAGTGGGGTCCTGACCATTGAAGAACAACATGAAAGGATGCTAACAAAGCATGCAGAGAAACAGATGGACTACAGTCAGTAATTGTAGAACTACAAAGTACTTCTATATGGTAAGTGGAGCTGATAAAATGGACAATGTGTGTAGAAACAAGGAGGTGGTTTTAATGTTATGGCTGATAGGTGTATAGTATGAGCACACCAAGGGGATAGCATTCAGCTTGTTGGGTGTACATGGTTACCCCTGGTGTTTAAGCATTTGTCCATTTGTGTTCAAAGACTATGTTTTCTTATTAATTTGTGTTTATTAATACTATTTTGTAATGAAATAATATTTAGTAACTAAAAAAGTAACATTTCAGTCTATGTGCTAGCCTCTTACAGTTTAGTTTTTTAAAAGGCAGCTGAAGCAACATTGAATACATGGTGTCATGTCTCATGGTGTCATTCACCAACCAGTAATTCTATTTCTGGCAAGAGGAAGACTTATATGGTCAAATTTTAGGTCATTAAGTCAGCTTTATGCCTGGGAATCCTATGAATGCATCATGACCTGAAGAACATCTTATGTGCCAGTAAAATCCACACTAAAATAAATGCACATATTGCTACCCAATATCTTGCAAAGGTCCATGGTGGACCATCTTATTTTACTGGTGGAGTGGGTGGAGATGCTTAACAGAAAACACAAAAATAAATTTCTCTCTAATTCGCCACTTTCTCTGCTGCCTCTCTCCCTTACGCACGCACACACACACACACACACGCACACACACGCACACACACGCACACACACGCACACACACAGACACACAGACACACAGACACACAGACACACACTCTTACTTTCAGTTGCAGCAAGTTAAACATACAGGGCTGAACCTGTTGCAGTACATGTGTTGTAGTTACTGTTGCTAACACAGAGGGTAATTCCAGCCTTTGGGGAAAGAAAGAGCAAGAGCGAGAAATAGTGTAGGAGAGAAAGGGGGGAGGTTCCCTGTGCAGAGACTATGGTGCCTTTGCACATTAATTGTACGGTACGGTGCAGAAAGACTGGTTTGGCGTCACATGCATGACACAACCTGTAGGAATCCGCCAAGTCCAGAGCCTACTGTTGATCTCTCATATCCTGTTTCATAATAAAAACCTGCATCCCTTTTTCTGCCTGCAACCATGCTTGTTCAAAATTGGAAACTCTATGATTTATAAAAGAATCTATGGTGTGTTTATAAGTGAAAGGTTAACATTTTCTACACAATGATATAACACCAATACAATGCATCTGATATCCTTAATAGTAACCAATCAAATTCTGTTCAGGGCACTATACACCGATCAGCCATAACATGGTGGTGGTGTGTTAGTGTGTGCTGGTTTGAGTGGATCAGACATAGCAGCAGCTGTCACTGCTGGTCTGAGAAAAGTCCACTAACTAACCAAAAATATCCAGCCAACAGCACCCCGTGGGCAGCATCCTGTGACCACTGATGAAGGTCTAGAAAATGACCAACTCAAACAGCAGCAATAGATGAGCGATCGTCTCTGACTTAACAGCTACAAGGTGGACCAACTAGGTAGGAGTGTCTAATAGAGTGGACAGTGAGTGGACATGGTATTTAAAAACTCCAGCAGCGCTGCTGTCTGATCCACTCATACCAGCACAACACACACTAACACACCACCACCATGTCAGTGTCACTGCAGTGCTGAGAATGATCCACCACCCAAGTAATACCTACTGTGTGGTGGTCCTGGGAGAGTCTTGACCATTAAAGAACAGCATGAAAGGGGGCTAACAAAGCATGCAGAGAAACAGATGGACTACAGTCAGTAATTGTAGAACTACAAAGTGCTTCTATATGGTAAGTGGCGCTGATAAAATGGACAGAGATTGTAGAAACAAGGAGGTGGTTTTAATGTTATGGCTGATCGATGTATTTAGTCAATTAAATTAAAACTTAGACACAGAAATAGTAAAAAAATTCAATCTGTGGCACCAATCTGTTGCAGTTCCTCCTTATCCAAGAAGTTAGGAGAGCAAAATGCAGAAAGATGCAGAAAGACACTCCGAGACCTTGGGGGAAGTATGTCAAGCACCTATACTATATGATTGATCTGTTGGAGGTACTGGATTTAGTTACTGGGATTGGATGCTGTACCACATTATACTTATTTTGCATAAAATTGGAAAAATATCACTCTCTGTGTGTGTGTGTGTGTGTGTGTGTGTGTGTGTTGTTGCTACTGTAGCTGAAATCATATTTCCATATTTTATTTCTGCAAATAAAGTGAAGGGTCATCTGTCATTTTGCTACTCTAGAATGTTAATGCATGGTTAGGCTACAAGCAGCCCCAAATCCAGCACACTCACTAAACTTGCTACACATAACTTCCGCCCATATTCAGTACCTTCTTATACTGAGTTTACCACAACACAATACAGTGGGGTATGCAAGAGTAGGTATCCTAAATGTTGTGGACATGCTTTACTGTGACTCTGTAAAACCATGACCTCAATTTAAACCCGACATGGCCTTCAGCCACTGCAAAGATACGGTGACTAGAGGTCAACCCAAAAACAGCAAACAGCTGGACATGTGACAGCACAAGACAAGGATTAAAATAGCCCCAGTATTCCCCCAAGGAGCTTCAAAGCTCCTCCTTGTCTGGGATCACTTAGCATGTTTTCACTGGGTGCTCCAAGATACATAAAATACCATATCAATTAATAAATACTTTATGCATTTTAACACTTGGGATATGGTTTAACCTACAACCCCAAATCAGAAAAAGTTGCGACAGTATGGAAAATGCCAATTAAATAAAAATGCAGTGTTCCTTACTATAACTTTGACTTTTATTTGATTGCAGACAGTTTGAACCTGAGATATTTCATGTTTTGTCTGCTCAACTTTATTCCTGCATTTCAGACCTGCAAGACATTCCAAAAAAAAAGTTGGGATGGGGGGCAATATACGGCTAGTAATGAGGTGAAAATACTAAATAATGAAGTGATTCCAAACAGGTGAGTCAGGAGTCTTTGATGAGCAAAGATGATCAGAGGATCTCCAGTTTGTCAACAAATGTGTGAGTAAATGAATGAAATGTTTAAAAACAACGTACATCAAAGAAAGATTGGAAGAGATTTGCATATTTCTCCCTCTACAGTGAATATCATTAAATCATTCAAGGAATCAGGGGTAATTTCAGTACGTAAAGGCCAAGGACGCAAGCTTAAGCTGAACGCCTGTGATCTTCCATCCCTCAGACGGCACTGCATCAAGAACCGCCACTCAACAATAGCTGATATAACCACATGGGTGAGGGATTATTTTGGCAAACCTTTGTCAAGCACTACAATACAGAGTTACATGCACAAATGTCACTTAAAACTTTACTGTGCAAAAAAGAGCCTTATGTTAACCATGTCCAGAAGCGGCATCGACTTCTCTGGGCTCAGAGGCATCTAGGATGGACCATCACACAGTGAAAACGTTTATTGTGGTCAGATGAATCAGCATTCCAGGTCTTTTTTTTTTTTTTTTTTTTTTTTTAGAAAAAATGGACGCTGTGTGCTCCGGACCAAAGACGGAAGGGACCATCCAGACTGTTATCAGCTACAAGTCCAAAAGCCAGGGTCTGTCATGGTATGGGGCTGTGTCAGTGACCTTGGTAAAGGTCATTTACACTTCTGTGATGGCAGCATTAATTCAGAAAAGTACATTGAGATGTTAGATCAACATATGCTGCCTTCAAGACGTCATCTTTTCCAGGGACGTTCATGCATTTTTCAACAAGACAATGCAAAACCACATGCTGCACACATTACAAAGTCATGGCTCTTGAAGAAGAGGGTACAGGTACTGGACTGGCCTGCCTGCAGTCCTGACCTGTCCCCAATAGAGAATGAGTGGAAAATTTTGAAACAAAAAATGAGACAACGACGACCCTGTACTGTTGCACATCTTAAAACGTGTTTGCAGGAAGAATGGGACAAAATAAAAGCTGAAACACCAAATCACTTGGTCTCCTCGGTGCCAAAACGTCTTTTAAGTGTGGTGAAAAGGAATGGCAACATTACAAAGAGGTAAATGTGCCAAACTGTGCCAACTTTATTTAGAATGTGTTGTTGGAATGTGCAGTAAATTAACTAAAAAGAAATCAGGCTACTTTAGTTAAATGCCTGCTGCAACTTAGTTACCCTGAGAGATTTGCCAAATCTAACATTTTCCTCTATCATAATCTGAAAACTGCCTTCAAATTCAGTGCACATTCACCTTTTTTTAACAAGAAAACCTGTACAGTTAAAAAATGACAAGGTAATGAAAACATTGCTTATACCTCCCACCCAGCAAACAGTCTATTTCTGAGGACACCACAAGTGAAGAGATTATGATCAATAACAAAAAGCCACAGCAGCAGAATAGTTTCGTTTTCCTGCCATTTTGATACTAAATCAGGATGAAAAGAAAGTCATTTTGTGTGAGTAATTATTAATGTACTGATCACTGTTTAATACACTGATCAACCACCTCCTTGTTTCTACACTCACTGTCCATTTTATCAACTCCACTTATCATATAGAAGCACTTTGTAGTTCTACAATTACTGACTGTAGTCCATCTGTTTCTCTGCATGCTTTGTTAGCCCCCTTTCAGGTCAGCACTCTCCTAGGACCACTACAGAGTAGGTATTATTTGGGTGGTGGATCATTCTCAGCACTGCAGTGACACTGACATGGTGGTGGTGTGTTAGTGTGTGTTGTGCTGGTATGAGTGGATAAGACACAGCAATGCCGATGGAGTTTTTAAACACCTCATTGTCACTGCTGGACTGAGAATCGTCCACAAATTAAAAATATCCAGCCAACAGCACCCTGTGGGCAGCGTCCTGTGACCACTGATGAAGGTCTAGAAGATGACCAACTCAAACAGCAGCAATAGATAAGCGATCGTCTCTGACTTTACAGCTACAAGGTGGACCAACTAGGTAGGAGTGTCTAATAGAGTGAAAAGTGAGTGGACACAGTATTTAATAACTCCAGCAGCGCTGCTGTGTCTAATCCACTTATACCAGAACAACACACACTAACACACCACCACCATGTCAGTGTCACTGCAGTGCTGAGAATGATCCACCACCTAAATAGTACCTGCTCTGTGGTGGTCCTGACCACTGAAGAACAGGGTGAAAGCAGGCTAAAAAAAAAAACATGCAGAGAAACAGATGGACTACAGTCAGTAATTGTAGAACTACAAAGTGCTTCTATATATTAAAAATCAAAATGTAAAATATCATGTGTGCACACCCTCTGATATGACACCCAAAATTGAGCTGAGGTACATTTTGTTTTCACTGATACTGCTTGAGATGTTTCTACAATTTAATTGTAGTTCATCTGTGGTGAATTTAATTGATTGGACATGATTGATGATTGCCAACTCCTGCCTTTATAAGGTCCTACAGTTGACAGTGCATATCAGAGCAAACTCCAAGCCATGGGGTCAAAGGAATTATCTGCAGACCTCAGAAACAGGATTGTGTCGAGGCATAGATCTGGAGAAGGGAAGCTCATAGCTTCTTTCCCAAGATGTCTACATCTACTAATGTAACTAAATGGTTAAAAATCCCATGGAGTAAAATGTGTCATTGTTGGCATGTTATCAGGGTATCAGGAAAAAAAGTACTTAGTAGTGTGCTGTTATTGAAAAATAATGAGCTCTCAAAGCTTAAAGGCCTTTCACTTTACAGAGCGGCAGCTTGACATCATTAATAATATATTATTTTTCGAAAGCAGCACCGTTGCTTTCTTTAGCCATGTAGCTACCGTTAGGACTAGACTTTTTTCTAGATATACACTAATCAGCCTTAACATTTAAACCACCTCTTTGTTTCTACACTCAGTGTCCATTTTATCAGCTCCACTTACCATATAGAAGCACTTTGTAGTTCTGCAATTACTGACTGTAGTTTCCATCTGTTTCTCTACATACTGTTTTAACCTGCTTTCACTGTTCTTCAATGGTCAAGACCCCCACAGGACCACCACAGAGCAGATATTAATTAGGTGGTGGATCATTCTCAGCACTGCAGTAACAATGACATGGTGGTGGTGTGTTAGTGTGTGTTGTGCTGGTATGAGTGGATCAGACACAGCAGTGCTGGTGGAGTTTTTAAATATCGTGTCCACTCACTGTCCACTCTATTAGACACTCCTACCTAGTTGGTCCACCTTGTAGTTGTAAAGTCAGAGACGATTGCTCATCTATTACTGCTGTTTGAGTTGGTCATCTTTTAGACCTTCATTAGTGGTCACAGGACGCTGCTCACGGGGCGCTGTTGGCTGGATATATTTTTGGTTGGTGGACTATTCTCAGTCCAGCAGTGACAGTGAGGTGTTTAAAAACTCCAGCAGCATTGCTGTGTCTGTGTCATACCAGCACTATGTCAGTGTCACTGCAGTGCTGAGAATGATCCATCACCCAAAAAATACCTGCTCTGTGGTGGTCCTGTGGGGGTCCAGACCACTGAAGAACAGCATGAAAGGGAGCCAACAAAGCATGCAGAGAAACAGATGGACTACAGTCAGTAATTGTAGAACTACAAAGTGCTTCTGTATGGTAGGTGGAGCTGATAAAATGGAAAGTGAGTGTAGAAACAAGAAGGTGGTTTTAATGTTATGGCTGTACACAGCCAAATCCGTATACTCTCCAAAACCGAGTGTTTTCTGGTTAGTAAACAAGACTGGCAGTTAATTATTAACATGCTGCAATATTTAACCTATGAGTGCTCCAATACAAGGATGAGTTAGGTGAAATCAGTGAAGTGAAATCAGTCTTGAGAGAAAAACCATTCTTAAAAAGGCATTTGATAGCTCAGTGGTTAATGTAGTGAACTAGAAATCAAAAGGCTGTTGGTTAAAGCCCCACTAGTACCAAGTTTCCACTGTTGGGCATCTGAGCAAAGCCATTAACCCTCAATTTCTCAAAGTTTGTTCAGTCATAATTGTGAGCTTTGGACAAAAAGAGTCACATTAGGTGGGCATGTTTTATTTATTATGATTTTATTTACAGTACAAGTTATTTGCACTAAAACTGCTAGCTATCTAAAAGTAAACAAAGAAAATAAAATGGACTAGTTAAAAATCTTAATCAGCATTATTCTGTATTTTCTGTAGTTACTTACAGCTTAGCTAACATTTTTATTTATGTGCACCCAAACTGCTAAATGACTCCATGATCAAAATCTCAAATGGGTAATACTTCATAAAACGTTTTGTTCAGACTGATATACAGTCCATAAGCTAAACGTTATCAGCATTTGTGCGACACTGAGTCGTTATTTATTGAGATGCAAACCCATGAACAAGCCATTGAAGCACAACTAATTCAACAACAGAATGGTTTAGAAAAGCAAAGGTGTGTTTTGTTATGTCAATGTCAGACATCAGAGCTTAACTCAATTGAGATGCTGTGACATGACCTAAATAGAGCGGACTATGCCTATGCAGACATTTTCTTTCAGTTGTGCAAGTCGAAGAAGCAGCTACAGAAAACGTTACTGCTGCTAATCGAGGTTCCACTAGTTAAGATTCACAGAGTTTTTCCAGTCCAGACTGCGAATGAATAATTAATGTGTTTCATGAAGGCATGTGTATGTGTGTAACTAGTTTGAGACGAATGCATCTGCATTGCATTAAAAGAAAATTAACCATGTTCAACCATGTAAACCACTTTCAGAAACCCTTTATACATACACACATACACCGATCAGTCATAACATTAAAACCACCTCATTGTTTCTACACACTGTCCATTTTATCAGCTACACTTACCAAATTGTAGCTCTACAATTACTGACTGTAGTCCATCTGTTTCTCTGCATGCTTCGTTAGCCCACATTCATGCTGTTCCTTAATGGTCAGGACTCTCTCAGGACCACTACAGAACAGGTATTATTTAGGTGGTGGATCATTCTCAGCACTGCAGTGACACTGACATGGTGGTGGTGTGTTAGTGTGTGTTGTGCTGGTATGAGTGGATCAGACACAGCAGCACTGCTGGAGTTTTTAAACACCTCACTGTCACTGCTGGACTGAGAATAGTCCACCAACCAAAAATATATCCAGCCAACAGCGCCCCGTGGGCAGCATCCCGTGACCACTAATGAAGGTCTAAAAGATGACCAACTCAAACAGCAGCAATAGATGAGCGATCGTCTCTGACTTTACATCTACAAGGTGGACCAACTAGGTAGGAGTGTCTAATAGAGTGGACAGTGAGTGGACACAATATTTAAAAACTCCATCAGCAATGCTGTGTCTTATCCACTCATACCAGCACAACACACACTAACACACCACCACGATGTCAGTGTCACTGCAGTGGTGAGAATGATCCACCACCCAAATAATACCTGCTCTGTAGTGGTCCAGGGAGAGTCCTAACAAAGGCGGCTAACAAAGCATGCAGAGAAAAAGATGGACTACAGTCAGTAATTGTAGAACTACAAAGTGCTTCTATATGGTAAGTGGAGCTGATGAAATGGACAGTGAGTGTAGAAACAAGGAGGTGGTTATAACTGCTGCTGCATCTTTTCTGTATGATTAAAGAACCTTTAAATGTGTTTATGCAACGTTATTTCAAACATTGCAAGAAAAAAAGCACTGCAATAAAGGTAAAGCTTTAAGACAAGCTGAATGCAGCAGAAATCATTTATATGAATAACTGTAGTGTGTCAGTAAGCCCAGTCAAATTAGCATTAGCGTCAGCACTGCTTCATGCACAGGCTGTTTGAGAAAAACAAGCATAGGTGCTCAGCAAGGTGCAGCACCCCTCACTTCCTGCATGCTTGCCTCAATGTCACACCAACATCCTCGCTTACTCAGAGGTCACAAGACAGACACACACTTTAGACATGTACTGACTAATGTTCCACCTGGCAATAAACACAACAGCAAAGCCAGTATGTGATTCACCCATGAAACAGTAGATTGGCATTACAGTAAAAGATCTACGCTTTGAAGTTGCATGGCAGGATAATGGCATGCTCCAAAAAGGGTGTGTGTGAATAACTCAAAGAGAAAGGTCCGAACTGTAACCATGGACATCAGTAAACTCATCACAACACGGAGAATTTACATCTCTTCTGTCTGTTTTATTTTAATAAAGTGTAAAGCTGCACAATCACTGTTATTTAATGATCACAATTATTTAATGGGATGCCGCAGTGATGCAGAGGTCTCTTATGCTAATCCACCACTGCTGTAATCTGGGTTCAAATATCAGCATTTACACAGGGACGATTAGCTATGACTGTGCGGGGATGGCAACAGCCCTGCAATGGATTGGTGCCCTATCTTGTGCCCAATGGTGGAAGCAGTCAGAGATGTTCACAAGTCACAAAATACGAATCCGAGTCGAGTCACGAGTCTTTAGGTTAGAGTCCGAGTCAAGTCACGAGTCTTTAGGCTAGAGTCCGAGTCACGAGTCTTTAGGCTAGAGTCAGAGTCAAGTCACGAGTCTTTAGGCTAGAGTCAGAGTCAAGTCACGAGTCTTTAGGCTATAGTCCGAGGCAAGTCAACAGTCAATGTCTATGTAAGTTCAGATAAACAACAACAACAGATTACTGACTGTATTTTGCCGTTTTACTTAGTGCCTTTACTGTCCTAGTCATTGTGCAAATTAATGTAACAAGAAGGTACCAGTTAAAAGCTTAAACTGACGTTTTGTTTTCATTGCAAATTACGGCACAGCGGCCAAAATCCCAAACACAGCAAAAAAATCAATAATACTGCTTACCTTAGCTTATGTTCTTCCAGATGCTATTAAATTTATAGCCGTGTGTCCCATTAGGATTATAATCCGTTATTTTGTAAACGTGCTTATAATTAAAAACCTCCAAACTTTTCCCGGTTGTGAAGTAAGACACGAACTCGTTAGAAAGCCAATCAAGCGTTTTATTGACAATAATCTGTGTGACGCAAACTGAATAAATGCAAAAAAACAGCATTACTTACTAAAAATTTAAATCAGAAGGTCTGATTGGTTCAGAAAGTGGTTCTTACAATCATTAGCGCCAATTCTGTAGGAGTGTCCCATTCACATTATCTGTTACTGTGAAGTGCACTACATAGAGTATTCCACCATTTTAAGTAGGGAGCGACGCTTTATCACTACGCCGGAAGCTGGCTGGAACATTTACCCATTGCGTGCGTTGCGGTTTAAAACGGCCGGAGCGCTATTAGAGAGCAGAAAATGACACGATCAGAATGATGTCGGATCATATACATATACAGTATATTGTCACACGTAACTAATGTTGCTGACTTTTGTTGTCCACAAGTCATTTTATGTGAGTCACGAGTCGAGTCCGAGTCATTTGAAACAGAGTCGAGTCAGAGTCGAGTCTGAAGTCGCTGTGTGTGCGACTTACGTGGTCCCAATGCAACCCTGACCAGGTCGTTGTAAATCAAATGAGATTATATCTTATAAAGACTTTATCAGTTTGGGAGCAAAGTTGTTTTCTTACAGGTCAGTGTTATTTATGTTATGTTACATTAACAGAATGAAGCCTTTTTAACTAAACAGGCCATCACACACCCAATCATTCACTCACTCAGTGAATCTAGTGGCAGATTTGAGAGGTGGGAGTAAACTGCAGTACCCGGAGAATAATTACTTATAACCTACAGTAACCCAGTACCCTTAATAAATATTATCTGATTGAAGTTCTGTCTTTGTCAGCTTTCTGAGATTAGGTCTAAACAAGGCCTCCAGAGTAAACACTGTGTTCAGCCAATGCAATATTTCCAACATACCAAAACTTACTGAAGGCTACATATTTGCAATCTCAAGAATTACATCAAACATTTCCACAGCCATTCAAATCCAGAGAGCCATACAAGCATCACTGGTTAAAAATATATGTTTTACATTATAATCTGAAAGATATATGGCCAGCACAGCCTTTTGTAAGCTCAGCTGGGCCAGTTAGGAATCTTATTCAAGCAACTATGGCACTTATGTTGTAAAAGCAGCAGTACTAAACTATGTGGTGGCTCCAATCATGTGTAAGCCTTCATTCTCTTAACTTGCAGAAAGGAAATTGGTTCTTACTACAACAATTAAGTGGTATAGATAAACCATCCCATAAAAGCACAATGCAAAAGAAATCACGAGAAAGGAATATGCAAATACAAGGTCTGTGTTTTTCATATCCCAAATGTTATATACACTGATCAGCCATAACATTAAAACCACCTCCTTGTTGCTACACTTATCATATAGAAGCACTTTGTAGTTCTACAATTACAACTGTAGTCCATCTGTTTCTCTACATACTGTTTTAGCCTGCTTTCACCCTGTTCTTCAATGGTCAGGACCCCCACAGGACCACCACAGAGCAGGTATTATTTGGGTGGTGGGTCATTCTCAGCACTGCAGTGACACTGACATGGTGGTGGTGTGTTAGTGTGTGTTGTGCTGGTATGAGTGGATCAGAAACAGCAGCGCTGATGGAGTTTTTAAATACCGTGTCCACTCACTGTCCACTCTATTAGACACTCCTACCTAGTTGGTCCACATTGTAGATAAAAAGTCAGATGATCGCTCATCTATTGCTGCTGTTTGAGTTGGTCATCTTCTAGACCTTCATCAGTGGTCACAGGACGCTGCCCACTGGGCGCTGTTGGCTGGATATATTTGGTTGGTGGACTATTCTCAGTCCAGCAGTGACAGTGAGGTGTCCACTCATACCAGCACAACACACACTAGCACACCACCACCATGTCTGTGTCACTGCAGTGGTGAGAATGATCCACCACCTAAATAATATCTGCTCTGTAGTAGTCCTGTGAGAGTCCTGACCATTGAAGAACCATGAAAGGGGGCTAACAAAGCATGCAGAGAAACAGGTGGGCTACAGTCAGTAATTGTAGAACTACAATGTGCTCCTATATGGTTAGTGGAGCTGATAAAATGGACAGTGAATGTAGAAACAAGGAGGTGGTTTTAATGTTATGGCTGATTGGTGTATATATTTTTGTGACGTACAATGTGCAGCTGAAGGTGAAAGTGACTAAATAATTGGTACTCATAAACCATCTTCCAAAAATTTCCATATTCTCTCTATACGGAGAGGTACACCCTGATCCACACTCTTTCCCCGTCCCTGTGCAGGCACCATCAGCCAGCAGAGGTCGCAGTTGCATCAGTTATGAGTCCCTATCTCAATGAGTCCCAGCTCAATACCCTACCCCTATATGAACAACAGGCCAATCGTTGTTCATGTGGCCGCTCAGCCCAGCCAGAAGGCAGAGCTAAGACTCGATATGATGTATTCGAGATCCCAGCTCTGGTGTGCTAGGGTGTGTTTTTACCACTGCACCCATGTCTGCACGGTTTTTACTTCAATTATATAAATTTGTGTGTATGCGTTACACACTTAACTTAACATAAACATATATTTTTAATAAATTACCAATAAATTGGGAAAAGAGCACTTTAATCTGCACTAAAGTGGATCCAACAAATTTAACTATGTTAAACAGGTTGTTTACATCACTGTCTCTTCTTTAACTGACATCTCACTGTGTTTGTTAATACTTGGGAGAAATTTACCAGATGTATTTCTGCTAAAGCCACAAAAGTGTATCTTCCGTTCATCAGTTTCACAACCTGTTAACTTTGCAGATGGCAGAGACAGACAGAATGAAAGTGCTAGGGTAAGAAATAGAGAAAGCTTACCTTTTAGGTTTTTGGGGTTGTTTTGCTTGGTGCGTGGCATTTTTCCTTCTTCAGTCAGGACTGGCTCATTCAGTTTCACATTGTAAGGACGTATTATGGCTGGAACACTGGTGTTCCCCAGGAAATAAAGGCCAACTCCTGGTCAACAGTAGAAAAAGCAATACATTACACAACACATACAAAAGAGAAATTACCCATGTATTAATAGGCAATATTTGCTTGAAACAGGTCACACTTCCAGAGGGTGAGATGCCTATCCAGGGAACACTAGACACTGATTTTTTTTTAAATTATCATCACATCTAGGGATAATATAGCATGAACAGGCAACCTTCATACATGCTTTATTAAGTATAAAGGTAATAAAGTACACAGAGCAAGCCTAGGCAAGCCATAGCCTAGTGGTTAAAGTGCTGGACTAGTAATCAGTAAGTTGCTGGATCAACCCCCACCACTGCCAGGTTGCTGCTGTTGGGCCCTTAAGCAAGGCCCTTAACCCTCAATTGCTCAGACAGTGTACTGTAACTCTAATGTAAGTCGCTTTAAGTCTGCTAAATGCCAAAATGTGATATGCCAACGTGCCACCTTAAAAATAATAGACCTCACTGAATATTAAGGTGGAAGCCTGCTGTAAACAGCAGTGCATTATGGCTCAAGGGGCTTCTACATTCACTACTTGTATTCCTTAATATGCCAGAAAGTTTTGAATTATAATTGCCTTTCGCCTTGACTAAAATGCAGGTCACTATGATGAAAAACCCTGACACAAATCCTGGCCATCTGGTGTAGGCCGATGAGGAGGTTTTTGTCTCAGTTTATGGCTACGTAGAATGGTTTACACCTTCTATATAAAAAGTATCAGGGTCGTGTAGCTCAGAAATGTCAACCACACATTATGTGGGTAGCCTTTATGCAGCAGTAGATACAAAAGACCTGCTTTTTGCTCATATGCAAATAGCCAAAGCAAACAAGAGAAAAAGGCAAGGGGGTGTGCTTGTGCTAAATGTGAACAAACCTCAACCTTTATAAAAAAATACAGCTCTCCAAAATGCCAGATTGAGCCTTGACTTAGTGGGGGAATTATTTCAGATTAGAATGTATTTGTATAGTGCTTGTAGATACAGAATTGTTACAGACGTAACAAGCAAGGCTCAGATGACAGTGCATGACAGTAATGTTAATTACTTTTTTAATGTGAATTTCTAGACATTAACTGCAGATATGAATAAAGTCCAGCAGTCCAGCAGGTACCAATAGTGAGAAACTGGGAGTCTTTGAACTAAGAACGATAAACCAATAACAGAAAAATAATTTATTGTTTAGTTAATGCTCTTGGTTTAAATGATAGTTAAATATAATAGATAATTTTCCAGTGGGTGGCTCGGTGGGTAGCACGGTGGGTAGCACTGTCGCCTCACAGCAAGAAGGTCCTGGGTTTCAATCCCCAGGCGGGGCGGTCCAGGTCCTTTCTGTGCGGAGTTTGCATGTTTCCTCCGGGAGCTCTGGTTTCCTCCCACAGTCCAAAAACATGCAGTCAGGTTAATTGGAAACACTGAATTGCACTATAGGTGAATGGGTGTGTGTATGTGTGTCTGCCCTGCAATGGACCGGCACCCCATCCAGGGTGTTACTGTGTGCCTTGCGCCCATTAAAATGCTGGCACAGGCTCCAGCACAACAACCCCTCCCTTCCCCCCGCAACCCTTATTGGATACAAGGTTAAGAAAGTGAGTGAGTGATCATTTTCCAACAGCCGACTGGTTTGAACTAAAAACGTTACTACAGCGATGGAGTACGAGCGCCAAACTGAGACCCACACCTGCATTTATATAATTTAAATCACAAACAAGTAAACTATTCAATATTAAAATCACAAACTGTGAAGCTGTTTAGCTTCAGGAGTCTAACTGCATGTTAATATCTGCATTTAACATTTGTTTTCAAAATTGATTTTGGATATTTTGCCTCATGTCTTATAAAGGTAGAATTTATCTTACAACAAATATAATACTTTTGTCAGGAAGAGCTTCAATATACCAGCTTTATCTAAAAGACACATTTACATTTTGATTGCTCAACTGCTTCTGCCCATGATGTTTATGTTAATCTTACTGTTCTACGTTACTGTGATAATCAAGACAACACGCTGATTTTAATTAATAAAGCATAAGATTAATAACATAAGAAGTGATGTGTTTTGTATTTTGATTGGATACAAAATTTCAGTTATTGCTTTGAGTTGACTAACGATGATTGGTTATTAATAAAAGATCTTGTTTACAGGTATGAATGTGTGAAGTGTGTGTTAGAGAGAGAGTATATGTGTGTGTGTGTGTGCGTGTGTGTGTTTAAGACTGTCCTTGTTGTATTTATCGTGCACTGCTAGCATCTGTATAACCAAAGTCAAATTTCTTGTATGTGTGAGCATACTTGGCCAATAAAGTCTGATTCTGATTCTGAAAATACAATCAGCTACATTTGCATCTTTACTCTGAATATAGTTCCCAATACAGGTTCAGTCACTGCAATAAACAAAATAACAATGTACATTGTCCAGTGCAGATGCAGTTAATGAAGACTGCCAAACATCAATCAGTCCAGCAAATATCAATTGAGAAAACATGGGAGTCTTTACACGCTATGTCCAAATGCAAGCATTTTCACTGCGAACACCAGTGACAGTCCATCAGACAGAAATAAAATAGACAACAAATGTATGCACATTTATTGCAGACACCCATGATATCCAGAGGTCCAGCAGCTAGCAATAATGACAACATAGGAGCCTCTGTGTTATTTTTAGTAAAGGGGGATTCACTGCACCTATGTCATCCAGCAGTTGGTAGTAATGTGAGCACATGTGAGTGTCTAATGCAAGTGCATTTACTAAAAAAGTCCATCAGGTAGTAATGAGAAAAACAAATTCTCTAGACATTGTTTTCAATGCAAGTGCATTTACTGCAGATGCCCAGAACCTCTAGCAGTCAAGCACACAGTAACAGTGAGAACAAAGAAGTGCCTGGGCATTTGGTACAATTCAGGTCTAGCTGACATGAAGCATTATTACAAATGCAACATGTGACAGGCGGATCTATAATAATAGGGCATAGTAAAAATATTTTAGGGACCAGTTTACAGTTATCAGGTTCGCAAATACAGTGGACCCTTGAGTTACGAACGGTTTACCATACAAACATTTCGAGTTACGAACAATCTTTTTCAACTTAACGTACGAACAAATTTCGGATTACGAACAGAAATTCGCGAAACACGTGACGTCACGAACAAGTTGACTCCAACCGTCTCGCTCTCTCTATTTATATACAGTGAGCGAACATTCGAACAGCAGACGGTGTTTTTCCGGTGTTTTCTTTATATTTTGTAACATTTTATATTAAAATGTCCCCAAAGAATGTGCAGAGGAAGCGCAGTGGTGATAAAATGAACAAATCTATTACTATTTGTTATTGTATAATTAATCCTGCCAGTAGCTGTCACTGTGTATCAGACAGAGGGGACAGTGAGTGAGAGAGAAGAGGGAACTCGGCTGAGTAAAGTATTCTTTCTATCATGCAATTACACCTACAAAATACAATACTACTGAAATAAAGAAGGAAATAATAGAGAAATATGAGAGTTATTGTTGTTTCTGGTAGATACATTTTATATAAAAAAAGACGGAAATTTATTATGGTGTATAGTAAAGCACATGTACTGTACTGAAATGCGATGTGTGGTTTTTATGTACAGTACTACTGTGTATTGTTGTTTATCATTATTTATTACAGTAATGTCTTTTCTATAATGTAAGATTAAGGGAAAATATACGTGTATTTATAACAAAAGACCATTTAAGACACTAGAAAGGTTAGGTAAGGGGGGGGGGGGGGGGGGGGGGGTTTGGGAGGTCTGGCACAGATTAATTCTATTT
Organism: Trichomycterus rosablanca; assembly: GCF_030014385.1. NCBI lineage: Eukaryota > Metazoa > Chordata > Actinopteri > Siluriformes > Trichomycteridae > Trichomycterus > Trichomycterus rosablanca. Next base: position 16,221,657 of record NC_085989.1, on the reverse strand, counting down.
ACATTATTTCTTATGGGAAAAATAGGTTTAACTAACGAACATTTTGACTTAAGAACAGCCCTTCAGAACCAATTAAATTCGTAAGTCAAGGGTCTACTGTACCAATTTTAAGAATGGAAAAATCTATGAGAATTAGACCCTTGTCCCCAGGAATCCTGAACACTACCTGCTGTGCTATATTTCCACTATTTTTAACTGCATATCTTTACTCATCGACCTTTCACACATTGTTCACCAGCTCTTTAACAAAGGTTTCCATTGACATTATTACATAACATTACGACTGCCATAAGCATGGGCTCCTCACCACCCTGTGCTGCATGTGCGTGGCACGCCACAGCCATGACGTCACCTGACTCGCACCGAGCGTTCACCGCGCATGCTCAGACAGCTCCTACAAGCTTCACTAGAACGACCAAAGTCACAAATCCCGCCCGGCGGCCAGACAAAACAAGCACAGGAGCTCTGAATATTCCACAGAGCATGCAATGCACATGAAGTCAGTCAGAGAATCAAGAAAACAGACAAAAAAACAAAATACTGACAGGACCTGGATAACAGCGAGCTTGTGTGTGTGTGTGTGTGTGTGTGTGTGTGTGTGTGTGTGTGTGTTGCTGC